>NC_080838.1:18247252-18564458 GCF_030435755.1 Ochotona princeps
CTGTGAGTGTTTGGCCACTGCCATCTTGTTAGTTTTGCAAAACACAGTGCAGCAGTCACAGTTTGTTTACAAAGTACTTGGGGACTGAATCACAAGCTTGGTGGCTTCACATAGGGTTCCTGTGGTCTAAAGTACAAGTGGCTGTGAGGGGCCCACACCACGAGTCACACCAGAGTGTCATCTGGGCCACTTGCTTCTGGAGGCTTGGGAGAGGAACCCATTTCCTTGCCTTCCCGACTTCGAGAAGATTCCGAGGTTCCCTGCATGGAGCCCTACTTCCACTTAAAAAAAAAAAAAAACTTTAAAAAAACCATTGAATTGCCAACTTTATTGTTCATTCTTATTTGAAAGGTGGAGAAATGTACACACATACACACAGACAGAGACCTTTAGTCTGTTGGCCCACTCTCCACGTGCCCTCAGCAGCTAAGGTGTAGACAGGCTAAAGCCATGACCTTGAGCCATCACCTGCTGCCTCCCAAGGTGTGTGACAGCAAGACACTGGATTCCTGGCAGAGCCGTGACTCAAACCCTGATGTGGCCCACACGTATCCCAAGTGTAGTGCCTTAACTGCTTCTCCAGAGGTCCCTTCCCCTGCCCCCTGCCATCTAGGAAACCAGCAGGTACACTTCCGGCTGAATCTCGCCTCCATCATCTGCTCCTCTGGCAGATTCTGAGAACGAGCTGCGGGATCACCCTGAACCCAACAGGGTCCAGCTCGGTCTTTCCTGTCTCCTTACTGAGCTGAGCCTGCAGGGTCTCTCTCGCCATGAGGAGGCCTATGGTTTCCCTGGTTCCAGGCATTAGGCAGCCAACACTGTCGGTGACCATTTCTCTATCATAGGCACCAAAGGCAAAAGCAAACCAGAAAAGCTGTTTACGGAAATGAGCCGCATCCATACACTTTTGGCTGCTCCCCTGCCACCCTCTCCTTGCCTTGAAATAGCTGTTTTCGGTTGCATAGTGACTTGAAAATGGCAAAAACCTTCATTGAATTCCTGTCCCCCTACGGGCTTGGTGATTCATTTTATGTGTATGGAAGTATGGTAGTTTTGTAGGATGAAAAATTTACTTTCCGATCTTCTTTTAAAGGTCAAGTGGTAAGCAGGGCTGGTTGTAAATGCAAGTTAGCCACATGCAGCAATTAAGGAGAGCAATAAAGCACGATGGATTTTAAGATGTGGCGTGGGCCAGATACAAATGGAGGAGAATTGACTCCGATATGAGTTGATTTAGAAAAATTCACATCCTACCTTTGGGAAAAGTCTCAGATGAATATATATTTATCTTAATTGATTCAAAAAAAAGCTAAACCTTCTTGTCTAAGATCTTTCATCATTAAGTTTGTAATTCGCTTCCCTCTGCAGCCGGATAGGAACACAAGGATCCAGTGTCCGAGGCAAAGTCTCGTCGTGGGCTTCCTCTGCCAGTGGGCGCCTGTGACTTTGAGCCCACGTTCAGAGATGTGCTGAAATGCCATATTCAGGTAAAGGATGCACTCTCACGGCTCTCAGCATCGATTGCTTTCCCGGGACACACAGCCCTAGCCTGGTCCCCACAGCCCTCCCGAGAAGAAAGCCAAAGGCTCCTTTCCTAAGTGGCTCCTCTGCTGGGAGACTTTCTCTTGCACAACAGCCCTGGGCCTTCAGCTTGACCACTGGGGCATCTGTGAATTTTTGGAGGGTTGGAGGAGGGCAGGGCGAGTCAGCCTGGCCAAATGCAGGTGCGATCCTCTCTCCCTGTGTGCACATGCGCTGAGCTCCCAGGATGTGCTTATCGATGGATCTGTGCATTTACTTGCCCGTTCCGCTGGATACTCAGTGACAGGCGAGTGGAAGCTCAAGCCATGATGGCAGATCTTTAAGTAGCACATCTCTTTTGGGCAGAAGAAGCCTAACTCTTTCTTGCTACCCCTCCGCGGCATGTCTGGGAGGAACAGTAAAATACAACCTGTTGGTTCTGGTCCCTGTTCAACCACTGTAGTTTGTGTGGAGACTGCCGACTTGACAGCCTGGACTTGGCACACGCCTGCTCCCACCACGGCCTGGAACAGGATCCGCTGACAAGGGGCTGTAACACAATGGCAGAGAGAGGCAGAGGAACAGGGCCAGGGAGAGGCGGGGTGGGCCGGAAGATCAGGGACCACCTGGCAGCCCAGAAGGAGTGAAAAAGAGGGCAGTGTTAATAATCTGCTTTCTCTTTTTCTTTCCTGTTCTTTCTTCTTCTTCTTCTTTGGCTTATTTTTGCCAGGGTCTCTCGGAGGGCAGAAAGCTGAGTAGTGATCTCCAGGAGGTCTAATGATTGCTTTTGCTTGATCGATCAAGTCACATTATCGCTTCCCAGTCCTGCTTTTGGGGGAATGGTGTTGGGGTCAGGGATATAATCAGGAATCATCATCAGTTACTCCCTAGTGATGTTCATGAATCGCTTGGCTGGTATCATTGCTTTCTGACTGGGGAGAGCTCAGCATTGTCAGATAATATTCATTTTAATTCAAAGAGTATTAATGGATAGGCATTTTTGGGGTGTTGTGTAGCTTTATAATATTCAGGAATTGCAGAACAGAAATATCTTGCTTTTGTAGTAGACATTACTCAGTGACCCTCAGGTTTAGCATGCCTGAAGCTGCTTGGGGAGCTGGGCAAAATGCAGGTTTCGGGGTCCGAGGCCCTGAGCTTATTATTTGACACAGATCTGGGTGGTGCCCTTGAATGTACATATTTTTAAAACAAATTTCCAAGGTATTATAATGCAGATAATGGCTTGAGGAACATGGGGACTAAGTACTTAGATTTCTTTGCTAATTGTGACCTGATAAGCCTTCTGGCCAAGCCCTCCCCATGTGTCTTCATGCAGTCTGATTTTCTGAATGTTGGCGTTGTATTGTCACGCAGTCCAGGAAACATGCTTCTGAGAGAGCTAGGCTTCACCTGCATTGTTATTTTCAGCGCTTTTTGTCCCAGGCTTTTTCCCGGCACAAAGATTGAGGGATGATCTGGAATCAAATACATTTGTCTGAGAACAGAATGTCTGTCAGACGCAGGCATTGATTTCTTTGAGCTCGAGTTCTCTGTAAATGTCTTTCCAGTGAGAATTCCAATCAGGATTCTAAAGGTTATATGAAATAGGCCTGATTTCTGAGCTTTCTCTGGGGAGATCGCTTCATTTACAAGCGAAAGAGGTAGAAATCCATTCCCTAGGACGACTGCTTGTTTTGCAATCAGTACACAATTCATATTTTAGGATAAAATGTCGTTGACAAGTGTGTGAGCCAGGTGAGCTAGAAACTCTTTCTGTGCAAAGACTCTTTAAGGATAAAATTTTGCACTTTGGTGAATGAGAAGATGGCATAATGAAATCTGCAGAACTGCTTTGGAATGTTGAATTTCTACAGGTGTGTTTCACTCGCGCTGTCACCAGGGGGCAGCATTGCACTTCTATTGGAAAATCATCTATGCGGCAAGCAGCCCTTTAAAGGAAAATAACATCTAAGTGAGCAAAGCTAAAAACCAGAACATTAGCAAGAACCAGAAAACCAACAACACAGAACCTAAACTCCCTTTGTTATAATGTGCCATCTTTGCTTTTCTTGGTGCACAGAGTTTAATATTGTAGTATTAAGACTCTCTAGGGCATATTTAATTGGTTCATTAATACATGCTTAGGGGTGGTGGGTAATGCAGTGAGGTTATTTTTCTTCTTTTCCACTTTTCACTTGTCTCTGCCATTTCAAATCACTGTGCTTGTCTTACTGCCAAGCAACCACCCTTCTCTATGTCCTTTGCAGGCAGAGATGAACCCGCTGCGGGCAGCACACGGCTGCTGTGGGTCATGTTGGGGAGCCTGGCAGAAATGCATAGAGCCTGGCTGGAAAGTTCTCTCTTGTCACTGATGTGAAAGCAGGTTCACAATTTGCATATTCTGGCAAGTTCCTGGGGATTACTATTGAAGATTTTTTCTTTTCTTTGAGGGAAGGGTTACAGGAGAGAGGGAGAGCTGCACAGAGATTTTATCATCTGGCCCACTCCTCAGATGGCTGCAACAGCTAGTTCTGGACCAGGCTGAAGCCAAGAGGCAGCAGCTTCCTCTGGATCTCCCATGTGGGTACAGAGACCCAGGCAGTTTTCTCAGGTGCAGAGCTCTGGATCAGAGGCAGAGCACGTACATGGAATCCCAGCATTGCAGATGGTGGTCTATCCCACTATGCCATAATGCAGGCCCTGGGATTATTATTTTTGTGTATCTTCATAGACATACCTCACAGGCATCAAGCCGTTATTTTATAGCAAATGATAACAAAATATGTGTTTGCTAAATGTTGTATCTTTAAAACGGACTAATCTTGTTCATGCATCAAATTTGGGTCAATCGAAAACAAGCCCAACCATCGTTGGCATTAGGAAGTGAAGTCTCACTGGTCCAGGGAGCGGGTCTGTTTGTTTGCAGATCCAGCCCACGTTCCCAGAAAAGCAGCTGGAACAGAAGGTGCCCAACAATTGTTTGCTGAGTGAATGAGTTTCAGCATGGAGTCAGGGTCAGCACCCAGCCTGGCTGTGCCTTTGAGCAGCGCTGGACGCGTGGTAGAGGCAGCGCTGCTTTCCCTCCCTCAGCTCCCCGTGTTGTCTCAATCGTTGCCCATTGAGTTTCTCAGCTTGTAGAGTCACAGTAGCTGGAACAGTCTCAAAGGGGCTTTCTAAAAGGCAGCTTCTAGGAAAAACTACATGCTCTAAGCATTTTTGTCTCCCCGGGATGTGCAGAAATGCGTATGCGCACAGCTGAGTATCGGTTCTGCCATTTTCTGAAAGACCAGAATTGAACGTTCCACTCTGTGAATGTCCTTCTCCAAGGAAGTCTGTCTACTTTGCTTCCTCCTCCCTTTGCTTCTCGTGCAAGAAGCCCACAGGGTGGGAAACTTGACTTTGAACGAGAGGAGAAGTATGCACAGGGCAGGGAATAACAGGCACTGGGAAGATTAATTACCCTCATTGGAATCTGGCTTGGCTGGGCAAGGTGAGACAGTTCAATTATTCAATCATGTTGGAGCTGTTGCCTTTCAAGGCCTGGAGTGCTGGGATGGCTCTCCCTCACCATTTAATTTATGTGAGGACTCACTCCTCCACTGACTGCTCCCAGTTGAACCCTCAGGCAGGGTGAGACGAGCCATCGATTGCAGAAAGAGGCGCTCCCATCTCCGATGCTCTCAGGCTGCGTGTGGAGAGTTCTCTGTACTTAGGAGTCTTCCTCTGCACACAGCTTCTGCAGGCTTGCTTCAGGCTGGAGAACGGCTGCCCCTTCTCCAGCGCACACAGCACATCATTAGAACAGCCTATACTGGAACAGCAGAGTACAATAGAACTTTCTATTTCTGTCTTGTCCAGGCAGGTCAGTATTAGCCAAATGAAGCCGCTAGCATTTGGCATGTAGCAAGTGCAATTAAGGAACTCGGTTTTTAACTTGAAATGGGGTGATTAGCTGTTGGCCAGTGGGAGACTACACTGCAGGGGAGAGGCGATATTTTCTGTTTTGGTGGTATTTGTGGCATTGCCTTGGGGAAGGGCTGCTTTGCATTACAGTCTGGTTGTGATGGATGCAGGCTTCTCTCAGCCCAGCTCACCATAGCCCTTGTTTCTCTGCACTGAGTCTTTCTGTGGTGCTCCTCTTTAACAGCCCAGAGCAGAGAGGATCGTGGAATTCCCCATTTTCTGCTACAGCTGCTTGTTTCTTTGGGTGATAACATGTCCCAGTCCCAGATCCTTTCATAAGAATAGGCATACCCTTCATAGATACAGTGATAGTGCGTCTTCAGAAACTTCTACCATGATGATGCCACCTATTTAATCATACAGATCAGCAGACAAATGCTTTGCTTAGCATAGATTTTCAAAGGTGTCCAGAGAGTTAACGTAACTATAAGACCAGGTGATTGTTTATCTATCTAGTCTTTTAAAATTGGACTTACGCATCAAGTTGCTGTGGTTCAGATTAGAGTCATTAAGAAACTATAGCATATAAGCTATCACAGTAAGAGAGAGACAGTGACTTGTGTCACTGCAGCTCTCCCAGTCATCCAGATTATGTTAAAAATCCTAATGAATGACTTGCAGTCTCCCTCATCCTCCCACATCTAGCTGTCCCCACGCTGATGAGCTCACTGTTCCAATGTCAACACTACACTGACTCTCAGCCGTGGCTACTTCATGGCCTCGCTGCTAAAATCATTCAAATACAGAGACAGAGGATTCTGTGAAGTCATCCCCCGGTTCCTGCAGCTTCCACTTGCTGGATAATTTGAACCTTCATGTTGGACTCTCAGAGTGACAGAAACAGCAGCCAATCTGCTGTCGTACAAGCAGGTGCATACAGCCTCGTTTCCAAAACCCTTGAAAAAACTGTCCCAGGGAATCAGCTCCTGGAGAGCATCTTGTCAATGAAGCTAGATTTGTGAAGAGCCCATTTGCTGCCTGACTTAGAGCTCAATCCTGTGACAGGGTAGAATTCGAGGCTAGCTGCCAATGAACAGAAACAGCTTGGGTACCAAACCATGAGCCCGTGAGTGGCAGGGAAAGGGGTGATGCTCGAACAGAAGGCATCTGAAGACTGAAAGGAAAGGAGAAAAAAACCGTTAAAACAGAAGGAAGTGTCTAGAGACAAGGCACAGATGGGTTGTTCACGCAAGTTGGGATGCAGAGGGTGGAGAGCTAGAGGGACCAAGGAGGCTTCGCCTGAGGGAAGGAGGAGCTGGCAGTAGTAGCTTCTCTTGTCATCTCATGCCAGGACCATGGCAGGAAGCCACACCATCAGGCTGCCAGGAACAGGTCAGGAGGCACAGTGACTTCTCTATCTAAGCACTGAGTTCTTCGGCTTCCAGGAGTACAGAAATACCAACAAGTACACCATCCCTACCTGTGTGTTACTCTTTCTAGACTCATCTGTCCCTGAGAGAGGAACAGCTTTCTGAACCATTCTAGTATGCCTGATTCCCCATCCCCTTGGAGATGAGCAACCATGAGAAGGTAGCTTCTCCTGCCAGCCAGCTTTGTCTCTCATTCTAGGGAGTCCCCTTCCAGTTTTCCCATAATGTGTGAACACACTGTGACTGGTTGTCATCCCACTGAATACTGTGACCTTCTTCCGCTCTCAGGGACTCTTACTTTGTTGGGTTCTGAGACCCCTTGGGGAAGCTTATTACCAATCTCATGGCCTGGGACATGCTTCTCCCCGTGCCCCAATTCAGACTCTCAAGAGAAGGCTGTGATTGTTCTCTGTGCTTTCACTCCACGGAGCCTTCCGGTTCCTCTTTGTGGTGGTAGGTTTTGTGTCTAAGAGAACCCGGGAAGCAAAAAAATGCTTTAGTCCTTTCTTTCTTTTCTTTTTTTTTTTCCCTAAAGACATATTTACAGCAAGAGATAGAGAAAGATCTTCTACCTGCTGGTTCACTCCTCAAATGGCTTCAATGGCTGGAGGTGAGCCATTCCGAAGCCAGGAGCCAGGAGCTTCTGGGTCCTCCCACATGGGTGCAGGGTCCCAAGGATTTGGGCCATTCTCTGCTGTTTTTTCCAGGCCATAAACAGGGAGCTGGATGGGAACTGTGGCAGCCAGGACAGGAATTGGGACCCATGTGGGATGCAGGTGTCTGGGAATGGAGGATTAGCCAATTGCACCATCATGCCTGGCCCACGTGCTACATTTCTATGCAGAGGCTGGGCTGCTGGAGGTTCCCTGCTTGTCTGGGGCTGCCTCATTGTGTATGCTCCAAAGACAAAAGAATGTGAATTCTTAATTGTTTTCTCAATGGAATCATATTAAGCTCTTTTTTTCTTTCTCTCAAAAATGATTGTGAAAAATACAAATAAAAGATGAGTTTATTTTGGGAAAAATTGTTTTTGAAATTTGTATAGAATTTTTCCCATGAACAATTTTCCATGAATGGAATACTTTGGTGTATGCATGGATGCCAATGTTTTTTGCTTGTTTTTGTTGCACCGAAACAAACTTATTTTCTAATCCCATTTTCCACAAACTTTTTGCAGTTTTGTTCTATTTATATTGTAACTTTAAAAACTGACAAGTAAAATTGTCAACTGAGCCTTGTTCTTGGTCTCCTGTGGGCAATGTACAAGACAGAAAGTCTAATGCCCTTGTGGGAATTCATACGTGTCACACTCGCTGACAGGCAATCATGCTTCTAATGAGGGCAGAAGAATTTAATTCAATAAAAAACCTATTAGAAGTGACAGTACAAATGTGAACAGGTCCCTGATGAATAATTCTGCTGGGCCTTCGCCGCCGCCGTGTTTGTTGATGTACACCATAACCAAACAGGGAAAGCAGGTGCCAGGGACCACAGCGAGGGCTGAGATCAACGCTCTGTTCCTTCTCTAACTGGTGCTGTAATGCTCTGTTTGCTTTCAAGCTGCGAGTCTGTTCCTTGTGGGGTAGCCTCATGAGAATGACATTTTTGTCTCATTTCAAAGGAAAGAATCATCCTGGGGTGGGTGCACAGGTGGAAGTTGCTTGCTTGTAGAGATTGTTTCCTGTCGTGTTTAAAGAGATTCAGGCGGTGAAAAGAGGGTCTGTAATCAGTGCTCTTGGTCCTCCCCTGGGCTCTTAGCAGAGCCTGCAGAATGGTTTTCCAAAGGTTGGGAGCTTCCCACTTTGATTTTTTAGCAACTGGATGTAATAGATTTTTCACAAGGGTGACAGAGTGGAAAGAACCACCACCTGAGACGCCAGCATCCCAGCTCTGGGCACTGGATAGAGTTCTAGCTGCTCCAGTTCAGATCCAGCTTCCTGCTAATATGCCACGCATGTGTGAAACACAGGTGAAGTTTCTAGCTTTGTGACCAGCTGGGAAGTGAACCAGTGGAGGAAGTCTCTGTTTCTCTTTCTGTCTGCTGCTTTCTTTTTTTTTTTTTTTTTAAAGATTTATTCATTTTATTACAGCCAGATATACACAGAGGAGGAGAGACAGAGAGGAAGATCTTCCGTCCGATGATTCACTCCCCAAGTGAGCTGCAATGGACCGATGCGCGCCGATCCGATGCCGGGAACCAGGAACCTCTTCCAGGTCTCCCATGCGGGTGCAGGGTCCCAATGCATTGGGCCGTCCTCGACTGCTTTCCCAGGCCACAGGCAGGGAGCTGGATGGGAAGTGGAGGTGCCGGGATTAGAACCAGCGCCCATATGGGATCCCGGGGCTTTCAAGGCGAGGACTTTAGCCGCTAGGCCACGCCGCCGGGCCCTGTCTGCTGCTTTCTATACCTTGACTTTCACATAAATAAATCAATCTTTACAAAGAAAGACTTTTCATTGGCCTGGTTTACGTGTTGCTGCCTGTTTTGATAAAACTTAATTTCCCCCAACACTACGTGGAGTCCCTCTTTAACAGATTTGATGAAGAAGAATTGATCCAAATTATTTCTGCACAGACCCTGATAGGATGGTGTCGCTGCAGCCACACTTCCCTGCAGCAGTAGTGGTGCTCTTGTTGTTTCTTACTTGCGCTTCCAGGGACAGAAACAGTACAGGGTTTGCTATTTCCTCCAAACAAGATTGAAGAAGCCAAAACATTGATTTTGCCCAAGAAAGCTTTGGCTTGTTACTTACTTTATGGAAAAGTTTACTCTCATGTTTTGGATGTTCTATCTATTTTCCTATTTTTACACCTGGCTTCATAACTGACCAACTCATCATTGATCTCCAGCTTTTTAAAAGAGAGTTGCAAGAGCAAGGGAGTTTGTGCTCCAGCCTAGTGGTTCTTTCTCTGTGGACTCTGCCTTTCCAGGAGCAAGTGTTTATAAGACTGGTGGAAAGTTTCCAGAGAGCTGTGTCTGTATTCAATGTCCTCTGTTGAAGAATAAATAATATATTGTGCACTAATATCATTCTTCTAAAACACTCATATAACCACTTTGAGTTAAATATCATAAAAATTGCTAGGTTTTTGTGAATGTAAATTTTCCCAACTGATACATGCACAAAGGACAGCTTATATCATGTGAGGCTCCGGTGTCATTTGGAATATGAAGAAAATATGAACTTATTATTTCTCAGGATTGAGAGCTTTTGCTCTCAATTCCAGCTGGACGACCAAGCTTTCTGAGTCCAAGCTTTCACTTACATCATGAACACGATGAAGTGAGGGGGGCCTTGCTGACAAGCTGCTCTGCAGGTGATGATCAGCCACGTTCCCTAATGGGCTCTCCAGGTCCCTTCACTTGCTCTGTTCGCTGCGAGAAAACAACTTTATGAGCGTTCCACCTGTGCCAGGGCACAGCACAGTTTTCCAGTTCTGAGGCTCGCTTTCCTCCAGTTTCACTTTTTCACTCATTAGTTTGCCTCTGCTTTCTTGCTCATCATTGCTCTGCCTCTACGAATTGAAGCTCAGAACCAAAGGAAAGAATCCAGGCTTGCTCATCGAAAGCCGTTCTAATGGAAGAAATGAGGGAGCTTGTATTTCCCTGGTGACTGCTGCGTGCTAGGTTTGAGCTATTTCCCTTGTATCATGGTCGCTATGACACAGACTGGGGCTCGGAGGGAGAATGGCAGTGTCTGGGTTGTGGCCAAGCAGGGAGAGGGCTGGGGACTCAAGCCCTGATCAGCAGACTTCCGATCCTGGTTCCCTCCCTACATTCCTTCCTTGCTTTCCTAACTCCACATTAAGCTGGGGCTTTAACCTACCTTGTGTTTTTGAATGAATTTGCATTTGTTGTGCATGCGTGAGCTTTAGTTTCCATTTCAGATTCCATCTGTTTAATCAAATAGGTGTCTGTGCATGGTCTTGTATATGCCTCTTTTTTTTTTTTCACGTCTGGGAAACGTCTGAACTTAGGATCTGATATTTTGGGGTTTATTTCTTGGAAACCCACTAATTCGGATCTTTAAATTTATTAAATCGTGAAATTCCTTGCTTTTTCATTCCTAGATACCAGAACATTCATTTGAATCACAGAAGCAAATTCACATCAATGTTGATGCCTTTGTCCCCAGCCATCAAAGTGCTTGGATGTGTCCTGTTGAGTGCCTCCAGTGTGTTCTGGGCCTCTCCCTCTTTGTGCTCTCTGCATAGCGGGTGATGAAGGGTATATATTCAGAGCCTACTTGATGACTCAATTGGCTAAACCTCTCTTTGCAAGTGCCAGGATCCCATATGCATGCCAGCTCATGTCCTGGCTTTGCCACTTCCCTTCCAACTCCGTGCTTCTGGTCTGGAAAGCAGTCGAGGATGGCCCAAAGCCTTGGGACCCTGCACTAGTGTGGGAGACCTGGAAGAAGCTCCTGGCTTTGGATTGGCTCAGCTCTGGCCAATGCAACCGCTTGGGGAGTGAACCATTGGACGGAAGATCATTCTCTCTGTCTTTTCTCTCTGTGGACCTACCTTTCCAATAAAGACAAATAAATCTTTATATATATACACATATACATTAATATATATATGGTCAAATTTTGCTGATTTGTCCTTTCCCTTTTGATCCTTGTTTAAATCATAATTTTATGATTTTCCTGTTTCTAGTCAAAATTTGGAGCTGTGCGTGGTAAGGGGCAGTTCACCATTCTGACCTTTCCTGCCTCTTGCATTCTCTCACAAAAGCACTTAGAGTAGTGAAGACCCGAATGATGAATTTCCATTGGTGGGAGAGCTTTGTGGGTTCTCCTTCTGTATTCCTGCAGGTCTGTTCCCTGGCAGCTCAGGTACGTGCTAGTGTGCTTGCCAAGGCCCTGGCACATGACAACCGAGGCTGTGGTGTTAGGGTTAGAGTTAAGGTTAGCTATTCTTTTGAGCACAAAGCACATCTGGGCTCTCCTGCAACTTTGCCTTTGCAGGTATCATAGAGAAGGATGAAACTTTTGTGCCTCACATGGGCAAAATCTGATGATGTCCAAAGAAAAGAAGTGTGCCAAAGATGAGGGAAGTGATGTGGCAGTCAGACCTGGGAATTGAAATGGAGGCCTTTTTGATCTCCTTTGAGAGCTGGGGATTTTTCTTTGAGTAAAAACACTCAGATACACAGAATTACTGACCTTGGCACTTTGAGAACATCTGTTCTGGAAGCTTTTACAGCTCATATTTCTCAGTTCTCCCTGCCCCTTTTGGAACAGTGTCCCTGACATAGGATGGGTCGACTATCCCTATTGCAGTGTTGCTTTTCCAGGAACCGAAAGCAATGACTTCATGGTCACTAGTGCTCCAGGAAAGTGGGAGCCAGCGACTGTCCTTTAGAAATGATGATCTGCTCCATATATTGGGGGAAGCCCTCCAGCTGGGGCCCCAGAGAGAGAGAGAGAGAGAGAGAGAGAGAGAGAGAGATGAGCACTTCAGAACTCAGTTAAGCCAATCATGGTTCCTGTTTTTACCAAGGTCATTACCTTGGACTTGTCACTAATCAGTCCTTTTGTTTGTGCATGTGACCTCTTCTGCAACTCTTTAAGATCTTACTAGAACAAGATAAATACAGGAAAGAGAAACAAGATATGACTGTAAGGAGGGACAAATAGCTGAGACCACATTGAAGTAAGATCCCCAATCCTCTGAGCAACGCTCATTCACTTACTCATTGACTTAGTCATTCACTCATCAAATGGTTTCAGAGCCCGGTCAATGCCAAGCATGTGAATGTTTGCAGCCGGCCAGGACAACAGTTTTGTTAGCCCATTAGGAGGAACATGCTTCTGTTCGGTGAACTGCAGGCTATTTAGTCGCCCTTTCCTCAGTTCTGTGTGACAAATCACCTGTGTCTGCTGAATCATCTTTTTCTCTACTCCTCTCTCTGGTTTCAACGTCCCTCATCCCTTCATCTCTCCACTCTTTCTGTTGCTGCAGCACTCTGTCCTTGGGTGGCCCCTCTGCATGTCCATGACATAAACATAGAAGGGTATACACAGAAAAATGGAATTAAGATAATATGCATATGAGGATTCTAAAAAATTATGGAAAATTTAAAAATAATTTTAAAACTGCACAGATTTCAGTCATTTGTCCCCAAATAAATATTTAAATTTTATTGTCCATCAACTTTTGGACAACTTTCTTCCTTTATTGCGCAGGGTTATTGCTGTGAGAGGGAGTAGCACCAAAAAGCCAACACCAGTGAGACGCTGGCAATCCTGGCTCCTAGGGCAGCTGCCGTGACAGGTGCGCTGGTGGGCTCCACGTCCAGCCAAGACTTGGCTTCCCTGCTGGGGAAGACCAGGCAGGGCTCTCTTTTCTTTTTCTTCTTTTAAAATGTTTTTATTTATCTATTGTTTTATTTTTTTTATTTAAAAGGCAGATTTAAAGAGAGGAAGAGACAGAAAAGTCTTCCATCCATTGGTTTGCTTCTTAAGTAGTCATAGCAGTGGGAGCTGGGCCAGTCTGCAGCCAGAAGCCAGGAGCTTTTTTCTGGGGTTCCTATCTGGATAGCAGGGGTTCAAGCACTTTGACCAACTTCTATTGCTTTTCCAGGCACACCAGTAGGGAGCTGGATCAAAAGTGGAACATCCGGACTTGAACAAGCCTACGTATGGGATGCTGGCATCACAGGCAGTGGCTTTATTCACAACACCACAATGCTGACCTCCGTACTCTCTCAGTACTCTGACAATGTCTTCTTGGAGGTGCATTTGGTCACCCGAGGACTTGATGTGAACATCATTCGGCTTCTCATCGTTTCAGTCTTTCTTTTTCTATTGGATTTCAGGCATTGTCTTTGCAAATTGAAAAGTACATCCAAATATTTTTCAAAATAATAATAAAAACGATTTTCCCCTGAACATAAATTGTGTTGCACAACCTAGAATGCAGCCTTGGGCAGCTTTTAGAGATGAACTCCATTTCACAGTTAGCATGACAGGGACCCCTGTTCACAATCCGGACATCGTCAGGGGGGCAAGGAGGCAGCCAGCTTTGCTGCAGAATATCGTAAGTGACATGACTGAAGTCTGTGTGGGCTGCCAGAGACCACACAGGAGGGAGCCTTGCATTCCGCTCTCTGGTGCTCCTGGAAGGCACTGGGGACTTACTTGAGTTCAGAATTTTCCAGGAAGATAATGGGGAGATGGCATTCCAAGCAGCTAGAACAGTATGTGAAAACCGCAGAGGCATAAAAGAGCCCAGCAGTTTGGAGGCACAACAAGCTTTGGTGTAATGGGAGCACAGGGTGAAAAGTGAGCAAGGACTCCTGGGAATGCTTGTTACTTGAGAAGCAGCCTTTCTCCGAGGCTGTGTGCTGTGCCTTGCACTGTCCTGGGCAGTGTGGAGGATGGACCGTGAGACGTGAGGAGCAGCAAAATGTGGAGGCAGCTGTACAATCAGCTGACTTCCGGCAGGGCCCGTGAACACACAGGAGAGGGAACGCAGACTTAATACTGGGCAGGCGACCTGCAGAAGCAGGGCCAGGAAGTTAGCCCCACTCCAACTATGTACCTATAACAGTGTGTTCAGCAGGTTGAAAACAACCATTGAAATAAATACTGATTGAAAGCAATGAATGGTGGAATTGGACGTTGGTGTCCAGAGATGTCCATATTAAATATTTGAGGGGTCTGTACTACTCTGCATAGTAGGCGTCTTTGAATAAATGCAGCACTATTTTTTCCTATAAGGGATCATTTGAAGATGGATTAGTATACAGGCAAACCACAAAGGTGTGAGCAGGGGTAGAGGAGCTTCAAGAGACAACAGTGCCAAGGGGCAGTGACCATCCCTCAGCCTCCAGAGATTTGGAAGGCGTCTGGAAGGAGAAAATTGTTCAGGGTGGTTTGTCTGGATGGGCCATGTATCCTTTGTTGGAAGTGTGTGGTTATCTGGAAATGGCCAAGGGAAAAATACTTCATTGTTACTTTTTTGTCTGCTTCCACTCTCCTAGCAGATATCCCTGTTGGCCAAATTGCAACAGAATTTGGAGGCTGGGTGTCTGTGGCCATTCCCAGGTGGAGCCCAGGGTTGGCCTGCCTTGTCTGCTATCTCTGACCCTTTTCCCTCAAGGTCAGAAAACAGGGGGAGGCAAACAGAAATTGTCCTCCAAGGACCCTAGTGCACCTTAATCTTCTGCATCGACAGCTGCCCTAGAGTTACCCAGGCTTCAAATCAGACTGGAGGTAATTAGTTTTCCCTCCTTTCCACAGTGGAAGCCCACATTTTGATTCTTACCTAACTGACAGGAGACCTCCTGACTGGCAGCTGAGCCCAGGGGCCAAGAGGGAATGAACTCAGCTGGGTGCTCCATTCCCATGGTGCCAAAGTCGAGGGGTCTCCTACTGCATGTGAAATTTGTTCTAAAAATGTGAAGCCTTAGCTATAACTAGGAACTTTATTTGAAAATGTGCATGGTTGAGTACAAGACCCCCACCTGTGTGATTACCTGAAACAGGTAGGGATGTGATCCTCACTGGATGTCTGTTGTGTTTAAGGTGCTACGTCAGGTGCTTTGAAAGACTGATGCTCTCATGTGGTTGAACTTGGGAAGTCTAGTGTGATCATTTCCAATTGTTCACAGCTCTACTGAAAAAAATCTTGAAAATGCTTCTCATCTCTCGATACTGCTTCCATTAAACCAAGGATTTTTTCTAAATCTTTGAAGAAGTAAGCCCCTGTGGGGGGACTGCTGCCACAGCTGGGTAGAATGCATCAGTTTTCCAAACACTAATATTTCACAAGGCTGCTGTACATAGAGCATGATGTCCCCACTGAAGCTACAGAAATCTAAATAGAATGCAGAAGTCCAGTGGGAATTTGACTAGGCTAATACTGCTTCATGGATAGATAAACCTGTAATTTAGTCCCTGGATTTCTTTTCTTTGTTTCCTTACTTTTAAAAAAATGTTTAAAAGATTTATTTAATTTTATTGCAAAGTCAGAAATACAGAGGAGGAGAGAAAAAGAGGAAGATCTTCCATCTGATGACTCACTGCCCAAGTGGCCACAATGGCCACACCTGAGCCAATTCGAAGCCAGGAACCTGGAGCCCACTTTCTGGTCTCCCACATGGGTGCAGGGTCCCAAGGCTTTGGGCCGTCCTCAACTGCTTTCCCAGGCCACAAACAGGGAGCTGGATGGGAAGTGGGGCTGTCAGGACTAGAACCGGCACCCATATGGGATTCTGGCGCGTGCCAGGCGAGGACTTTAGCTGCTAGGCTACCGCGCTAGTCTCCTTTGTTTCTTTTGTTTCTTTTCTTTTTCTCAAGTACTTTCCCACAAGCAAAATAAGGTTATCATAAACCTTTCACCTTGGTTGGTAGATTCATTGCAAACAGATCAGGTTTTACAACAAACCACAATTAGGAGCCAATGGAGCTCACTGAAGCTCCAAGAGGTTACACAATTGCACCTGCAAGTAATTGGGTTTGCTGGAAGTCTGTAAATGTTCACATACCCTCTCTTCTGGGAATTTTGTTTTTCCTGATGAAGCCAACCAAAAGAAATTCTGATTCTGGTCACTCCTCCTCAATGTGGTTGTAATAACTGACATAAAATAATATGTCTCTTCTTAGGCGCTCCTAACACCAAGCTCCATTGTCCGAATGAAGATTGCAGCTTATCTGTCTGTGTTCAAAGAGACAGACATGTGCCTCCCTTTAACATGGTATTTCTTGGGGAGAAATGGACTTACCACATACAATGACTTAAAATATTAAATTATAACCTGTCTCACTTGGCTAAAGCCAAGTTTAAATTGTCCTTGCATTCAATCACGATCATTTCCCTTTTAAAAATTAACTTACTAGTTTGTGTTTTGAGATAACATTTAATTTTCATTAGAGTCAAAGACTTAATGGCTGTATTGAACAGAGACTTCAACAAATAAAAGGAACATAGTCCAGCAGGCAAATGGGTAAGGGGCCATGAACAATAACACAATGACAAGATGCTGAACTTCACTCACACGAAGCATGTTTTAAAACAGCAATATCATTCATATTACAGTAGCAGAGGAACCTTTCTGCTTAGAATCTCAGCTCTCTGAAACTTTTTTTCTTTCATTGTGATTTGATTAGCCAATGAGGTACAAAAATATTAATTTTTAAAGACAGTATTCATGTTGTTAACCTTTGCTCTGACTGGCTAGAAAATACTCCTTTCAAAAATCCTCCTTTCCTGTTAGCTTCTGAGCTTGCCAATCTGATTTGCACAAGCTCATGAATGGAGAGGATGGAGGATCATCTACCATTTAGCATCTGTTGGACACAGCACTTCTAACTCCTGCTTTTGCTGGGCCACCTGACACTTCTACTGTGTCACCAGTGGTCAATGTACTAGGCGCCAGATTTTTCAAAGCTTAGAGTCTCCGAGCTCTTAGCTTTTAGAAGACGGAGTAAGGATAATGCTTTTCTTTATCACCCAAGTACCAGAGTAATGGAATCCCTTTAATTTTAACTTGAAGCCTATGTCTTCTCTAAAGAATTAAAACATACAGATGTTGGAAGAAAAACTCAGTTGACAGGCACCGTGTTCTTCTTGGCTACTGATCACTTGTCTACCAACTCCCTCTCTTGGGCCAGTTTACTCCCAGAGGTTTTCCAGTCTCTCTGGCAAAAAAAACAAGTGTTTTTGATTGGCTTGCCTCGCCAGAGGACTGACAGAGGATGCCAATTAGATTTAGGTTGAAATTTTCATGTTGTACAAGTGAGGTTGGTGTAAACATCACTGCTTTGAGACCCTCTAAGGCTCAGATCTCAGTAGGAAATAGAATGAACCCAGCTGGAGAGATGGCTGCTGATAGGGGCTGAATAATAACTCTCCTTGCTTCAAGTTCATGTGCTGAAGTCTTCAAATGTGACTGTTTTTTGCAGATTCTCTACTGCTATCAAATCAATGAAAATAAAGTCATTGGGCTGGGCTGTGGTTTAACCTGCTCTCATAAGAAAGGGGAATTTGAACACAGAGATCCATGAGGAGGAAAAGTGGAGTGAGGAGGGCTGGGGCTGTGGAATGCATGTATAGCTGTTGCCTGTGGTGCTATTGCCTGTGGCATCCCAGATGGGTGACAATTCGAATCCTGGTTGTTCCACTTCTAAGCCAGGTTCCCGCTAATGCACCTTGGGATGCAGTAACAGATGACAAAGTGCTTGGGCTCCTGCATCCACATGGAAGACCCGATGGAGCTCCTGTCTTCTGGGCTTTGTTGTGCCCAAACGTGGCTCTTATGGCAGGATCTGTCTCATTCTTGCCTCAGAGGGAACCAATCCTGCCAACATCTTGCAATCAGAAGTCAGACTCTGGACCTGAGACAGTACATGTCTGTGGTTAAATCCACCCGGTCCATGGCATTTTGTTACAACAGCCCTAAAAACCAACAAATGGTAGCTAGGAAGGGGTCACTCCCCTCCTGGTGGGGCAGAACCCTGAAGAGGCTGACTCTGCCTACAGGGATCAGAGCAGTGGGTACTGTAGATGCCTGCAGTCTATGAAGTGCAGAGAGGTTGAAGAGCCAGTGTACAGGCAGACCAGCAAGGGGTGACAGGTGGCTTATCGGCAGGGAGGTGCAGTGCTGGCGTGGGGTGTCTGTTTGAAGGCAAGATGCTCAGATCCAGGCAAACACGCATCCCTGACAGGAAGGCGGGCAGCATGACTGATGGCACAGGCAGTAGGGCAGCAGCTTGAAAGAAACTGGGGGCGAGGCTGTTTTTCAAGGTAGGGAGCCAAACTGAGCTTGGCAGCTGTCTGCTGAGGAGGATTGTAGGCACCCAGTCAGGAGAGCAAGGTCATGTCAATGACTAAAATTTGATCACAAAATCAGGCTGGAATTACTAAGGTCACTTTCAACGCGGAACACTCGTGTTTCTGATCTGTAGGTCCCTAAGCCACTCCTGACTAGGGATGTATTGGGGTCCTCATGTCTAAAGCAAGCCTAAGCCTATAAGAAATAATGTTAAATGGATTCAGCAGTCAGCAGTAGTGGCCCAGGGAGACAGGTAGGTCATTATGCTGACAATAGAGTTCTGCTGAATGAACAAGAGGATACATCTTCCACAGGAGCCATTTGCTTGGTATGCTTATTAATTTCCAATGTGCCATTCTGGGATCTTTCCCAGAAATGTCATCCATGACTCCTGGGAAGAATTTTTCCAAGCAGGTGTCATTGCTTTGCTGCTTCTAGAGAGAGCTCCTGAAAGCAACTAGAACAACCATTCATGTACCAGATATCCCAGGCAGAAGTAACAGTGCCCAGCATATGAGAGATTGCAGGAAGTGCATACGGGGCTTTCAGTTTAATTTTGCTTATAAACAGAACACAGTCTCTGAAGGTGATTAGAGCTACAAACAGAGGCCACAGCCTCAGATTTGCTGGGCCTCCTGCTCTTGAGCAACACCTGTCCAGAGTTTTGCGGCTGTACAGTCTTGTCTAAGTGGATTCTTCAGGGAAACACACTGTGTGCAAACTAGTGGGAAAGAAACAGCTTCAGCTGAAGGGATGGTGATCTCCTTCTTACTTGCAACCAAATCCCACACTCCACCTGGAGAGACTTCCATGGAGCGCAGCTCAAATGCCACATACATCTTGTGATTCACTCAAAAAGGGGTAGCTCATTTACTAACCAGCCAAGTTGAAATGGTATGAATATTGAAAAATCTAGGAAATTAAGAAATTTAAAATAAGTGATCATATCAATTATTTGATGATTTTAAACAAAGTTTCTTTTTCTTAAATCATTTATTTGAAAGGCAGAGTTACAGAGGGAGAAACAGGATACATACATACAGAGAGAGAAAGAGAGAGAGAGAGAGAGAGAGAGAAAGTTTTTCTTTCTGCTACTCCACTCTAAATGGCCACAATGGCTAGGGCTGGGCCAGGCCAAAGCCAAGATGAGGAGCTTCTTGCAAGTCTCCCACATGAATGGCAGGGCTCAATCATTTAGACCATTTTCTGCTGCTTTGCCAGGTGTATTAGCAAGGAAATGGATTAGGAGTAGAACAGCCAAGACTTGAACTGACACCCATTGAGATGGCAGTGGCACAGACAGTGAATTAATCCATTGTGTCACAACACTGGCCCTTAAAGGATTTTTTTCAACACTTAAGGTCTTAGGATGAGAACACTGATTTATTTGTTTATAATTATTTACTTGTTTATTTGAAAGGTAGAGTGACAGAGAGGAGAAGAGATGAGGAAAGGAAAGACAGAGGGAGGGAGGGCAAGAAGGAGAGGGAGAGAGAAAAAGAGAGAGAAAGAGAGAGGGAGAGAGAGAGAGAGAGAGAGATTTTTCCTCTGCTGATTCATTCCCAGAGTGGTTGAAACCAACAGGGCTGAGGCAGTCTAAAGCCAGGATTCAAGACCTCCATCCTAGTCCCAAGCACTTGTGCTATTCATTGCTGCCTCCCCAGGCACATTAACAAGAAGCTGAAACAGAAGCCGAACAGCCAGACCTTGAACTGGTGCTCTGATATGGGATGCCGGCATCGCAAGCTGCGGCTTCATCTGTTGGTTAAAATGTGAGTGCCATGATAACACTAACGTAATTTGCTCATGAACTGTAATCAAGATATAGTAGGGGAGGGTGTCTTGTTCTTACTCTGGTGATGTCAGACTGGGGTGTCTTTATTACAGCTTCAGGATTCACAAGATGAGTGCTGTGGCTAGATTCGCATTGGCTGCTGCTTGTAGGTACAGTTGAAGCTGTTTGGTTTGAATCTGGAATCATTTTCACAAGATATTTCTTTGGACTACTTGTTCCTCACTGAAGGCTATATTACAAGGATGAGTACTGCAAGAGACAAGGTGTCAGCGTCTTAACAATTTGGCTTGGAACTGGCACAATGTTGCTTTCATCTTGGGAGAGGAAATTGAGCCTGACTCTGGGAGAGCTGACAGGGAATCCATGACCATCTTCAAACCAACACAGTGGCCTTTACTTTCTTTTTTCCCCTTTCCATTTGGTATCATCATTCTCTCCCTCTTCTTCCTCAGCACAATGACAAAAAAATTATGGAATTACCACTACATATCAGATAGTCCACTCAGCATTACAGCAATACATTAAGGGCAAGAGTTATCCCATATTCACAAGAGAAGATCCATTTCCATTATAGTCTAGGGCTGAAGACAGTCACTATTGTGATCACTTGTACTGGACAAATAGTGTCTACTGAATGCGCTGGACACAGGAGACAAACCAGGACCATTAGGACCCAGCACTCATCTTCAACATATTTGTAGGCAAAAGCTGTTATATGAGACAGGAGGTGGCCAATCTTATTGTAGATCTACAGCCATTGGCTTATAGAGAACAGAGAGGAGAGAGGCTCATTTTGGCTGGTGGGAGCAAAGACTGAATGGGGGCGCAGCAGGGAGGGAGTCTCAAGGGATGGTTGAGAAGGAAGAACATTGCAGGGTAGAGGAATCAGATGCTCAGAGCTTGGGGAGCTTGGTTTGTTCAGGAAATGAAGCTTTCAATAGGACTTCGGAATACTTGAACCTGAACTGTGGATGATTATAGTGAAAAGATGGGTGGGGGTTTTGCCAGGAAGACCCCAGGGTAGTATTGTTAAAATTTGGTTTGAAAGATTTAAAATGTATTGTATATATGTTTTTTTTGAGACTAAAACTTTGTTCGATGCTCACAAAGATGTGAAGCTTTGAAATGCCATCCACTGCTGCTGTGAAAGAACACCTCATCTCAAAGAGGAAGGATGGCTAGAGAGATGGAGTGGCTTTTGTGCTGGCTTTGCCCAGCACCAGGACGGCTGCACAGTTTTGGAGACATTCCATTTCCTGCTGATAACTTTTGAGCACAGATTTTTGCTTTTTCTACTGCTTTCCTTTTAGAGTGTCAAAGGCTTCCCTGCTGGTGTGGACTGGGTTTCCAGAAGAGCTATTGCTCGCTTTGGATAAGATGCCTATGTTCAACCAGAGAAGAAGGAGAGGACCACGGAGTGCAGGCTCTGCACAATGGCTGCAGGTCCTGGGTTTGGGCTTAGAGAGGAATTAAGAGAAGCAGATAGAAAATGTGTTTGGGGTTGGGATGCTTAGGAGTCTTTTATGATTTAGAGGTAAAGAAAGTGTTGGCGCCTACTCCAAGTCAGAAGCTAATGTCATCACCAGAGGAATTGCAATCAACAATGTAGGAAATCACATCAGAAGGAAGTAAAAGGGGCTGGGTTAGCTTGCTAGTAGGTAATAGCAAGGTATGCAAACATTTGAAGGAAAAGATAAAATACTTTGGGAGCCAGAAAGACAGAGTAAACTAAGAAAAAAGGAAACAATCCTTCAAAAACTGTATTTGATATTCCTAAAGGGTGGCAAAAAAAGTTGAGCAAGGTCTTTAGGAATGAGGCTGGGATTGTGAAAGTAGAATAAATAATGCATGTTCAATTCTTATTAGTCTCTTGGCTTATATAAATGTGAACGAGCAAAACTACAATTAAAATGAGAACAGCATGTTAAGCTATACTTTTTGACATTTGAGATACAAAGGGAGGTCACTTCTTTTGCCAGGAGACTCAGTGCACACTAAGTTATGTGATCACAGGCGCACCCCTGTGCTTATTAACAAGGAACCCACACGAAGTCACTGTCTGAAGAGGGAAGTAACCACTGCAGGGTGACCTGGAAACTTCCCTCTCTCTGTGTGTCTGTTGTCTCCTCCCCCAAATTGTGACTCATTTAGGTAGGCACCACAGCGTATAGTTTTCTGGTTTATTTTTGTTTCCCCTTGCTGCTCTGTGTCTCCCATCCTTTCCTCGTATTACAATGCAAGCAAGGAAATTGCCTGCCTGGTTTGCTGTTGAATTTCAAGTGCATGACACTAAATGTAATCAGCTCAGGGCACTCACTCCATGAAGAGGGTTCCATGAATGAATGGCATTGCCTTGGCTGTGAGCTAACCTTTCCCTAAGTTTAGGAGGAAAAGAAGTTCCTCTTGCTAATCATGAAACAGGACTTCCACAGAGTGTGTCTGCATTTGAAAAAGGACCGAAAGTCAGAGAATAGAAAGGGAAGCATAGCTGTGGATGGCAACAGAATCTCAAAGATCCTGGAGGAAATGGAAGAGGGAGAAGTTCAAGTAGACAAGAGGGTCATGAACACTGTGCAGTGCATGTGTCGCACACCTTGTCACGCTGTGTCTGCTGCATTTGCTGGTCCAAGGCTCCCGAGGGGATGCTGGGCTGACAGAGGAGGCATCAGGTTGTTTACGCAGGGAAAATAGTCATGGAGGAGTCAGCAAGGCCTGCGGGTGGAGTTTACATTAGAACTTGGGTCCCCTCATGCCGTTCAGGTCAGGGTTCTTCTCAGTAGTGGTGGGAGATACAACAGGCTGACATTCTTTCTTAGTGCGTGGCAGCCTATTGTTTGCAAGTGTGACAGTGAGAATTTGAGAGAATAGCTTCCTGGAAGAAGGGAGAGTATTTTGGTTGTCTACATGACGGGAGAGTTCTCAGTCTCCATGACGAATAACCAGGGATTTAGGTGTAATGCCTTGCTTTCTGTCTTCTGGGTTCAATCCAGAGAACTGAGTGGAAACTAACACCTGGAACTGTTTCTGTTTTCTTTTTTTTTCTTTTTCTTTTTCTTTTGTTTAAAAACTTTAAAAAATATATCTAAGAAGTTGAGCACCTGGCAGACATGGGTCATTTGACTTGGTGTCATCTGAGGCCATTTCTTTACAAACATGAAATACCCAGGTAAGTTAGGTGTCCATCATATTTCTCTTCTGAAAACTGTCAGAGTTTCCTGCAGGATTGAGAGCGCAGAGTTTATTCTGCATCACTGGTATGTGGCAGCAGACTCAACTCTCCTACCTGCTCAGTATGGGTGTGTTTAGAACCAAAGAGCAAAGTGGCTGACTGTGAATCTGACAGGCTGTGCCAAGGCCACATCTCTGGCAAGGGCTTATTCAGAGAACACACTGTACATATTAACCAAGTCATGTACCCTACCCACACAGTGGTGCTTTGGCCATATGACACTGGCTATACCACACCACCTAAGTAGGTTCATGTAAATGTGATGTTTGTACAACTTTGCAATTATCTAATGACACATTTTTTAGAAAGTGTCTTGTTGGTAGTAATGGGCTGTATTAGTTTCCTGTTACTATAACACATTCCAAATTAAGTGCTTTATAAGGCAAAGAGGTTTTCTTTGGTTCACAGTTCTTGTTTGAGTTTGAAGGGTCCACCTAGGTTGATGGGCTTTTTGCTGGCAGAGTCCTTAAGCTGCTCAGCAGCTCACATGAAGAAAAACAGGAGTGTGTGCATGTCTCTGCTGGTCTTTCTCCCTCTTCTTACAAAACTACTCCATCCTGTTGACCTCATCCAACCCTAGTCAACTCCCAGTGACACCCTTCCAAACATCAGGGTTAGTTCCACCCTCTTCCTATGTCACAATGAGAATTACATTTCAGCATGAGTTTTAGCAGGTAATACGAAAAACTCGGTCCCTGTCACAGGTGCCAATCAAAATAATGGGGACGAGGTTTTGGGGTGAAGGAAAGAGAACATTTAATCTGGCGACAGTTGAAAGCACAGCAGACTTCTGGGTCTCAGGGCTACCACTCTGCTGGGGTCCATAAAAAGGTTAAGAGGAAGTGGTGTTGGTATGGCAAAGCCACAGCGAACTGCACATCTCTGGTGTCTGGTGGCAGGGCTTGCCACTAGATGGGTGACAAGTGCATTGCATCTCTGTTTTGTCATGGTGTTCCTGTAGGGTCACTATAATGGGATTAGATGCATCCTGATCCGGCCCTCTTGTGCAGGAGAAGGAGAGGTAAGGAACAATGCATTTTGTGCCTTAGGATATGGACAAATAGGAATCTAGCAGCACAGCCCTGAAGCACTGGCTTCCTGGCTTCATGTTGATGCAAAGAAAAGTGATTTTATACCTGGTTACCAGGGAACAAGCCCCAGTAGTGATGTCTGACTGCAAATGCACAGTTATGCACTGTTATGCACTGTACACTAAGGGTCAGGATGACTGGGGAGAGGGAAAGGCCTTTTGTTTTGTTTTTCAGTGCAGTCATGACAGCCATTCCAAAAATATCTGTGGGAATAGTTTCTTTTCCTTACCATTGATAACCTAAATAGATGACATCCTGGAACATGGGGATATCTAACTTATATAAAGACATTTAGTAGAGTGGTAAGTATGCTAACAAGTTGGAATCTTATTTGTCAAAGTTATGGGATATTTTCACCTGTTAATGAAAAGATTTCAGTAAAGATGGGGTCTTTAGGGTTATTATTGGTTTATATGGTCTTTTTCTTTGCCATATCCTCATGGGAAAAAATGGTAGAGCATATTCTGTCTTACATTTTAGTTGATCATTTAATTCTGTATCTGTTACAGAACAGAGATTCTCAGCCTCTTTAGATAGAAGGCGACATAAAAACCCCAGGTGGGTCGTCAGTGTCCAGGGCAAGTGCATGTTTCACGTTGCATGGGGTTGCTTAGAATTCTGAAGGCCCTGAATTTCTCATCCTCCAATGTTTTTGAAGATGAACTGTGGCTATGCAGACATACGAGGGCAGTCCTCAGTGGCCTGCAGACTATCACAGTATCTGTTCTCCATCTTGCGCTTTTAATCCTTCCACCCACACTTCACCCCCTAATTGCTGGAACTCTTAAGTTAGTGCCATGATGTTGTTCGTATTTCCTGATTTTTTTTTCTAGTGTGAAAAAAAGTGGGACTCCCCCTCTCAAAAAAGAAAAGTTATTGATAGGAGATACTGAGACATAAAAAGGAAGATTTAAGTGTTACCATTGCTCCAGCCACCCTGATCAGAGTCACACAGATTAGGGTCTCTTCCTGCATGGTCCCAGAAAGAGCAAGCATCTCCAGTTGGCAGCTTCTTCGTCCCATGGACTCAGATGGATTCAAATGCAAACATTGCTTGCTCTTTGGTATTCTGGAAGCTCTCAGCTTGCAGCCTTGGACATTCTGACTCTTTGTGGAATCTGATGAATCAATCTACCTTCTCCTTGGTGCCTGCTGAGCCTACCTCTCTTTCTCTGGTAGGAAAGATAAACGAAAATCCCATTATTCAGCCTGGGCTATTGTGATGGCAGTTTCCTTTGAGCCTCTTGGCAAAACCCTGCTTGCTTTAGAACTGTACATCATCTTGGATCCATTGAGAGTCATTCTTTATCTGACAGGATATTTATAAAAGACCTCATTCGCTGCAGCTCCAAGTCAATATGTTTCTCTCTTGCTGACACACATCACACCAACAGGCTTGAAATATTTAAATACAATAGTGCCTTCAAGAAATCATTAATTTTTCTATCACTGCTAGAAGTGATAATTTGATGGGAATGGATTTCATTGAAAGAACTGAGCTGACTGGGATACTGTGAAGTGCTGGGGTTCAGATAAGTCTGTGTAGGATGCAGTGAGGGTCTGTTGAGGACCAGAAGCCAGGGTGCCTGGAACAGCCAGCACTGCAGGAAATGATCAGCTCCTCAGCACCATCACACTCAAACCATCTAGAAGAAGGCTTGCTCTCAGGAGCAAAGCATTTAACTAGCAAGGAGAGGAAATGAAACAGGCCCGGCCACCTCATTAAGGCCCTACCTCTGTTTCTTTCTCATCTCCTCCTCCTGCCTTCTGCTTCTCCTCTCCCTCACACTCGGTTGCCCTCTTCTCACTTTTATTCTTTTCTCTATTTTTCTCTCTGTCTTTGCTTGGCTTTATCTTTTGCTCTTTGATCTTCCTCTTCACTTATTCACATTCCCTGCTGTGTCTGTCTGTGCGGGAATCCAGGACAGCCTAAGTGTCTCCTAGGGGTCTCTGCTCCTGAGGCTGGAGGGGAGGAGCCCTGTGTGTGTATCTGGGCAGTTGGCTGACCTCTCACTAGGGTTCCTTATCCGTAATGAATGCAGAAAGTTTCAGTGACCCGTCTTCGTACAGAACAGAGAGGTAAGTTGTGAGGCTGTCTAGGCGATGGAGATCTTGGACCTTATCCAGAGGCACCGTACCTTCTGTTCTGGGTGTTTCCCCAGCAGAGAGGAGAGGTCGGAACAGCCATGTGATTGCCAAGTTAGCATTGTGTTCTTTACAAAGGCAGTTGTCAGCCTTATACTGCCAGGAATGGCTCACCTATCCTGTAGGTGAGGCAAGCAGTAAGACAGGAGATACACATGGGTCTTCCTGCACAATTCTTAATGACAGAGCTCCCTGCCCAGGAAACAAAACAGCAATAAAATTTCTGGGCATATTTAAATTGCCAGCAGTGGTATTGGTTAGCAATTTCTTCTCAAATTTGTGGTTAGGAAGAAAATCAGAAGCTCAGAGAAGCCACAGACAACCTGTTGTCTACTCATCAATTCCACATAGGCAACCAGGACCATCCAGCTCCATTCCTCTCTGCTTTCTCACATCCTGTTCCTTCTTTTCTTTCTTGTGAGTTAGAGAACCATTAGGCTCGAAACTTCATGAGAGAGAGAGAGAGAGAGAGCGAGAGAGAGAGAAAGAGAGAGAGCAAGAGAGAGGAGAGAATAGTGACTCTGAAGTTCAAATCTCCATTAATGTATTTGGAATGTGGATAGAGCGGAAGAAAAGAGAAAGGTTAAGCTTAATACTCCCCCAGACACAGGAAGAAGAGAAAGAAAATTTGGAAACAACCGTCTCTCACATTCTCCTAATACTTTTCCTTTCCCACTCTGCTCAAGTATGTAAACATCATTTAAAATAAAAGAGGAGGAGCTTCGGAAGGAGAAGGGAATTTGATCTGAACCTTGAAAGGTGAAGTGAATGATCAGTACAGAGGTGAAGGCAAGATATTCTGGGGGAGACTTAAAGATGAAACCAGAGCAGGGACAAAGACTTGATGATAGGATGGAGCTAACTTTGTGTGATTGCAACATTTCCCCCAGAATATGTGCCCACAAATAAAATTATAAAATCATGGGTGGCTCCAGGACTACAGTGAACTCTACAGAGATGTCTTACTGGTCAGCCACTTACATGGCCCCTTATGAATGGACTCTTATAAATTGTAGTTTCTCTTCATTGCCTTAAAAAACTTCATCATTAAATTCCACTGGGTTTATTTCATGCCAGTTGGGAGATATATCTCCACTTGAGCAAACCATTTAATCTCTGGATTCAGTCTCAGAGACCATGAAGAAAGCAGCGATTTAAAGTATAAGAATGTCAAGGTGGCATTGAGCTGTTGAACAATCTTTCAGGGTGGCTGTAACTTGGTTCACCCAGCTGCACAGGATATGTGAGCCGAGAAGGGCCTTGTAGACATTCCAAATCCGAGTTTCCTACCCTGATCTTGAAATCTTGAAGGTTTGTCCCATATCCCCAAGAATTTTTAAAAGTTTGAGTTTTTCTTCTAGATACTAATTTGCAAAGAAAAGCCAGGTTATATTCTGAATGACTGCCTTATTACCAAGTCTTGCTCTTTCAGAGCCTGATGGTGTTGATGATCAAGTTGGCAGTACTGCCATTTTAATTATGCTGACTGGCGCAGAAAGAGGAGAGGTAGTCTTCATATGCAGAAGATACGTTTGGATCCCTTGAAGGCCAGATGGCGTTACTAAGCCATATGTGAGCAAAAATTTAAAGAAGTTTGAATAGAAATGCATCCCTCCCTCCAATAACCTAAGGAAAACTCTGAAGATACCTGCTAGGTATTATTCACACTCTACTTTCTGGCAAATAGATTGGGTGTGAGTCTCCAAGGGAGGATTTGCATTGGAGAGGGCTCAGATTGAAGCAAGTAACTAAGCAAGGTGAGAGGGCAGAAGAAAGGTGGAGAAAATATGTAAAACGCTGAAAGCTCTGAGAGTTTCGGTTGGAAAACCGAGGATGAGCAACAGAGAAAAAAAATGCAGGATAGTTTTAGCATGAAACATCTGGAAACTAAAAAGAAGCAAAGGAAATGAGATTTAAAAGGAAATTTCTCTTGATTATAAACCTGATCGTCTTGTGTGTTGTAGAACACACTAGAGAACAAGGCTCATGGCTGAAGTGCAGGTCCACCAGGAATTAAGTACTGATTGAAGGGAGCTCTGCATTGGTTAATATCTTCCATTCACATTATTTAAATGAAATTTTAATCAAGTATGAGTGTTAGAGCCTCTAAAAGGCTTTGGATTATCTCGTAATATCGAAGAAGCATAGGAGGTGGGTGAGGCAGGGTGAAGTGGAGATAGCTGGGGGGGAGCAGAGAAGTGTCTGCTGGGTGCAAATTAAGAACATTTGTCCATGGAAAGATAAGATGTAACTCACCATAGAAAGGAAAGACTGACTGGCATGGGGCGATCTTGAACACCGGTTGGGTTCATTTAGCATACCCTGCTTGGATGAGAAAATCAGCCATTTCAAGTTCATTTTCAAGCTCAACACTTGCATTTCAGTGCAGTGGCTAGTTCTTCACACAATGGCAGCTTTCTTTTCTGGGGACTTTAAGTAGAAAAGCCCAGAGTGCGCAAAACCCCTGAAGCTGTTCCAGAGAGCCGTAGAGCATCCAAAAAGCTGCTTTTTCCAATGAGGGAATAAATGAAAACACTTCTATCAGATTGGAAAAAAAATAATCAGAGCCCACCATGCTTTATAGTTCTCGAGACTCCATCAGTCTCCACTATCCACTGGTGTTTAATCATCCAGGTGGGTTGACATAGTTTTGATTCCATGAGATAGTTTGGTCAGAGTGAAAAACTTGGCACAGATACCTGGACCTGTCTGTTCACCAGGCAGGGGAAAGAGTCTTTGAAACTGGGCAAGGACTCAGTAACAACACAATGCTAAACTTCTTGGACAGCAAAATGGAAGCTCATCAGATTTCTCAGCCAGTTCTCAAGTGACTTGAGGGTTAGAGACTTTTATTATTATTATTATTATTATTACTAAGGTTGATGGTTGCAGAGTGTGATTTTTTTTTTGTCAGTAACCATGACTATACACAAAAACTACAGAAGAATCTGGTTTTGTTAGACACAACATAGTACATATGCCCAGTTTTTATTTTCTTTCCATTTTAAAGCTGCCAGGTTTTTATGTTGTTTGAACAGGAGCATGCACGTTTGTTCATGAGATGCCTGAGTTGGAGGGCTGGTGCTGCTCTAAATGCATGTCTCTTCTCACTACCTAGATTTCAAACACTGGAAGCAAAGAGACCACTGTTCCAAACACTTCTTTGTCACTGTCTGCAAAAGTATGGTTCCAAGCGATTGGCTGGAGGCAAACTCTTGTCTAACAGTTTTGCAGGCTATTTTATCTACTTTTCCCAATAATACAGCAGGCCATGATGCCATTTAATCTTTACTTTTTCCCAGTACATTGTCTGCCTCCTTTTTCTTCTCTCATCAGTCCATGACAATTTAAGTAATGCTTTTTGTCGTCAGTTCTGTTATAAATATAGACTTACGAAGAAATGATAATATCACCTTTTAATTTTTTACTTATTTATTTTTGCTTTTAGAACAATAATGTGTCACTGAATTCAGCATTGAAATTACATTGGTAAGTTATAGTCAATATAAAAATCAAAAATTAAAATGTCAAATTTTGTAGGTAACTTGCAAAACTATGTATAAATTAAATCACAAAGCTAATTTCCTTCTCAATATCTATCCTACCCTTCTTCCTTTAGGACCTTGAATTTTTTATCTAAGACTATTATATTCAGGGTTGGATCAATGAGCTAGAAACAGAAATCTGTTGGAAATTTCAGGGAAACTTTTACATTTTTACTCCATCATTCTCCCTTTCATTTTATTATTATTGTTGGTCTGGAACTTGGATGGGATATCTGAGTTTGCAGTAGCCATGCTGTAAATGTGAGGCAATAAACATGAGAACAAAGGATTACCTTCTTGGATGATGCAGTGGAAATATGGAAGGATTTGCTGCCTGAGAGAATCACCGAGCTATCTTATTGGTGAGTATTGACTTCTTCTAACTCTAGTATGGAGACCACTCCTTGAGTGGCTATAGTAGAATTTTCTGTTTTTGTGACTGAATGCAATCCTAATAGTCCCAGATTGTTCACATCTGTTTCTAATTAATCTATCTTCAACAAAGTAAGAAAAAAGATGATGGGCACTTTCGAAGGATGACCTTTCCATATAGTCATATGCCATTATTAGCTCCCCTTATTTCCATTTCTGAGTTAACTAATCGCAGTATCCTTCTGATTATCAGCTCTATAGTTCAGCACCATCTGAAGTCTTGCTGTAAAACAGCATTAGAGTTATGGAATGGGTTTGTGTGGCATGCTGGTAAAGACAGTACTTCAGATACCTACATCCCATATCATAGTTCCTGTATTTGAGTCTCAGATCCTCTCCCTATTCCAACTTTCTGCTACAGTGGACCTTGGGTAGTATCAAGTGATGACCAAGCTCTTGAGTCCATGTCACCCATAGGGCAGCCTCAGATTCAGTTCCATGTTTCTAGGCTTTGACCTGGTTTAGCCTCAGCTCTGAGTATTTGGGCATGAACCAGTGGATGGGAGGTCTCTATTTTTCTGTCTTTCCACCTTTCTGCCTTTCAAATAAACCCTAGCTCTTTTTTAAAAAGAGCTAGGGTTCAGGTTAGGTGTTATCTAGATTGAACATGACAGAATGTTGTGATTTTCAACATGTGAATGATCTAATTCAGTATTTAGCGTCATTATTATTTATTTTACATAACTTCACTATTTTTATTGGAAAAATTGAGACAGAGGCCAAGACATGAATTAACTATTTCTTGTAGGTTCAGTTGTATTTATTTTTGGGAGTATTAATAGAGTTCTTTATAGCCACTGCATAAAAATTTTTTTTATCTTTCCTGTTTGGGATTTTGAAGAAAATTTAAGATAACCTTATTTGAAGTGAATGCCTTGAAAATATAATAGACATATTTCATTTTAATATGAAATTTAATATGAAAGAGTTCACAAAACTTTAAGTTAAATCAGATTACAAACCTTTCCTCTTTTTAAGAGATTCTGGAGCGTAGAGAAGAGTGATGTTCTAGAACTGTCATTTGGCAAGAATATTTCCACTCTTAATAGCTGGTAACTCTTGACATCTGATCCAGTTCCTTATTTCTCACCTTTGGTTTGTAAGTCCTTGACCTGACTTCAGCAAGAATCTTGTTGAGTTGGTTCAGGAAGAATTCCCCTGCCTTTGTGGCGTCTCTGTAGTTTTCTATCCTTCAACTTTCTCATGCTGTTCATCGGTTATAAATCCCCAGCTGTCTTTGCTGTACTTGGAGTTGAATCTAATCTAGCTCCCCTATTGTGATAGTCTTGGCACTTATTGCTGTAATCTTGAATGAAGTCTTTTTTGCCATTTAAAAAAGTGTCACGATAATTTTTTATTGAGCAGGACATATGTTTTCATTTCTCTTGGGTATAATCCTAGGAGTGGAATTACTGGATTACATAGTAACTCTATATTTAACATTGTGAGAGACTGCCAAGCTGATTTTCAAAGTGGCTGCTCCATTTTACATTCCTTTTATCCATGGATGAAAGTTACAGCTTTTCTGTAATACTGCAAACAAGTATTATTGTCTACTGAGAAATGTGTTGATAACAGAAAATGTCAAATAATATTTGAGTGTTATTGCTGTTCTATGTTACGGTGTACTATGATCTCACCAACTTTTGGTGAAGTCTTCTACACTGTGAATGGTATGAGGAGTGAGCTTCAGGAAAGGAATGAGTGACTAGCTCCACTTTTGCAGAGGCCTGACTGGTCTTGCGAGAAGAAAACATAGGCCACAAATGAGACTTGAGTGGGGCTCAAGTCAAGATCAGTTTCCAAGAGTGCACAGAACCTGAGGAGATGTGTTGGATGGGCTATTTCAGTCGGTATTTGGGAGATATTTATAAGACACATGCAACACATTTAAAAGGGTTTCTGACACATCCTAGCTGCCCAGTAACTGTAGATTTCTTCCTCTTGACTTTCTTTTAGAAAAATTCTTGCTCGGGGATGGCCTTATGTTGTAGTAGGTCAGGCTCCCCCCACAATGCTGGCATCCCATATGGTGCTGATTTGGGTGCTGGCTGCTCTCCTTGCAATCTTGTTTCTTGCTAATGGCCTGCAGAGTAGCAGAAGATAACTCAAGTGACTGGACCTCTGCTACTCACATGGGAGACGCAGATGGACCTCCTGAGGCTCAGCTGGCCTAGTCTTGGTGTTTTGACTATCTTGGGCAGTGAAGAAGTAATGGAAGATCTCTCTGTGCCCATCCTTCTCTCCCTGCAACTCTTACTTACGAATTAAAAAAATAAATCTTAAAAAAATTATTCTTCTACTTGTTACTTTCTTCTGATATTTGCAATTCTTCTTCTTTTTTTTTTTAAAGATTTTATTATTATTGGAAAGCCGGATATACAGAGAGGAGGAGAGATAGAGAGGAAGATCTTCCATCCGATGATCCACTCCCCAAGTGAGCCGCAACGGGCGGGTGCGCGCCGATCCGATGCCGGGAACCAGGAACCTCCTCCAGGTCTCCCACAAGGGTGCAGGGTCCCAAAGCTTTGGGCCATCCTCAACTGCTTTCCCAGGCCACAAGCAGGGAGCTGGATGGGAAGTGGAGCTGCCGGGATTAGAACCGGCGCCCACATGGGATCCCGGGGCTTTCAAGGTGAGGACTTCAGCCGCTAGGCCACGCCGCCGGGCCCTGCAATTATTCTTGATTCAAAGATCCTCTTCCTGCAAAGGCAAATAATAATAAATTTTAAAAATAAGTTTTGGCTTAATTTTGCTTAAATGAATTTGGCATATTTTCCTATATTATTGACATAATCAGATTTATTCTTGAAGGTAGCATAACCAAGATTAATTAAGAATAATACTTCTGGGTCATTATAGTCTCCTTCAACCCTGCATCCTATATTCCCTCTGCTTGCCAGTTCTGCCCTGAAAGAAAAAGGGAGGAGACGAGCGAGGAGAACAAAGTTCCAAGGTGAGCAGGTGTTCGTGTCTCCTCTTCTGCCAATCTTAGTGCTTTAGCAAGTGTGCTCATGCACATGTGCTCATTCGGGCAGGTGCTAGAACTCATGCTCTAAGCTCTATGTGTGCAAGACTCAAAAATCTTCCCATCGCACTAACCCCCACCTTGCGCTCCATCACTGTGGGGCTGAACACACAGCACACACTGCTGATTGAGTCTCCCAGCTCTGTGCTGTTAGAGTCCTCAATAACTCAACAGTTTTCTCTCTGTAACACAATTTGTAAGTCAGAGATGGTACACTTATTTCCTTTTGAAATAGGTTCTTTTACAGGCAAAATGTTATAGATCAATTACTTCATTTAAAAATGTTTGTCTTTCCAGAAGCTGAAGAACAACAAAAGAACCCATAATCTTATTGATTAGAATGCACTGCAAATTTTAGTTCAAGTGAATTTTTTATGGCACTGAAGCTCAATGCCTTTGAAGTAGGAAGTAGATGACTTTTCATGAAGACACAAAGCTTTTAATTAATATTCATAACAATTGATATGTATGATTTTGGCCACAGGAGGACTACTATAGCTTCCCATTGATGCGACAGAAATATATTGAGGACAAGGAAAAAGTAATTAACAACAGAATAAAAGGGTCATAAAATTAAATTATTCCCTAGTTCATAGTAAGCTCTATATGCATACGGAATCATTTTTCTGAAAGTATGACAATACTGAAAGTCATGTTTTTCTTTTTTTCCTGGATTGTATATTTAATGATTTTCTTGAATGTAGATTACTTTGGGTGTAGCAGAATAATTAAATGTTAAACAGGCTAGTTGAATATTGAGAAGAAGTTAGGAATAATATTAAGAGATAGAGATAAAAGAAAATTTCAAATCTTTAAGTTTCTTATTCTGAAATATGAAGTGTTATTTAAACTCAAAAATTCAGGCTTTATTGTGGCTGAAATGATCACTTGGAAAAATGTCCAGATTGTCTTTCCATCAGTGACTTAAGTGGTAAAAATCAGTAAGCTATTTATACATTTATAGGCCAGCAAATAAACACATATTCAATTCAATTTAGCTCAGTTCAATATAGTTATAGATCACCTTATATTCTTAAGATAACTAGTGGTACTGAGATACTTAATTCCTTTCTTTAGGCTGGTGTATGTGATTATAGAAAGCTGTGGTGTACACTGCCAGTGAGTCCTTGACATGTTCTTTGCCTTTGTTTGTTTTTCATTATTTTAGGATATTTCCAGAATAGTTCTCTGGATACCCATAATACTGATGGGTAAAATATAACTTGTGACATACAACACAGCCATTTGGGAATGTGTTCTCTTTTAGATGCAGTCTTAACTTTCCTGACACTATGATTTCCTAATTATATTATAAAAAATGTGCAGAGGCAGGATTTTCTCAGGCATTGGCTGACACAATGTGGCTGGTTTGACAGAGATGTTATCACGAAGACTCCAATGTGCTTAGGGTCAAACTGTAGCTACCAAAGCACAATGCTTGCAAGAATTTACAAAGGTGGGGACTTTTGCACCATGGTTTAATATGGACCTGTCTATGCTAGCTGGAGGATGGAGTGGGCAGCAAGGAGGATGGTGGTGAGATGAAACAGAAGCGGAAAAGACCCAGTGGTCCACACTCCTGAGCCCCACGCCTAACTACTACATGTTCTGTTCTTTACAGTATCATGTTACTGATTCTTTAAAATAAGTTTATTTTGAGAGGGCTCAAGTGAAGGGAGAAGAATAAGAGACAGCATGGAGGTGAATGTGTGGAACGTTTATGCTGAGTTGAAGGCATGAAAGGAAGAAGATGGTGTCAGGTGGACAGTCTGTGGTCAGAGGGTAGATGTTCTGGGCTGAATTATTGCCTTCACAAATCCACAGATTGATATGTAAGCCCATATATCTCAGGATGTGACTGTATTTGGAGATAATGGCTTTTAAGAGGCCATCAAGGGAAGCCTGGCACTATAACTCAACTGAATAAATCTTCCACCTCCAAGCACCAGGAACACATATGGGTGCTAGTTTGTGTCTTGGCTGCCCCACTTTTTACCTAGATCCCTGTTTGTGGTCTGGAAAAGCAGAAGAGAATGGCTCAAAACATTTGCACCCTGTATCTATATGGGACAGCTGAAGGAAGCTCCTGGCTTCAGTTTGGTTGAACTCTGTCCATTGTGGGCACTTGGGAAGTGAACCAGTAGATAAATCTTTCTGTCTCTCCTTTTCTCTCTGCAAATCTGCCTTTCCAATGAAAACAAATAATTTTTTTTATTTTTTAAAGTGATTGTCAAGGTAAAAAAAACATGGTTGGGGTAGGCCCTAATTGGCTGTGACCAGTATCCTTATTTTAATGTAGGCTGTTTTTAAAACATTTTTTTTTTGAATTAAAAGATGGGTTTATTCTGTGCAAAAAGCTTTGAAACTTCATGCAAAGACATAGAATTAAAAGATTGATGCAGAAAGTCTTGAAATTGATGCAGTAGTTTCATAATGGCATTTTCCGTGAGCCTTTTTGGGATCCCTCACATACACAAGGTGCCACAAGCTATTGAGACTGCTCATCTCATAGCCATTCTGTTCTCTACCCAAGATTAGCTCATTACTGTTGAGGGCAGAGTTATGGGAACTTGGGCATACTTGTGCTTAAATCTTTTTTTTTTCTCCAGTGTAGTCATTTATTGAAATATCATATTGTACTCCACAAATACAATAGTTGGTCATGCAAAAATAACTCCTAAATTTGAAGACATGCAAATATTGACTAACCTGATTAGATCTTTACATTTTTTTTTTAATGATCTTACTTAGTTTATTAGGGAACAAAGTGTCAAGGGCTACAGGGTGAAAGTGGGTAATACCATTGTTTCCACAGCAATATCATTTTACTCTGTATCTGGGGTCAGGGAAAAAAACAAAGGGAAAAGCCCCACCCAACCTCCCACCCATCCCAGATCCCCAACGGGAGGCGCGCTCTGAGGGTCCTGCTCATACAGTTTTGATTGTTCATCAGTTCTGGATTGCTGCCAATATCTCAGTTCCAATCGCAATGAACCCTATTCAGAATCCACTGGCTGACAGTCTCTTCATGGTTGGGGTTCTAAGATCAGCAGTTCAGTTGGAGAGATCTCCAAAGAAACTTCATCTGAGATGATCCCAGGCCTGATTCTTGCACCGACTTTGCTAGTACAGAGTCCGACACCATCTGTCACACCAATCAGCTTATGTTCATGCTGGTCGTTGGGATTACTCGGTTCGTTCTGTTTCCAGCCCTGTCTTCCTCGTGAAGCAACAGGTGTTGTAGTCCAGTTCGATCCTGCCCACTTCATACTTGGTCCTCACGCAAACCGGTTGGAGCTGCAGCCTAGTTGGGGCAACTCCCCATAACCCCCTCCAGTTCTGCCCCCTACTTTGGTTCCCATGCTTGCCAGTACACACCGCAGGCTTGTCAAGTCTGTCCCACATCCTGTTTAGCTCTCGCACGTGTCGATGGGCATTGAAGTCCAGCTCAACCCAACCAACCTACTATCCAGCCCACACACCTACTGGCAGGTGCCCTTCTGTCCAGCCACCCCTGCCCCTGTCCTGCTTTTCATGTTGTCCAATGAGAGTGGTAGCCCCGAAGGAGGTGCCCACTATTTCCCTTCTAGGCCACACTCACTCCCAGATTATGCACTCTCCAGGTAGTTCTGGCATTAGACTTGACAGAATTAGCTCCAATTGCCAGCCTCTGCCAGCTAGTACTGCGGCTAGCCCAACCAACCCTCACCCACTCTAGTTTTTGCTTGCACCAGTCGGAACAGTCATCCCACCGTGGCCCTTCCCTTATCTAGCCCACATGAGGCCCACAGGTGTAACAGCCCTTCCTATTCTGATCTGCCCCCATCCCGACCCACGCTTTCCAATGGAAGTAGTTGTCCAGCAGGGGAGCCCACATTCTCCTGTCAGTTTTGCCTCCTCCCCCTGATTACCATATGTGCTGTTTAGGCGCTACAACCACATCTGGTACGGCTCATCTCACCTTGGCATTCCTTATTGTGTACTAGTATGTGTCGCAACCGAACCTGGCTCGACCCACACTCTGTTCTGGCACTCGGACTCACCAGCGGGTAATGTGAACAGGTTCAGCCTGGTCTGCCCCCAATCCATGCCATGTGTATACCAGTGGGATAATTTCCGTAGCCTGTTCTGGGCTGTTTCCTATTGTGCTTCTTGCGCTTACCTGCAGGGACTGTGTCCTGCCAGAGGAGTTGCCCAGGCTCCTCCATCAGAAATTCTCCCAGTGCCAGGTTTTGCGCATACCAGTGGGTCCATGATCCAGTCCTGGTCAGTTCACCTCCTGTCCTAGCAGGAACAGTGGTGTTTCCTGACTGTTCTTCAACCCAATCTGGTTCTTATTGTTGGATGTTTCAATCCAGCCATGGCTCTTCCATACCCCCATACAGCTTATACATGGTTCAGTAAGAGCTGAGACCTAGCCTAGTCTGTCATACATTTCCCCTGGTCCTGCAGAGCACCAGATGGTGTTGGAGTCTGGCCCGGCTTGGTGCTTCCATTCCCAGTCCACACTTGTGCCAAGTGGGATCACACTCGTACCCTGATTGGAACGCAGCCCCATTTACAGCCCATGCGCTCATTGGTGGGAAACTCAGCCCAGCTAGAGTATCCCATTAGCTGCCCAGCCGGGCCTGTTCCCAGCCTTAGATCTCGTGAAGGCCAGTGGTTGCTCTGATTCAACTTGGTAAAGCCCCTCTCTTGACCTGTCCCCTTAGACGCTGTGGCTTAGCATCCCTGTCTTACGCAGATCAGTAGGTGCAAGGACCTACTTGGCATGACCTGTGCTCCAACCTGATTTCTGTTGTTTCTTGTGAGTTAAGGTTTGTTCAGCCCTGCCCATTCTGTCCCCTTCCAGTGGCAGCACGGCCCACCCCACATCCTGTTAATGGATGCACTTTCAGGTGTTGCTGCCTTGACCTGCACTGACTATTTTGGGTTCCTGCACCTGTGTGTGATGGTAGGTGGCATGGTCACATCTAGCTTAGTCCATCCCAACCCCAGCTTGTGAGCTAACCAGGGGAACTTGTATTTCCACAGGGTTGGGCCCACACAACCCCATAGAGTCTACCCCCAGACCAAGTTCTCTCACGTGCTGGATGGAGTCTTGACCCTGCCAAATGTGACCACTCCACCACACCACCACCAAACAGTTGGGTAATGGTACCCATTACTGCCAAAGAGGCCTCCATCCATAGCATTGGTGTGGGCTGGTGTGTGACAATCAGTGATGTCCTAGGCAAACAGGCCATTTCTGTATTCCGAATTGGGTTGGTATATCTGACTAATTGTAATTGTCTTCTGGGTACTTCCCTCCAAACCACCAGGTCTCAGTCCCCGTGCATGCCTAAAACTTCCATGATCCTGTCTCTGGGAATCACCCAAGATTCACTACTCACCTACACTAAAATTGGACTTAGTCATGGGTGTCCCCAGGCAGCAAACATATCTTAAAAAACCCCAGAGTTTGCTGCCGGGCGGCCAGCAGGCAAAGCCTGGCACCACATGGTGCACTAGCTGCCCTGGGTGAGGCCGAGGACTCTTTCACTGCCTTGCAGCAGTGTCTTTGGCGTGAGCCCCCAGCATTGGGTCCGACCCGGCAGGGGCACCCCCCCACAGCCACCACACTGTGAGGAGCAGCACTTGCCCCTAAACCTAAGGCCTGAACCCCTCCCAAACTCACCCAGCCACAAGATATTAGCAGCTGGGCTGAGCTAGGACTTAAAACATTTTAATACATTGATGCATTTGTGCTTAAGTGTGATTCTCATTGCTTTCTCTAATATACAGTTTAGTGTTAATTGTTAAACAGTGCTCTTGTTTCCAAATTCACAGCAGATATTGGACTTTTGGTTAATGTTTTCTAAAACTGTTATTTGAATTAATAAATAAAAAGAGGAGTTGCCCCCCAGAGACACTTTATCTATAACATTTCTAACACTTAAATTCCTGTGTAAATAAAACAACTAAATGATTGATATTATAGAACACTAATAACCCATTGAAAAGGTTAAACTCTTATCCCTAGAATTTGTTGATGTATCCTGATGTATCCTCAGAATTGTGGGTTTCCCTATGGCTCATCTGACCTCGGAAGTGCGACAACTCCCTTGAATACAATGCTGCCCCTGGAGAAGATGGAATTCCCTGCAGAACTGCCTCTAAGAACCGAAGAATCAGATTTTTTTCCAATATGCCTTTTTTGTTTCAGTACAGGTCAGGAGTGCAGAGAAATATTCCACATTCTTAGAATGTTTGAGGAAGATTTTAAGTATAATCTATTAAGATTGCAATAGGTAATTTATACAGAACAGATTCTTAACTGCCTTAGACATTAGAAAATCTATAGAAACTTGCAGTGGGATCCAAGAACAACCCTGACACCCTCTTAAAAGGAGGCTGTGTGTACAGAGCAGGAGGGGATCTCAGGGTGGAGCAGGGGGATAAGAGGAGGTCTATATCCTAGTCCTGGAGACCCCCGGAGGCCTCCCAAGTGCTTTCACCACAGAAACAGTGGATATTTTGTCAAGGATTATCAGTATAGACAACTGAGAACCATATCCAGATTGCCTCAGAGATCACAGTGCCCTCAGAAGCTGAGAACTCTGAGGTCAGTCATTTTCCATTGGATTTCCCCTACGGGATGGTAGCAGCCCAAAACCCTTATCAGAGGGTCTGGTTGTAAGGAGTTATTCGAATATCCCACCCTGGACCCAGCGCCATTTTCTCTTCCTCACAGCTCACAAAATTCGCGCCAGTCCAGCCGTCCACCCATCAGGCATTTCACCTGAGAATCTCACCCCCAATCTTCCAGCCCCAACCTCCCAACCCCGCCCACTAACCAATCATCCCCAGGCATTCACTTGCAGGCACCAACCCCCTGGGGCCTGCCTTCAATCCCTCCCAATCCCCGCCCCCTCCCACACCTTGCAGAACTCACCAGGTGCAGCCCTGTCTCTCTCTTCTCCAACCTGGTCTGCCCCTTCTCCTCCCTCCCCCTTGCCTTCCCACCACACCTTCCTGTTCCTGCCCCGCTGGAATAAACCTCTTAAGATACCTTGTTGCGTCTGGTGTTTTCAGCTCCTGGTAAAGAAGCAGGCTGTGGGAATTAGCTGTTCTTAATAATAACGTAAAAACTAGAACTCTAACTTTTTAACGTAACTAATACTGGTGACATCGGAACTACAGCCAGGAGCCCTGGTTCACAGGGTGAGATAAAGAACCTGCTAGAGGAACTAGCTGTGTTTTGGGGAACTGTACCTTGCTGTTGAGATGTAAATGGCTCAAGCCCTTCCTCCCTGGATGCCTATGAGACAACCTTCCTTTAAAAGTCTGGTGCTGTTAATAAACTTCAGCCATTGACCACCAGTCAGTAGTCCATGCTTGTTATCGTCTCATGCACCAAGTCCATTGCTGCAGGACAGCGACATTTACTTACTTATGGTGTGACAAATGAGGGAGGGGAGAAAGTGTGACAGTGACAATGAGAGAAATCTCTTGCATCCATTGGTTTACACCCCAAATGTTTTCAATAGCCAGGGGTTGGGCCAGGCCAAACTCTCTTGTGGACAGCAGACACTCAAATACTTGAATACTTGCTGACTTCCAGGGGCCACTTTGTCAGAAAATCGGAATCGGAAGCAAAGCCAGGACTTGAAACCAGGTTTTCTGATATGGGATGTAAGTATCTGAAACAATGTACCAAACGTAAAAGAAGAAGAAGAGACAAAGAGAGAATTTCCATCTGTTGGTTCACTCCCTTTATGCTAGGAGCCAGCAGCTTTTTCCTGTTCTCCCAGGCAAGTGCAGGAGCTCAAAGAATAGGACCATTTGCTGTTTTACCAGCCATGTTAGCAGGGAGCTGGTTAGCAAGTGGAACAGCCGGGACTTGAACTGGTGCCCATATGGGATGGCAGCACAGCAGGTAGGAGCTTTACCTTCTACTCTTAAACACTGGGCCTGATCGTGGGCTTCTAAAATCTATAGTTGTGAGAAAGGAAATTTCCATGTTTAAATCAACCAAGATGGGATATTGTATTTTGGCAGCCTGGTAGAATAACACCATTGCAGGCCAAGGAAGAGTGACAAGTTGAGAAAGAAATGAGAGGATGGTGGAGCTGAACTTCTTTACAATTCAGTCCAAGACGCTTATGCAGGTGTCATGTGTCTGCCCACCATGGGAGGGTGTCTGATATCTAATGTTCAAATGCTTGGCTAATTTGGAAGGCTGCAGAGGCTTTGTTGTTGTTTCTTAGGCCAGGCTCCTCTGGCTGTGCTTCCAGTGAGAACCTTGCTGCTCAAGGCCTATTCCTCCCCTTTACCTCTTAGAAGGGAGTTAGAGAACATCATGATGCAACAAAGGAATGAGGGGAGTGAGAGTTCCATGATCTTCTGAAGACGGAGCAGCTGCATCACCTGCAGAGTATTTAAAACTAAGCATACAATTGACTCAAGTGAGAGTGCTTCTTTTTTTTTTTTAGATTCATTTTATTTTTATTGCCAAGTCAGATATACAGAGAGGAGGAGAGACAGAGAGGAAGATCTTCAGTCCAATGATTCACTCCCCAAGTGAGTGCAACTGCCACCGGGATTAGAACCGGCGCCCATATGGGATCCCAGCGCGTTCAAGGCAAGGACTTTAGTCACTAGGCTACTGCGCTGGGCCTGAGAGTACTTCTTATTTTCACTGGTGCTCCAAAAATTTCGGACAATGCCAAAGGTGAAATATTCAAGCAAAATACTACGTGTGTTGAAGTACTAAACTGTTGCTGTGGATACTGTTGAGTTCTATGAATGTATGTTGATGCTTCCAGTTTAATACAAATTTTAATCTACTTGGAAGTTAATTTATAGAATCCTACAGTAGAAGTTAATAAAGTCAAGTCAGCCCTGGATGTTGGTTTGGCAGGTAAACACATCAGGGTTTGGAATTCTATGGGCTTGCCAGGAGTGTAGTCTTTGTTTTGGAGTTTACGGATGGATGTTTGAACTAGTGGTTGGGATGCTGGGAGTGCCTGAATTTGTTGTCTGGTAACCCGACCTCCTGACTCCAGCTTCCTGCTATTGCAAACCCTAGAAGGCAGCAATGATGTCACAAAGAAATTGGTCTTTTCTATACACAGCGTGGCCTGGCTGGAGTTATTGGCTCTTCACTTTAGCCCAAGCCCAACGCTGACTGCTTGAAGACCTTTGGGGGAGTGAACCAGCAGATGACACTCTCTCTGTCTCTTCCCATTCTTTGTCTCTTTGCTTCTCAAAGGAAAAAAAAAATCTAAACAGCAGGTTGGAAATGAACAATGGTAGTACACAATTGCAAAGATGAAGAAAGATAATGCATACTACTTCAATTCTGTTATTCTTTGCAATCACTTAAAATTTTTTATCTTTGTCTGATATATTTTTTAAAAGATTTTATTATTATTGGAAAGCCGGATATACAGAGAGGAGGAGAGACAGAGAGGAAAATCTTCCATCCGATGTTTCACTCCCCAAGTGAGCCGCAACAGGCCGGTGCGCGCCGATCCGAAGCCGGGAACCAGGAACCTCTTCCGGGTCTCCCACGCGGGTGCAGTGTCCCAAAGCTTTGGGCCGTCCTCGACTGCTTTCCCAGCCCACAAGCAGGGAGCTGGATGGGAAGTGGAGCTGCCGGGATTAGAACCGGCGCCCATATGGGATCCCGGTGCATTCAAGGTGAGGACTTTAGCCGCTAGGCCACGCCGGGCCCTTTGTCTGATATTTTTAAAAAAGTGAAGCCAAATATGAACTACAGAATGCAATGTTTTTGTTTAGTGAGTCTGAAGTTTAGTTCCCACATGAATTAATATTTAAATACTAGCTTGAAAACTTAAGATTTATTCTTTATTCTAAATTTGTAATTTTTAAAAATCTACAGAATATCTCCAGAAAATAATGATTTTGAAAAAGCTAATATAATTGGGTGAAGGAGAGGGCTATTAAGAAACAATCTGCTCTGAGTGGCAGATTCCCCAGTTTTACCATGGAGCTCCCTCGCTTTTTCTCCTCTCTATTATCCTAAGGGAATGATGTTAGAATAGTTCCTGTATCTGAGAGGATCTTTTGACCCCCTGCTCTGCAAGCTAAGATGTTAACTACTTAGGGAATGCAAATGTGTGTCCTCATATTAGCATGTAAGGCACGTGGAGGCTCAGGTTACCATTAGGTTACTTCATTCCTGGATCAGTCTTTCAGCAAACACTCCCTTGGAGGGTTGATTATGTTTCTCATGCTTTGCTATGTATCAAGAATACAGAAGTGGGTAGGACCTAGTCCCTACTCTTGGGGAACTCATAGTTTAGTCAGGAAAACTGTAGGAATGTAGTGAGGGTTAACTAAAGAGCAAGTAATTGTTCCTGCTGAAATAATTTGTTTTAAAGCTGTTCTGTTCCTTCCTTCCTTTTCTTTCTTTCTTTAAATGAATGATTCTTTGCCTGGAAAATTTGGTCAGAACATTCCAGGAAAAGGAAAGCTCAGGCACTGATGGGAGCAGAGAGATTGGGTAGTTGGTTCTCTGTTGGGGTGCTCACAAGATGAGACTTGCTGGGTGCTAAGGACTGGGCTGCATTCTGGTGTCTCTGCATGAGACTTTGAGAAGAGATGATCTGATCAGATCATATTTTCGGGATGGTGCTCAAGTAACTATGCAACAGAATGGTGAGGGCAAAGGGCAAGAGAATCCCCAGTAGGCACATTCTCAAATGGTTTTCAGGGGAATCAGCCTCAGTGGATGTGCCCTTCAACAGCCCTGGGTCTGCCCTTCACACTTACCATGAGTGATGAACTATCTGGCAAACAGAATCAGACGCATAATTCTGCCTTGGCTGGGCTGACTCAGCCTAAACCAGTCTAAGTTGCATGTGCCATTTTATGCAGATTTTATTGCATTCTCCATCTGCTGAGTTTAATCTGTTTTAGCTAATAAAATCAAAAGTGGGTAATATATCAACTCCTTCCATTAATTTGTATTGTGGTTTTTTTGAAAATGAAGTCTTTTAAAATTCTTTAAATATTTTTTCAATGTAATACACATCAGTGGCTTATGCGTATTTTTGGAGTTTTACTGTAAGGCGGATGCGAAACAGTCACAAAATTATCAACTTAAAAATTACCCTGCTATGTATTTATTCAATTTCAAGTCCTTCCTGTGGTTGCCTTGATTGGGCCGGATCAGATGAATTTGTGGAGCCTATACCATCTGTGAGCTGGACACTCCTCACCCCTGTTTTAAGAGTTAGTCTTCTGGTGTTTGCCTACGTGTTTGCCAACCTCTGATGAGTTTATGGGCAAGGTGCATGCCCTGATTGTCTTCATGGCTTGCCAGATTGACATGAATTTTGGAAGTGAAACAGAAGAACTGAGTGTTTAAGCCTTGTCCTAACTCTTTGGATTCCTGCCAAGTTCCTCTTCTTTATTCTGTGCTGGTACCATGTAATGGATCCTTTCTGTAGTGGAAGAGGGGTCCTAGAGGAGGTTTAATTGTTCCTGCTCCTCCCTTGTCCTTCTAACAACCTTAGCTCTTGGATCCCCTGCCTCCCTCATCCCTCCAGAGGGAACTGCTGCCTGATAGAGGTGAGCTGTTCCTGGTTTTGGGGGTTTGAGCTGGCTTGTGTGTCTCCAGGCACTTAGCACACAGGTTTCTCAGAATGCTGGCTTCTTGGTGAGCTTTTCATCTTCTGAGCATTTGTTGTATGTCTGCTGGGCTATTGTCTTTGTAGACTTGTATCTGTTAAAATTGATTACTTTCAGTGTGGTGTGATCTAAGGGGTAAAAGGAAAATGCATGTGGTTGCTTCACTGTGGAGAACTGGAAATCACTGCAAAGCAAGCTGCACAACAATAACAAGCATCATGGCCATCAATTATTGTTCTGAGCTATTGGATGCACTTTCATGTAGCTAATTTCATCTGACATTTAGAGATCCCTGTGAGGATGGTAGGAAGGCGCCAATATGCCCGTTTTATGCACAAGGGAACAAATACAAAAGGGTAAAGTAACTGGTCCAATTTCATAGGATGAGTTAGTGGAAGCATTAGGGTGAACTTGGTTTTCTAATTTCCAGCCAATGTGCTTTCCTGGGAGGTTTTCTAGAGGTTAATATTTTGAATAAAGCACTTTTATCTCTTTTTGACATGAAACTGCAGAGAATTTTAACAAGAAATAGGTCAGTTCTTCTCTTCTATGACCATTATAACTTTACATCATTGCATATTTCTAAAGATAAGCATCTTTTCAGCATTCGCAATATACAGCTTGCTGAATGGATCCTAAAAGCACAAATTCTCCCTGTGGGCTCATGATCTAATGAGACATACAAGACCATAAAGACAGAAAATGAATAAGGAGAAGTTGGGTAATTCTACTTGTACAGATACACTCACATCTGGCTGTGTGTTCAGAGGCATTTTTCTTTCTTGAATTTTCTAGCCCTCGCCTGCAGCCAGGTGCATATGTCAGAGACGTTTCAGGGGAAGAAGGAAAGGACTTTTGACCAGAAATTTAAAGGAAGGGAGAAATAAAAGGAATTGTTGCAGGTTTGGATGTAGAGCTCTTAAACTCTGTGGAATAAAATACAGACTGTTCCTGTTTTACACATGGTAAAGTAACCCATTTAGAAATGAGTACTCAATTACAATAGGGTGAGTATTCCCAGATACTTTTTAAAAAAAATATATATTTCTGTTTGAAACTCAGAAATTACAAAGGGTTCGGGGTGGGGGTGGGTGGAGAAGAACTTCTATTTACTCATAAACTTCCCGGATGACCAGAATGGCCAGGGCTGGGTTGAGCCCAAGCGAGGAGCCAGAGGCTTCTTCCCAGTCTCTCATGTGGATGGAGCAGTCCAAGGACCTCAGACAGCCTTGGATTTTGCTTTCCCAGGAACACCAGTAAGGAGTTGGATAGAAAGTGGAGCAGTTGAGATTCAAACCAGTGCCCTTTTGGGATGCTGGTACCCAAAGCAATGGTCCAACTCATTATGCCATGACCCACCCCCCCCAGATGTTTTGTGAAGAAAGCTCCTATATCTGAAGAAATCCACTCTAGAGGCCAGAAATATTTTCAAACAAAGGTGAATAAAATTATACAACTGATCGCCACTTGAAGAGACTCATGTAAGAAGCATATTAATTTTACACTTCTTCCTTTTTCAGTCCTGATTTGATGTATGCTTTAATGTAAGGATAAAAATGAAAGAACTGGGCCCGGTACTGTGGCCTAGCAGCTAAAATCCTCGTCTTGAATGCCCCGGGATCCCATACGGGTGCCGGTTCTAATCCCGGCAGCTCCACTTCCCATCCAGCTCCCTGCCTGTGGCCTGGGAAAGTAGTTGAGGACGGCTCAATGCATTTGGAATTCTGCACCTGTGTGGGAGACCTGGAAGAAGTTCCTGGCTCCTGGCTTCAGATTTGCACAGCACTGGCCATTGCGCTCACTTGGGGAATGAATCATTGGATGGAAGATCTTCCTCTCTGTCTCTCCTCCTCTCTGTATATCTGACTTTTGTAATGAAAATAGAATAAATAAAATTTAAAAAGAAAGAACTGAACACTGTCCCAAATGCCATTTTTTGGGCCAGTTTTGGGGGCTTATCAAGGTAAGGAATGGGCAATGGGATTTGGGGCTTACATGATAGAACATAGGACAGTAAGGGCTTCATTGATCACTCCAAGAAACACTTCATGTATGAACTCATCAGCTACAAGTGTTTTCTTGTATTACCAAATACTTGTTTACAAAACCATTGCCCCATTTTTTTTCTCCTGCCTTACTCTGTATTTCCAGTCAGGATGTTACGTTTTTCTTGGTTCCTTCTAGAGCACAGCTTGTGACATCAATTTGCTCCAACCTAGTTTCCCTCTGGAGTTCTTGCATGGTCTCAATTTTCCCTTGAAAGCGATTGGAACAGAGTTGAAAGAAGTCAGGTTCTGGTACAGGAAGCAAATTTCTCTGCTACCTGGCAGTTCCGTATAGCTGTATGATTTGTAGCTACCTACTTGTCAGTTTCCTTATATGCAAACAATGAGGTTACAGAACTATTTGCTGCAATATTTTTTAAAAAAGATTCATTTATTTGAAAGTTAGAGTTCCAGAGAGACAGAGGGAGTTAGTTCAATCCCCAGATGGCTTCAGTGGCTGGGACTGGCTCATGCTGAAGTCAGGAGTTTAGAACTCCATCCAGGTCTTCCTCATGGATGCAGGGATTCAAAGACTTGGACTATTATGCATTGCTTATTCAGATGCATTAGGAGGCAGCCGTCTCAGAAGTGGAGCAGACAGGAGTTAAATTGATTTCTCTATGGGATGTGGGCATTGAAGGTCTAGTTTAAGCAATTGCACCACAGAACTGGCTTCTACATTGACTTTTTTCTTATCTGATTAGATGAAAAAATAAGGGCACAGTGCTAAAATCGCTGCCTGGAAAATAGTGGATTCTCAATAAAAGGCAAATATTATTGATATTAAATGCTTACATTGAAAGAGAAGAATTCATGAACAAAATTCTGTTCCATTTTTCCTGAAGTTAAGACAAAACTCAAAAAACTATTTTAAGTCTTTAAATGATACTAATTCTAGAAAGTTGCAAAAATGAAACAATGAGAACAGAATTTTATACTAAGTTCATGTCAGATACTAACTTCAGTGCTGGCATGAGCCATTCTTCTAAAATTAAAAAAAAAAAAACTCAACAAATAATATATGTCACATGTGTAGAAGAACCAGAGGTGAATAAAAATAGTGGAGAGTTGCAAAATATGATCTTGAGAAATGGGAGGCTCTGTAAGCAACTGAGCCATGTGGACTGGTAAATTCAATTATTAGAGACCAACTGCCACTGAATGAAAAGAGATAGCTAATTCTAATGGACAGCCTGAGAGAAGCTTCACACGGTGCTTGATATGTCTTAGATAAGTGGGGCTTGGGTTTGCTCAGACATGAAAGGGGAACAGGAATTACATGTGCAGGAAGATGCATTAGCAAAGGTTGAAAGAATGGAAGCTCATGTTCAAAGGCAAGGATAGCTTCAGTGAAATTTTACAGAGGGAGATGACTGGAGAAGGAAAGGCTAAAAAAGGCTGATGCTGGGGTCATGTTCCTGAGGCTTTACATGCTATGGAAGCAGCTGCTACTCTGGTTGGTAGATATTGGGAACATCCCGAGGCTTTTGATTCTGACAATGACATGATCCAATTAGAGTATTAGAAGAGAGAGAGCTTTGCTTAAGGAGAATAGTAAAGTGTTGGAATAGAGCCACAAAGTTCAGTTAAGATCCTGCAACTTAGCTGCTAATAGACAAAGAAGTACTGAATATGAGCAGGAGTGTGGACAGCTTCAGGGAAAGGTCAGATTTGAACACATTTCAGAAATAGCATCCCTGGAATTTGACGTGTAATTGGATATAGGTGAAGAGCTATGGCATTCAAATATTTCTTATTGTTTTGTCTTAAAAAAGCAATACATCTGGATGTAAGAGCATATACACCATCAAATGTAACAGCAGACAAAAGTGCCTCGAAGACAGTTTTTTTTGTTTGTTTCCTATATGTTTCCGTGAAGTCAAGAGTTTAGTTTCCCAAAATCTCAAGTTAAAGTTATTAAGAGGATGGAAATTTAATACAACCATGTGGTTAGAGGTAAGACCTAGAGTAAATAATGGATTCCTGCAAAGACATCACATAGACATAGACAAGCCTGCTCTACATCGCTTCCAAAGCAATGCTCTGTGCCACGTTGGAACTTTACCAGCAAGGATACCATCTCCAGAGACCAAGCCAGATAGGGCCAGCTAACCTTGGGCTAGAACTGTGAGCCAAAATAAACTAGGCTCACTCAAGTATTCTAGTGATGAAAAGTTGACCAGTAAAGCATCTTTGCAACATTTTTGAGGACAAACTTTGGAAAAGGTTATTTGGATTATGGACCTCTATATTCTGTAGGGACTGTTTAAACACACATTTCTAAAAACAGAATTGCTGGATTGATGTGTTATTTTTATTTTGAAAATAAGAAGAGTAAGAAGAGGCTGCCACTGACACAGAATATGGGAGAGAATAGTGGATGGACTGATGGTATGTTATCTGGGATGAGCCAGGGGCAGTAAGGGTTGCGACATGGTTGGCTAGTGAAGGAGCAGGGATGTTGCTGTAGTTGAGCCAAACAAGGAGAAAGAATATTGGATGAAGGAATAGGAGGATTCTGAGGAGGAAGGGCTGGAAGGTGAGTAATTTTAATTAGTATTTCAATGAGTTAGTAGGCAAAATTCTTGACAAAGAATCAAGAGGTTAGAAATGTGAAGGGTTTTCCAGCAACAGCAAGTTGGGGCTCAATTGAGATTGTAAAGTATGAATTTATAGAACATCTAATATGCATGTAAAATGTGAATAAAAGTGAATTATCAGCCTCTATCTCTTTTCAGAAAACCTTGACAATTTTTTCAGGCTTATCCTGAAGGTCTCTTAAGAGTGCCAAAATTGAGGAAGAAATTATATAACATGTAACAAAAGTTCCTGAAAATAAATTTTAGAGTTTTCTTTCTCAGAGTCAAGGCTGCCACTCTTTTCCCTGAATCTCTTTTTCTTAGTGTTTGTTTATTTATTTTTGAGGATAAATCCTTGACTTGATAACACATCTGTCTTTCTGAGCTTTCTCTCTCCATTACCTTGATAATTTAGGAATACATTTAGAACCTGAGTGTTGTGAGTGAAGAAATCCATGAAGAAGGCAAGAAAGAGGGAAAGACTGTGATCTTAAATGTTTTGGCTCTCATTAGCAATGGTGTTTAGTTGATGCTGACGGAACATGGCCAAACAGCCTAATAATGTAATTATTAAAAACATGTGAATGATACTAAAAAAGGCTATGGACTTGATGTTTGACCTAGCAATTAAGATGTAAAAACTGTTTTTTAAAAGATTTATTTATTTGAAAATTAGAGTCATAGAATGAGAGAGAAGGAAAAGAAAAATAAAGGGGAGGAACCATCAGTTGGTCCACACTCTGAATGCCCAAATCAGCCAGTGTGAAACCCATCTAGGTCTCCCACTAAGTGGGCAGAAGCCCAAGCACTTAAATTTTCATCTGTCACCATCTCAGATGCACAGACAGGAAGCTGTGTTAGCAGCAGAATAACTGGGCCTTGAACTTGGCACTCTCATTTGAGATGTGGGCATCCCAAGTGTTGGATTAATCTGTTGTATCATAATGCCTATTCTCCCCTATGCCCTGTCAATCCCAAATCCTGTGATCTTATAATGGTATCCCTAATAAGGAAAGTAAACCAAACATGATATTCTCTTAGTACTTATAAAAGAAAGGAGGCTTCAGAAGATAAGACAACTGAAGAGGGATAAGTGTTCTGGAAGTGGAATTTAGAATGCTTGGTTAGAGAAACTGGAAGTTTTTCCATGAGTACAGATTTTAAAGAAGAACAAGTATGACAAATGAGCACAGATCTCTCTTTCTCATACACACACCTAATCTTATGAAAAATGTGAAACACAAAAAGATGTATTTCTTTTTGTGATAATATAGTAAGTAATCAACAATTTTGTGTTACAGATGGTATGATGCAAACAGAAGGAAGGGATGAAGCAGAGGACATTTAAATCCTATTTTGATTTTGTTTTCTTAATCAAGGAGAATGGTGTTAGGACCAGAGACACTAGAGTTTATATACATATACATCTATATGTATATGTATATATATATACACAGTAAGTAATTAAAATCGAGGTAGACACAAAATAATGTGCTGGTTTTTGCTTATTAAAACTTAAAATTTGTGGTTATTATTGAATGATATTACCTTAGATCCAGCCTCTGTGAGTGGAGTTTGTGTGATTATTATAAAATAATGGGGTAATGAAGAGACTTCAAAAGATCAAAGCTGAGGATATGATACCTGGGTCACAAACATGGGATAATTTGTCATGTGCATGGTCTGTAATATTCCAAAAACACACCATGCACTAGTAGAGAGATACATAGTTCATTGGTATGCATCCCCAAATAATTTGATCTGAGTGACAATCACCAGAAAGTTGTACTTAGAAACTTTTTAGCAGGACTTCGTTTTGAACCTGTCTTGCACATTTTTAAAATCCATGGCTTGTATAAAGACATATAGGCTTGCTTATCAAATTTGTGGATGACAGAACAAAGGAGAGATAGGTAATATGATGGATGAGAATCATCATTCAAACTGATTTCATCAGATTGTGAAAACAGGTAGAACTCAACAAGGTAATATTTCAGAAGCATAAAAAGTAACATTCCTGATTTAGGGTTTTAAAAAAAACAAACAGATTTGCAAGTACAAATATACATGATGAAAACACCCGGGGCATCCAGTTCACCCTTACAAAAAGCAGTGACACTTTGCACTTTATAGAAGTATATAATCTTGATCAAAGTTGGCAGCAATACCTGTACTAACATGACCATGTCTGGAATTTTTTATTCACATTAAGAGAGGCACTGAATACAAAGACAAAGATGATAGAGGTCTTAAAAGCCATATCCTATATAGAATAATTAGGGGAACACTGGTTTTTAAACCAAGAGGCAATTTTTAGGAGAATGTGAAGTCTGTTTGTAAAGTGTAAAAGACATGAAAGATAGATTAATAGGTAGGATTTCATAGAGTAGTAGCTTATGACCATTATTAATACAATATTTCAGTTTCCCAGAGGACTTTTTATGTTACTTATGACTCCCTTGGAATATTTACATCCTACTTGTACTTATACATTTTCACTATATGATCATCATAATACTGCCTTATACTATACAGGGTTTTATAGGTGTGAGTCAATTTTACACTGATTGATCTTAAAAATAATGTGCAAGATGATCAGCATGTTATGATTCTCATCACTCAGAATACTGAGTTCAGAAGAAAAGGTGAGGTGCTTTTTTCTCAAGACAAAATATCTTTTGAATGAAGGAACTTCAGCTAGAATCTGGATTTCTGCTTCCAAAAGCTAGTTCAAGTTGTATAACCTTTTTCTTCCTTTAAATAATTTTTTTCTCCAACTAATTAGGACTCAAAACAGTAGTTTTCTGTAAGAAAAATGATCGGCTCATGTTCTTTCCAATAAGTCTCTTAGTGCACATGGGGCATGGCATATACCTTGTAGCTAATACTAGTTATTATTAACTGAAGTGACACTATGCCTTGGGTGAAATGCAGAAGGGAAACTGAAATAGCTCAGGATTTAAAGTAATGGGTAAGAGTCTCAAAAACAAACCAGGTTGGTTTTGGTGACATAAAGTTTGTAGGTACTTTGTCAGCAAACTTTCTCCTATTATATATTTTTATGGGGGGGGGGGGGCTGTGTAGGGATTTAGGTTCTTTTTGTAAATTTTCTTCTTTTTAAAGTGATTGATCCATGGCTCAATGAATGTTAGAGCATTATACTCCAGCAAGGACAGAGCTGAATGTTGGTGCTGATCCACTGTGTCTGTCAGTCATAACACACGCCTGTGTCCAGCTTCAGGTCTACTCACATTCACTAACATGATAATGGTTAAGAGAATGGTCTCCAACAGTGTGCTGTTTGACTTCTCCATTTCTCACTTGGGAGGCTCTAAGCAAGCCACCCAATCCCTCTAAGGCACAGTTCTTTCAACTGTAGTATGGGGGTGACCATGTTGACAGAATAGGGGATGCGGTGAAAACAGAAAAAGCATTCAACAAGGAATGAATTTATTCATACTAGCTATTAGTATTATTCACTGCTTTTGGGTAACGATTGAGACATCATTAAGGAAAAGATTGTGGTTAAGGATTTTACTCATTCTGCCTTTGGGGAGGGAACAGAGTAGTGATGATGAAAATCGTGCCTGGGTCGATCAGTGGACACCTCTGTATTTCTCAGACATAGTCAGCACACATGAAGAACTGGCCTTGTGCATGTGGCAGTTTGCTCGGTCCTTGGTAGAAGACAGGTCGAGGCAAGTGCAAGTTTGAAGTATAGTGGGGTGGATTCCCGCAGGAGAGGATTCAAAACACTTTGCTTTCCAAAATAACCTGATACTGTTTATGATCTTATTTGTTCTATAAAAAGATAATCTGTTACAATGTTTAGATTTGTATACAGAGAAACTTGAAGGTAAACCTCTAGTAAGTGACTAAAGATTACCTGGAAAATTAAATTTTGTAACTTCTTCCTAGAAACTTTTTCTATAAAGTTCAGATTAAATTTTGATCATAAATGGGACTATGAAAAGACAGAATCACCCTGAGTGTGATTAGTAAGAGAGCCAGAAAATGTCAGCCATTATTGGTGAGCTTAAAAATCTTTTTTTTCCACAATAAAGTTATATTTCCAGTGTGACATTTGCAAATGAGCCTCTACCCCAGGATGATGGCTTGCACCCTTTTCTCAGCACTGTGATTTTCCTAATAGCAGACATTGATATACTGAATATCCTTGTTGTTTAGCCTCTGAGCAGATGACACATCAAGCATGTTTTAGGGGGAAACAGCTCTTTCCATTGCAGGGATCAATTACCCATGCTCCTCATCTGTCTGTTAGCCATAGATGCTCAGGGCATCAAATGTTGATACTCTCCTCCAGAGAGCACCAAAACGTAAAAATGGTGAGTTTCTGATGAAGTCTCTGCAAGCAGTCACATACATCTTTGCTTTCCTAACTAGAACATGCAGAGTATAATTTGAACATATTTTAGGAGACTCAGAATCATTAGAAACTCTGATGGCTTCATGGGGTACGTGACTGGGTTGCTCTTAGCGTTTACTGATCAGCACAGACAACTTCCCAGGGATACAATTGACCCCGTTTTGATAAAATTTGCCTTTAATAGTTGCACTATTTTCTTTGCTGCTACACTGGTATCCTGCCAATTTTTATTATTGGTACACATATCTTTGGTAGTTCTACTTTGCTTTTTCTAATTGTCTATGGATCAGGAAGAAATGATGGGTGAAGATTTTAGAATGATCTGAACAAAATGGGAAAATAGGCACTGAGTGAATTCGAAGCCATCCTACATGAAAGCTACTTGGGTTTTTGTATTCAGAATTTTTATGCATATTCTGACAGGTCTTTTGTTTATCATTCTTTCTTATTGTTTACTTAGGCTTGAGTATCAGGTAGCTGCATTTTGAGAGGGGATGAGTTCTTGCATTACTGATACTATGTGAGCTCATCATTCTTTTTCATATTATGTTCATTTGTATGTATTTTTTTACATAGAATTTGGGTTCTTACCTCATGTCATAATTAAGTCTATCTGTATCATAGGCCAGGAGTTCAGTGTTTGTGAAACAAGTGTCCCTCCTGGTCTATACCACACTGAATTGTATGTTCTTTGAGAAGACTGGTCTATTTCTCTCTGCTTCTATCTAGTATTACGTATACAGCAAGTACTCATTTAAGACTTGCTGAGTGGCTGACCAAATAAAAGAGTTAGACTCTGCAGTTCTTTTGGTAATTAAGTCACAAGCATTCTAAAAACATTTTGAAAAAAAATATTTTAGGAGAGAGGGAAAGAGAAAGAGAGAGAGAGAGAGAGAGAGAGAGAGAGAGAGAGAGAGGAGAGAATGAATACGAATGAATGAATTTCCATTTGCTGTCTCACTCCTCAAATGCCCACAATGGCTGGAAATGAGTCAGGCCAAAGTCAGGGAACTCGATGTAGGTTTCAAAAAGGAGTGGCAGAAATCCAGTTTGCACCATCACTGATGCCTCCCAGGACAGGAAGTTGGAAGCTGGAATAGGGAACTGAAGCAAGGAATTTAACTCAGACACTTAGATGTGGGTTGTGGGGATCTCAACTACTGATTTACCCATTAGGTTAGTCACTCTCCCTAAAACATTTCTATCATAGAATTTTATTGATGGAGGGAAAAAGATGCAAGAGACAGGATTCTGTGGACATACATTATAAATGGATAAGCATTTATAGTAAAAAAGTGTTAAATGCCTACTAAGTGTTATTATATGTCTTAGAAATGCGTGCTGCTCGTTGTGTTCTTAAAGGTTGTCTTTCTCAGATTGGCCTATTATGGGGGTACCATTGCACAGCTGGTGCAGCGCAGAACAAATGCCCTGAATGAACAGGTTATCATTCAGGATGGTGGCATTGGACCATCATAATTTTCTCTCCATACTGATTTCTTTGCCTCTCAGAGATGGGTGAGGTTAGAGATAGTGTCATGAATCTTTTACACCATGAAGGTTAAGTATTTCTATGAGTGAAAGCTGATTTCAGATGGCCATTAGCAAGGTAACATCCAAGGTGATCTGATAGTCCTTTGCCATGAATGCGTGTTTGCACCTGTGAGGAAAACTTGTGCTGTAAGGATTTGTTTGCTGCTTGATGAATGGAGTAAAGGAGGTTAGGGGCAGTTCGGTATTTGCTGCTGTAACCTTAGAATGTAGTTCTGGATTCCTAGACTATGTCTTCAGTACTTGTTTGTGGAATTAATCAGCAAATATGAGAGTGTTTCAAAATGCATGTAAGGAAAAAACTACATATGGATTTTAATTTTTTGCACCAAAATAAAATTTAGTCTCATTCTCCATGCACTCTGGAAGTATCCTTGTATACCTCAAGAAGCCAACTTTACACAAAGGAGAAATCTTTGCCAGATCCTGGATGAATCTCTCTGGACACATTTTAGAAATGTGGCCCAATATTTGCAAGAGTAATTGAGTAGGATTCTCTTATTGAAAGGTGCTATGTGCCTATTGCCATCTGAGAAGTGATAAGATTGATGATATATGTACAACAGACTCATCATATAAGAAGACACCTTACTTTTGGAACAGGAATTTGCAATGAGAAAAGCTAGGGTTTCCTAGCTGTAGATGATAGCATTTACTTTTTAACTGCTGAGGATAAACTGTGAGTTTTAAGAAGTGAAATAATCAAAGAAAATTAGTGATGAGTGGAGGTTCAGGGCCCAAGAATCTTAGCTTCCAGTGGCTCTTCAAGTCTCTTGACCTGGAGAAAATGAGTTTGGAACAGAATAAGTCACTCATCCACAGGCTTGATTCAAATAGAAGGATAAATTGTGGTACAGATAATAGCTCATGTAATGCCAGTCCTCTCTCAAGAACTGCAGAAATTTCAGATCGATAGGTAGTCAAAGAGTACATGGTGATGACTTTTTGAAAACATGATCAATAAGTATACATCACCAAGATCAGAATTTATTTAAAATTATGAACAGCTTGGAAGCCTGCCAAGGCCTGAGTAATAACCCAGGCAGTCCAAATTCATGCCAGCTTCCTCCGTTTATATAAAGTGCTGGAATCTCTCATGCCTAACCTCTCTGATGTATCAGCTTTGTTATGTCAGTTTAGATATAGCAAAATTTCCTATGGGTATTTATTAGCTTTATTAAAAAAAGAGGCAGTTGTCCAAAGGCCTATGGGCATATGCACCCAAAACATAAAACAGAAGAATGAAATTAAATACTTGGGCTGCCAAACACCTCATAATAAAAAGCCAGGCCAGTCCAGCCTACTAAGGCATGCCAGATTGGCAGGTTAGATCTTGTGTTTTTTTCCCTGAAGGTTTGCAAAAACCATTCTACTGTCTGGTTGGGTAGCAAAACAAATTGCAAAGGCAAAAACCTAAGCAACCTTGTTTTGGGGATTCATATCTGGAATCCTTTATTAGAAATGGTATGGCTGATCTTAATATTTTGAATAAATCAGTGGATGGGAAAAGCCCTCGAAGGAAATTTCTTTCTTTATTAAAATGTATCCATCCAACATTCTCTGCCTTCCTGTACTGTCCTGCTATGATTTATGATTTTCACCCCAGAATTCTTCACATCGTAGCTTCCTTGACGCCTGACACTATTCCCTGTCTTTTCCTCAGACTAAAAAACTATTCACACACCATATGACTCAGAATGTATTATATTCAACACAGAGTGATTATGCCTCCCAATGGACATTTGATAATGTCACAACAGGGGATGGGTTTGATTTTTATACCAAGTAGTTGAGGGTAGGGATGCTGAGAAGCATCTGTTGAGTATCAGACAACTTCTGTAGGGTATCTATCTTTAGAGCCACTGGTGCTGAGGTGACATGCTCCTGCTTTAAACTGCTAGGTGGGGACAAGCACTTAGCATCACACCGGAGTGCCTAGGTTTGATACTCAGCTTGGTTCTTGATCCTGGCTTCCTGCAGACATGGGTGCTGAGAAGCAGTGATAATGACTCAACCAAAGGGGCTCTTGCCACCTATAAGGGAAATCCAAATCGAGTTCCCCGCTCCCAGCTTCATCCTAGCCTAGCTCTTCACAGGCATTTGGAGAGTAAACAAATAGATCTAAGCTCCCTTTCTCTCTTCCTGCCCACAAGCTTTATCCCCGTCTCTCAAATTAAAAAGGGAGTCAGGAATTTGGTTCATTGGTTGGGGTGCTGCTAGTGATGCCTGCACCCCATATTGGAGTGCCTCCATTCAAGTCTTGGCTCTGCGTCTTATGCCAGCATCTCTGGGAGGCAGCCAGAGATGATCCAACTTCTTGGGTTCCTGCCACCCTGGATAACCTGGATTGAGTTCTGTGCTCCGAGTTTCAACCTGGCTCATCCCCAGGAATTATAAGTATTTGTGTAGTGAACCAGCAGATGGAAGATTCTCTCTCTCTCTTTCTCTCCTCTCTTGCTCTTTCTTTTCCTCCCTCCCTCTTTCTGTCTTGTCTCTCTCTGTTTTTCAAATAAAATTTCTAAAAAAAAATCTCTAGGAAAACCCCTGTCATTTATCTCCCGCTTTCACTGTTTTTTTTTCCATATTCATTCATCTTCTGCATTATTTCTCACCTAAAAGGGATTTTCTACATTTCTACATTTGTAGCTTTCACTAAGTGTAATGTCATTGTGAAAACGTCTATGATGAGTCCAAATATTATTATTAAATTATGAGTTGACACAGTGGCTTTGTCTTTCTCACAAATGAGAGATGATCATGTTTACGGAAATCCTAAAGAGAAATACACGACAGAGGCTCTGTGTATTGTTAACTAAGACAGGCAGGTGGATTGAAAAGAGTAACTTTCTCATATAATGATTTACTGATATTTAAGTTTGTGTTTTCAACCATTTAATACTGAAAGCTATCTCCGGTAATAGTCAAGGTCACAGGAATAGAAGTCCCAGATTTTAGGCAGTTCTGAGTTGAAAAGGTCCTCATGTATAAACTCTACTGCTGGGATGCTTGTTCTGCCATGAATCTGAGCTAGTAGTTTAGTGATGTCTTTAGGGTATGTATGTCCTGGTGCATCCAGATAATGGCTACCTGTAACAAAGGCAAGCCAGAGAAATCTTAGGTTACAAAACAAAAATTCAAAGTCGATCATTGGCAGCCAATGGCAAATGCCTTGTTGGAGATTAAAGGCCCACTTCCATCTCATTAAAGAGGCCATCGATAATGCACTCGTAATCCTTTCTGCAAAATTAGAGTGACTCTGCTTCAGAATACTTATTAGAGCAATTATTCTGGGCCATAATATTTTAAAGAGAAAGACCAGATTCTTGGCTGTTAACTGATTGCACATTCAATGTTCCAGTGCAGCATGATGAGTCAGTATCATTATTCACAATATCAACTTTTGGTTCTGTTTTATTACATTGTGAATCAGCTTATCAGTAACATCATCTTTGTAAAGTGCCGCATACACTGAAGGGGCTAGTATTTTGATTGTCTATTTGTTTGCTGGAGAACCTGTGGCAAAATAAGTTTTCTGCATCCTGGCTGCCTTGGCAAGGATATGGAAAATTGCAATAGGCACTTGAGGTTTCTGAGTTTCCACTTGCTGCTTGGTGCCCTAAGCCAGAGACTCTTAGTCCAGGAGACTGACATTGCAAGAACCTTCCCCCTCAGGGAAAATCAGTTAATGTTTCCCGTTAAAAGGGAGCTATGCTGCATTATGGAAACAGTCTGGACTTGGCTGAATTTTTTCTTTCGCTGTGGAATTGGTTTCTATACCTATAATTATCTTCAAGCACCACCATAAAAGCCCTCCAATCTTTACCTCATGTTGTTCTTCCTTTGGGGCACTGATTCAGGACTGGTCCAACTTTGCTACCAGGCTATAATTAGTAGAATTATGGTTAATAATCCCCCCGCATTCTGCAGGGAGCAGAGGCAGTGTCGACTGAGCCCAGCAGCAGATAATGAGGGCTTCAGAGGTTTTCCCTGAATCTACCGTCACATCCAGCAAGTAACACCGCATTTGTCAGCCCACATCAGCCTCAACAGCCCGGGTAGCTGCTGCCTTGGTGACAGTTAGAAACAAGGGAGAAACACTCCATGTTTTTTCTTGGCCCTTTAACTAACAAAGTCATAGACTTGAAAGAGCACGCATAGTGCTGCTTGTTCCTGTAGTTGCAACGTTTTTCTAGATGTGGAGCAAGGCGTTTGTAAATTTCCTTCAATGCGGGAACAGGTGTTGCATTATTGATTCATTTTACCAGTGGGATCCAGGTTCAATGAAAAACAGGAGGTTCCCGGGGTTAGATGTCCTAGCCAAGATCTGCCTCATTGGAGGTTTCATTACTCCACCAACCATCATGTGTGTTACTATGAGTGCTTTTGTTTTTAATGAAATAGACAGTGTCAGGTAATTTTCCCAACAGGAACAATTACATGCTTAAGGAAACTAATCCTCCACTTCTTTGTTCCTACAGTAAAAGGAAGTTTATATGGCAGTTACTTGTCTTGTTTTTGTTCTATTGGTTCTAAGAGGATCCTAAATAAAATGGTTTTGCTCTTAGATTTAGAAGATGTCCCACTGGACAGAGGCTCAGATAAAAGAAAAGCATTTGTGTGTAATCTCTGGCAGATAAGGAAACTGGCTCTTATATAGAATCATAAATTTTACTGCTGCAAAGGACCTTAAGGTACATTTAGCTCAGCCCCTCGTGGGTGGTAAATGGCAGTAACTGCATGGTACCTTCCAGACTGAAGGGAAAGTTACTCCCTGAGAAGGAAGTTAGGGGAAAAAAACACTGCAGAAAATAACAAAAACATATAATGAATGTGATCTGTCATTTGCAGAAGCAGTTGGATCAAAAGAGATAATCTGTAAATGGGCAGCTGAGGATCAGGCCCAAATCCCAACCCTGGAGACTTATGTTATAAGAGGCACTGTGGCTTGAAATGTCCAACTTAGCAAATCATGCTGTGCATGTGATACAGATTGCAGGAACACATGGCTGTGGGCAATGTGCAATGGTGATAAAGAGGCCTTGAAGGGGACATTCCCTGCAACCACTGATGTGGTAAATTAGCCTCCATCATAAGGGATCCAGAGACAGTGCAGGTGTTGGGGACAGTACTCTGGCTTCATGTTGCTTTTCCTGTCTTCCCATGTGGCATCATCCCGAGGCCTGATGCAAGAAGGGTGCAGTTGTTCCACACCAATATCTTATGGGAGTATTTTCTGTTTTCACTAAACATGACTAAACGTTAACCATGTTGCAGATTGGTGAGGTGATTCATAAACTTAATGCCTTGGAAGTAAATACTCACTTGGAATCAGGGACTTCTGTGAGATTTACACACCCTGAGAGTTTGTAGCTATCGTGGGAGAGAGCATTGGAGAAGTAATGGAGACTTGAGCCTCGCTTACCCATTTTTATCTTTGTCTACAGGGCCTGGTGGCCCCACCTGACATTTGGGATATTAGAAAAAATCCAAACATCAAGCTTCTTTGAGGGATTAGAGACTCCCATTGTTATGCTGTGAATTTCAGTCTTGTACTTTATTTTGGTTTCAAGATCAGATGAGCATAATGCACTGTGACAGTTCAGAACAGAGAGCTTACAGGATATAGAGTGCAGCCTGGGTCGAGGAGGGGCCCTAAGCCAAGGTGAAGAAAAATGACCTACAACAAGTTGTGAAGAATATGATTTTGTCCCGATTCCCAGGGTCAGGGCCCTGCCTGAGCAGGGTGAGAAATTCTGCAGAGTTGTGTAAGAGCATATTTTCCTCGTGTGCTAATGGTTTCAGGAAGTGAAATTTGTAGCAGCTGGGAAGACAGGTGGAAGAAGGTGTCTGATACGTTTTGATAATTTGCCATTTCAGACATAGAAAAATGAGAAGGAAGCATGCTGGAATCTCAGAAATACAGATGGACAGAACTGGAAAGGAGCATAGATTGGAGCCTTTTTTTTTTAAAGGCCAGGACAAAAGTAGGAAAGAGGGTTGAGTAACCGGTGAACAAAAAGGAAACCATGCCAAGAAGTTTCAAATGCAGTGTTAGGAAAGCTAAGATTTAGAAAGACATGGTATGATTCTAAATAAAGTTTACAGAACATGCCAGTGTTAGAAAATGATAGTAGTCTGATGCCAAACATTTAGTTAATCCAGACACACACACCCCAGCACATTGTTCTGCTTTGCCTGAAGCCAAAACAGTGGGGTCCACTTAGTCCAAATGCCTAGAGCAGAATGTCATGTGGATCTGATGACCAAAAGGCTGTGCGCCCACATGATTTGGATATGTTTCTTGTCCTTCCTATCTAAGTGATTGGCTTTGAAACTGAGAAAGATAGGAAAATGCTAGAAAGAGAGTTCTGAACACAAGTAGAGAAGCTTTGCTTGTATTAAATGGTTTTAAGGCTTTTGACTTTAAGGAAACAGGTCCCAGGATGCTGGGATTTCTTGAAGCAGTAATAGTAAAACTTACTTGGCAATATAGGAGGTCGGGTAGTAAAAGATGAAATTTCATTTTTAGAAAGTAGAAAATATGGTTCTGAAAAATCACCTGATGAGCTTCAGGTTCACTGCTAGCAATTTTAGCGGTAATGCATGGTAATAAGCATGTGCAATGGTGTTTAAATTCACTAAAAACAGGCATGTCTAAATAACCTTGGGTGTAATTTGATAATAGCAATAAACTTAGGTAAGTGAAACAATATGGGCATATTGTATTATATGGTGTTTCAGGTGATTTCATGAGGAATATCCAAAGTGGACTGTAACCCCAAATTAGAGAAAGTCTCCCCAAGAATGAGGATTAATGGATTAATCTAGAGGCAGTTATTTACTGGAATGCTTCAAGTTTCTGTTCCAAGTTGGTTTTTATTCTTCTCCTTGAGAGCTAGCAATCATACACAGATGTATACCACATCATGATGTCTTTTTTTTTCTAAAGATTTATTTTATTTTTTTATTACAAAGTCAGATATACTGAGAGGAGGAGAGACAAAGAGGAAGTGGAGCTGCCGAGATTAGAACCAGCAGCCATATGGGATCAAGGTGAGGACTTTAGCCACTAGGCTACGCTGCCGAGCCCCACATCATGATGTCTTGGTCAATAATGGATCACATAGGCAGTGGTGGTCTGCTAAAATTATAATAATGCTAAAATTTGGGGGTCTTGTGCTAATTCTCTGCCTGTGACTCTGGCATCCCATATGGGTATGAGTTGATGTGAGACTGCTGCACTTCTGATACAGATCTCCACTCATGGAATGGGAAACCAATTGAGGATAGCTCAAGTTCCTGGGCCCTTGCACTCATGTGGGGGACCTGGGAGAAGCTCCTGGTTCTTGGCTTTCAATTTCCTCAAGTCTGGCTGTTCCAGGCCATATAGGGAGTGAACCAATGGCTGTGGAATTAATTGTCTCTATCTCTCCTTCTCTGCAACTCTGCCTTTTATTTTTTTATTTTTTTTAAAATAAAAAATTGGTTTTAAAATAAAAAATTGTTTTTTAAATAAAAAATTGGTTTTAAAATAAAAAATTGGTTTGGGATTCCCCCAAACCCTCCCCGTGTCCTCCCCCCATGGTGGATTCCTCCACCTTGTTGCAGTATTACAGTTCAAATGCAGTCATGATTCCTTCATCGCGAGCATGTACCATGCATAGAGTCCAGCCTCTCATTGTCCAGATAATTTCAGCAGTTTCTTGGGGAGACCATCTCTGGTCTGAAAGCAGAGCTGGCAGAATATCATCCCTTCCAATGAAAAGCCACAACATAACATCAACAACAATTTACAACATCATGGAGTTACTTCACATGGTATTGAGTGACAATTATGTTAGAATATGCAAGTTCTTAACCACATCCTGTGACTACTTCATTGACATTTCAATTTTAGTTTATACACAGCTGGCTGCTACACACCTTAAAATCGTAATAGGGTACTATTCAGCTGTTTCGTGTCTATTTTCGTTTTTGTATTTAGCAGTTTATAGTGTTGAAGCATAATTTTTACTGAACTTGGCAGATTTTAGTGTAGTCCAAACTGGCTTATAACTCTAATAAGGCATATGTCAACAGTTGAGGCACAGAAGAGTTTTAGGAGGGGTGTGCAGAGAAATCTTCACTACCTTAGTGAGGAGTAACTAAATTTTGTGACTTACCTATTAAGGTATATGTGAGTCCAAGCTGACCGTTCCCTGTCTGTTTCTAAGCTTCCCTTGTTGTTCTCTGTCTATCTAATCTAAATTTTTTTGGGGGGGTGGCTCTGGAGTGACCCTGATAGTCATTGCAAGAGAGGGTGGGGATCCAGTGTTGGAACTAAGTAAGGACCAGAGAAAGCTCTCCCTAGTCCCGAAGGGAGTTTACCGTTCTTCTCTTTCTGAGGTCCACTCAGGGCTTCCGGCTATTGTTCCAATGACATTAGATCCTGTGAGGAAGGATCAGGGCATCTTCCATCCCATGTGGGAGATCCTAAAGGGAGTGGATGACCTCAGAGTACTCAGCCTGCGTGGGCATTCCAATTCCGCGTGGTCTCCTTGGCAGTTGGGATGTAGTCCTTGGTGCCAATACTGCTATTCCTTGGTGAAGATCCTGGAGTCTCCAGGGTGTGGATACAAGCCTCTTCCTGTCCTCCTGCTCCACTCTGGGGTCCACCCCCCCACTCTATGTATATGACTCCTGTTAAGAGGTTGTCAGGATTGCTCTTGATTCCCCCTGTATGTCTTTATAGTTTTGCTAATGTATAATGCTGATTCGAGTCTGTTGTCTGTAAGTTATCTGTTATATTCTTGATAAGTTATACTTCACGTCTTCCTCACACATTCTAAGGAAGTGGAAAATTTCTCTGCTTTCCTGACCCATTATGGAGTAACATAGGGCATTAAAAGTGTATTAGTTTTTACAGGTCTTTGATGTAGATACTAAGCACTCTGCCTTTTAAATAAAACTAAACAAGCCTTTTAAAAATTCTATTGCCTCATGATGTTATAGCTATTGTAATATCACCATGCAACACTTAACTCCATGTTTGTAGGGGTGGTAGTGTAGACAAACCTACTGCACTACTAGTCTTATAAAAGTGTAGGCCATACACTACACACATACATATGTGTGTAGTGCATAATACTTGACATGATAATAAATGAGTGTATTACTGCTTTATGTGTTTATAAGCTTTGGTTTCCATCATAAGATTAGACTAGATTGTACTACTTCTGCTAATAAGAAGTTTTCTATAGCACAACATGACAGGTTACATATGCGATAGCCCCACACATCCTGTGTTCACTGTGTCTCTTGTTTCTATCCAGAGGCTACAGAAATGATTGACATATAGTATCTGGTTTGTGTAAGTGTACAATATGTTTTTTTTAAATTTGTTTCAAAATTTTTTTGGTGATTTTTATGTAGTTGATTAGAGTGATAGGGTCAAAGGCTACAGGAAGGTGGGTGAGACCATTATTCCATCATTCTCCTTTTTCCTTCCTGTATCTGGGCAGAAGGGGAAAATAAGGTAAGATTCCACAAACAGCCTCCCAAACATCTATACCCTGGGATGGAGGACAGCCACCCATCACTACACCAGAGTCCCTAAAGTGGGGCATGCTCTGAGGGTCTTGCTCAAAGGATTTAATAGTTCAACCATTCTGAAAAACTGCCCATAACACCACTCCAAAATGATGAAATCTCTTCAAAATCTACTGGCTGACATAATCCACATTGGAGTCTTTGTTTACCCAGATATTCACTGCCAACACGTGGCTGGGGGAGTTGGTCAATTTGTTCTGTCCTCTGCCCTCTGCTGTGGTACCAGGTGTCCTCTGCAGACTCCAATGTACTGCCATATCCTCCATGTACACCTGGATGTGCTGTCCACTGCTCTGTCTAAGCACCTGAGGAGACCCAGCTCTGACTCATGCACTCTATTGTCAGACCATGGAACCTACAATTCTCTCCATGGTTGGGGTTCTGAGTCTAGAAATTCAGTTTGAAGGGATTCCCCAAGAAACTTCATGATCCCAGACCTGATTCTTGTGTGCGTTTGCCAATACAGGATCTGGCACAGTCTGCCACACCAATCAGCTTATGCATATGCTGGGTGGCTGTAATTGCTGGGTCATTTCTGCCAATAGCCCTGTCTTCCACACAAACCAGTGGGTATTTCAGCCCAGCCCAATCCTGCCTACCACACTGGGCTCTCAGGCAAACCAGTGGGACATACAGCTTAGTTGGAATAACCTTCAATAATCCCACCCAGGCCCACCCCCTGCCCTGGTTCCGGTGCTTGCCAGTATGTACAGCAGACTGGTCCAGTCTGCTCTTCATTCCATTCAGCTTTCATTCATGTCAATGTGCATTGAAGCTTAGTTGAACCCAACCAGCCCCACTATCCAGACCACACACATGCCAGTGGGTGGCACTCTATGTCTAGCCATGCCTGCCCCATTCCTGATTCTCTTGCTCACCAGTGGGAATGGCAACCCAAGAGGGAGGTGCCCACTGTTTCCCTAATGGGCCCACTCCCGCTCCTGGATCTTGTACTCTCCAGGTGGTTGTGCAGTTTAACTTGATAGAATTTGCCCCCTGTGCCTGCATCTGCTAGCTGATACTGCAGCAAAGCCCAATCTCCCCACACCACTCTGGTTTATGCATGCACCAGTAGGAACAGTCAACCTAGCTTGGTTTTCCCCTGGTCCAGTTCACATAAGACTAACAGGTGTTGTAGCCCTGTCTGGCCTGGTCTGCCCCCATTCCAAATTTCACACTCAGCAGTGGGAGTGGTGGTCCAGCATGGGAACTTCACACAGTCTTCCTATGGGGTTCACACCTTCATCCCATGGGCCTCATGTGTGCTGGTTAGATGCTGTGGTCCAGTCTGGCATGACCTACCTCACCTCGGCATTTGCCAGCGGGTGCTGTAGTGTGGCTGGGTCTGACCCACCCTTCGTTCTAGTTCATATTTGTGGGGGCTACAGCCTAGCCCCGCCCAGTCCAGCCAGTCTCCAGTCCAGGCCTTAATGTGAGTTGGCTTGTGGTGCAGCCTGACCCAGCCTGAAGCACACTCCATTATGGTGCTTGGATTCACTTGCAGCCTGGTTTGTCCTGACCTGAACCAAATGTATGCCAGTGGATGCCATTATCTGGCCCAGCCATTATCTGCTGTAGCCCAATCTGATCCAGCCTTATCTGGGCTGTTCCCCTGGCTCCTCCATCAGAACCTCTCTTATTGCCAGATTTCGTGTCCAATTTTGGGTCCTTGGGCCAGCCCTATTTAGTCCACATCCTGCTTTAGCAGGAATGGTGGAATTTCCTAACTGGCCTTCACCCAATCTGATTTTTATTGTTGAGTGCTACAGCCCAGCTAAGCCTGGTCCACACCCAGACATAGCTCACTCATGGTTCAGCAGGAGCAGAGACCTAGCCCAAATTGTCCTACACCTACTCTAGTTCTCACGAGCACCAGTGGGGCAAGAGTTTAGCACACCCCAGCCCCAGTCTACTCTTGTGCCGAGGGACACTGCAGCCACGTCAAGACCAGACAACAGCCCCCACTCTGGCCCTTGGACTTACCAGTGGGTACTACAACCCAGCCAGGGCATCTACTTTGCTCCACAATCAGGCCTGTTTCCAGCCATAGATCTAGTGTGTTCCAATGGTTGTTCTGACCTAGCTTGGCATAGTTTCCTCCCCTGTTTTGGCCTTTGCCTTTGGATGCTGTAGCCCACTCTGATCCAGCCTGCCCCCGTTCCCAACTCTCATGGTGGGTGCTGGAATTGCAGAAACCAGGCTGGAGTGCAGGTCATGCTGGACTAGGTGGTCACACCTACCAGTTTGCACGAACCAGAGATGAAAGCAGACTCAGCAGGACAAGATTCCCACATCCACCATTGAGAGTTGAGACTTGCTGGTGAGCTAAGGTTTGCTGGGCCCTGCCCAGTTTGCCCCCTTCCAAAACCAACCCACATATTTGCCAATAGTTGCAGCAACTTTGCCCAGCCTGCCCGATCCCTAGGCCTGGACCATTTGGTCACCAGCAGGAGCTATGGCCCACTAGAGGAATTTCTCAAGTTCCCATGTTAGGCCCACTCCCAGACCCAGTTCTCACCCATGCCAGTAGGTGCTAGGCTCTTGCTTGGCATAGCCTGCTACTCCATTTTTGTCTTGTATGAGCTGGTGAATGTTGCATCCTGGCCCACCCCACACCCTGTTTTAGGATATACATGTGCATGGTGCAGCCTGTACCTGTCCAGACTATTCTCGGTCTCTGTATTCAGGAGTGTTGGCAGATTCCATGATCACATCTAGCTCAGTCCCTCACCTCCCCAAATCTTGAGCTAACCAGCATGGCTTGTATTTCCACAGTGTTGGACCTGCATATCCCCTACAGAATCTACCTCTGGACCTGGTTCTCTTGCGTGCTGGTTAGTGTCATGGCCCTGTCTATATGACCCATCGCTTGTTCCAACATTCAATCAGGTACGGGGGTCTAGCCCTGCTAGACAGGACACTAGCCCTAGCTTTTGTGTGGACTGGCATGTGGTAATAAGCAAAGTTCCATGCTCCTAAGCCCAACTCAGGACTGCCGTGTAAGCTGGGAGTCAGTCAGACCCACTGAGATCTTCCAGTCTCTCCCCACCAAACCACCAGGTCTCAGTCTCCTTGCTTATTTGCAAGTACAGTGACTGCTGTTGGTTGTTCCTCAGGATTTGTTCCTCACCTACATGTACAGTGACCTTATGTACGGATATCCCTAGGCAGTAATTCCACACCCCTAATACCCCACAAGCTCAGGATTTCCCCTCCACCTGGTAGCAGTGGATGGGGAGCCAGATTCCCTAGCAGGAAGCCTGGTCCAGCCTGGATTACCACAGTCACAGCCACGTGTCTGGGGGATACAGACACCTGTGCCTCTGCCCAGACTTACCTGGACTCTGCCCACCAACATGGCAGTGGGAGGCAGATCCATGGTCTCGAGCATGCCCAGAGCCATCCGAGATTGCTGTGGACAGAGGAAATTCTTGGACCTCGAGCCTGGATGAGCCCAGGACCCTCCCACTGCCTAGCAGCATTGGACAGGAAGCTAGGATCCTCAGCAGGAAGTCCGGCCATTTGGCTGGGGGATCCAGACACCCATGCCTCTGGCCAGATGTACCTGAAATATGCCCTACAATTTAATTTGCACAATGGAGAAATTGCCTAAAAACATATTTTTTTTCAGAACCTATGCCTGTATGATACATTTGTATGCACACATACATGCACACTACATATGTGTCATAAACTGTTTAATAATAACCTTCTGGAAAACAGATTCAGAATTCAAAAAGATATTATCAAGGTAGAATTATGGGTCTTTTTAATAATATTTATTTATTTTTATTGGAAAGGCAGATATACAGAGAGGAGGAGAGACAGAGAAGATCTTCTGTCCGATGATTCACTCCCCAAGTGGCCGCAATGGCTGGTGCTGGGCCAATCCAAAGCCAGAAGCCAGGAACTTCCTCCAGGTCTCCTACACAGGTACGGGGTCCCGAGGCTTTGGGCTGTCCTCAACTGCTTTCCCAGGCCACAAGCAGGGAGCTGGATGGGAAGCGGGGTTGCCAGGATTAGAACTGGAACCCATATGGGCTCCTGATGCTTTCAAGGTGAGGACTTTGGCCGCTAGGCCACCACACAGGGCCCCATGGGCATATTTGATGCAGCATCAGCTGGCAAGTGCTGGTGGGACAGGGGGCCAAATCCTGTTAGGCCAGACCACAGTGCCACCTGGAAAGCACAAAATCTGGGATTGAGAGTGGACTTAATAGGTAAACTGTGAGCATCCCTTTGATGGGCTGCAACTTCCACTAGTAAGCATAAGAACCAGGGCTGGGGGCTAGTCTGTTTGGATAGATGGTAGCACCTGCCAGAGAAATGTGGGCTTGATAGTGGCGTCAATTGGGCTGAGCTAGGTTGCAGCATCCATTGATGTGTACAAGAACCAAATGGCATTTAGGACTGGCTGGATCAGTCTATTGCACATACTGGCTTGTACTGAGGCTGGATGTGGGCCTGGTGGGGATTTTTGGAATCACCTTTGATTAGACTACAGTTTCTGCCGGTTTGTATAAGGGTCAAGTGCATAGTGGGCTGGGCTACAGCATCCATTGGTTTGCGTAAGAGATAGGGCTGAGGACAAAACTGATCAAGCAACTGCAACCACAAGTGTGTATGTAGTCTGATGTGGGTGTTAGACTGAGGCAGAACTCACACTGGCTGACACACACAGGAGTCTGGTGTCATCTCTGGCAAGGTTTCTTTGGGGACCACTCCCAACTGGACTGCTGGTCTATAAAGTCCAACCACAGGGAGAATCTCAGGATCTGTGATCTGACTGTGCAGTGTATGTGTCAGAACTGGACCTCCTCAGGTGCTGAAGCCTGTACAGTCAATGGCATGGCCAGATGCACATGGGGGACATGACAAATCATTGAGGCCTGCAGAAGGCATCTAATACCATGGAGGGCAGAACAGATTGAATTACTCTTCTGGCCAAGCTTTGGCAACAATTATCCCGGAAAGTGGAAATTCATATGGTTGACCTTGGAAGGAGTTTCTCATCCTTGGAGCAACAAAATCAATAGCATTTCAGAACTGTCAACATCACTTGTAGTACCCTCAGAATGTGCTCCACACGGGAGACCCTAGGTTGACAATGACATCGTGTGGCTGTTCTCCATTCTTGGTTACTGATGTGGATAGGCTGCTCGAAGCAACCCTCTGCCTTTCTCTCATTTCTTCCTCCAGACACAGGTAGAAGAAAGATTGGTTGTCTCATCCACTTTCCCCCATTCCTCCACCTTTCCCACCCTAATCAATGGTCCACATGGGTGTCCATCCATCTCAGCTATGTAAACATCATCAAAATAAAATAAGGTAAAATAAAATGATTACAGGCCTGAATTAATATGGCTTACTGGAAAATATATGCATTGCATTAAAAAGGAAAAAGTTAGATGAACAGGAGGGCAAAAAAATAGCTGTGAAAAACTTCATCACACACACAAAAAACTCACAAACCTAAACAGATAAAACCATTAAATAAATGCAAATCAAAGCAAGAAAACCTGGTATTTTATTGGATAGTAAATTATGTGTAAATCAGCCTTGTGCAGTGACTTCTCAATATCAAGCTACAAATATGTAGGTAATACCGCTGCTTGAACAGTTCTTAAAACAGTGTATTTAGTTTTCAGCATCACATTTTCCCATAGAGATTACAGGAATTCAAGTAAGTTGCCATCAAGGGAAATCAAGTTAGAAGACCATACTTATGAAGAATGCAGCATTTGTTCATTCAGTAACTCAGCAAGCACTTATTGAGTGCCTAATAATGTGTCACTGACTGTGCAAGGTATAAATTAGTAATACATTCTGTCTGCTGGCCAAGCAGGAATCTAGACAGTATAATGACAAGGCAATAACGAAATCCACAGACCAATGACAGGGAACAGCATGCAAAATGTTTAGCCTTTGGGCACATTTTGATGACCAGTAGTCATAAGCCAAGTGGAGACAGAGGGAAGAATGATTTTCATGTAGAAATAAAAGCATATGAGAAACCATAATGGCATGAAAGATCTTGGTGCTCCTTGGCATAGGAATTGGTTTGTTACTCCAGGGAAGTGAAGTGTGTGTATGAATGGCATGAGGTTAGAGCAGAGGTTAGACTGATGTCACCATTGACCAAAAAAGGGTTTACTTCAATCCAGGGGCATGAAGAGCCAATCAGGTGTTTTTACTTAATGACACGATAAACAATTTAATTAGGTCACTCTCGCTTTGTCTTGGACAGATTGGAAATAGTGAATCAAGGAGATCATAAAATGACAGACACTTTGTCCAGATCTCAGGTGGTGGCAGTAATGAGGAAAAGACAGCGATAGATTTTGGAGTGTTTAAGGAATTAGCCTCACTCAGCAGAACTCTGAGGTGGAGAGAAGCCTCCAGCACAACTTCCTGAATTTTAACCAGTGTGACTTAGTGGCTCACACTGATGAGACAGGAAATTTAGTAGTAGGAGGAAAGCTTTGAGAAATTTGTTGAATTTGAGATTCCGGGAAAAGAGCTCCAGTTACGGCCAGCTGGTACTTGGATGTGTGGTTGTAGAGCCCCGGGAGAAATCTATGATGGGGCTCCATGTGTTGGAGAAACTCTGTGCAGGTGTCTCAGTGTGTTTTCTGCTGTTATAATTGAATATCGTACTCTGGGTAATTTAAAGCAAGAGGTTTATTTAGTTTGTGGTTCTGGGTCTGGGAGTTGGAGGAGCCCAAGAACGTGACACTAGCATATGAGAAGGGCTTTCTTGCTGCATCAAAATCCAGCAAAGGAAGTCAAATTGTGAGATGGGACAAACACAAAAGCTAGGTCTCTCTTCCTTTTTTTATAAAGCTACTGATACCATGCTGGGCTGTGTGCTTCATGACATCCAATACTGATCACTTTCCCTAAATCCTCCTTTCTACACACTGTTAGTTCAAGAGTTTGGCAATTAGATTTCCAGCTCAAGAAATTTGGTAGAACTCCTGCAAGCCATAACCAGCAAGTCAGCCTGGGATACTATCAGGAAGTGAGGAAAGAGACTTTGAACAGAGATACTAGGCACACTGTCATTGACATGATCCAGAGGGTGATGACAGTTGAGGCGTAGCAGAATTTCAAGACAACGTGGCTTCTAAGGTTAGACATGTGCTGTGGGATTTGGCAACCTGGAGATGAGAGTATACTACAGTGAGAATGGTGATTGTTGTGGTGAGAGCATGAAGTGCTGAAGAAATGGTGGCACTGGAGCGAAACAGCCCTGTAGCTAAGATTAACTCAGGGTAGGGATGGTGGGATTAACTGAAACTTTGCCCATGCTGTTTGTTTTAGGACTCCTGCTCCTTCATGTCATCATTTCCCTTGCTCAGCTCCCATCAAGCCATCAAAGATGACACAGGGGGGTAAATTTAACCTACTGTGGTGTCCCTTTTAAGGATGCCTGCCTGTCATGTTGGGATGTTGCTTTTGTGTTTGAGTTTCAGGTTCTGAGAAAGTCACTCCATGGCAGACTCAGTGGCAGTGATCCTGATTTTGTCTGCTTCCTCTGGGCTCCCTTGGTGCTGTGTGTTCAGTCATGGCCCTCATCATACTACATTATCATCATAATGTTGTTTCTTGGTTTTCTCCCTGAGATTATCTTGAGACTAAGAGCCATGATTTTTCTCTTTACTCTCCCCTCCCCCTTCTCTTCTCTCCCTAATTCCTTCCTTGCTTTTCACCTCCCCTCCCCTCTTTTCTCCTCCACTTCCCTCCTCTCTACTCTTTTCACCTCTCCACTGCCCATTCCTTCATTCGTCTTCTCTTCCCGTGTCTCCTTTCCCCTCTTCTTCTTTCCCTCCCTCTCTCTGTCTCCCCTTCCTATTTTTAAACCCAGTGCTCATCCTTAATGTTTGTCAAATGCAAGATTGTATCTTTCAGCCATGTACTGTGAAGAATTGTAGAAGAAAGTAGGAATGGTTATTCTGGTTGTTCCAAACACATGCAGTTTTAGACTGTGAATTCATTTTCTCACAGTAGCACTCTTTTTTTTTAAGATTTATTTATTTTTATTGGAAAGGCAGATATACAGAGGAGGAGAGACAGAGAGGAAAATCTTCCGTCCGATGATTCACTCCCCAAGTGAGCGCAATGGCCGGTGCTGCACTGACCCGAAGCTGGGAACCAGGAACCTCCTCCAGGTCTCCCACATGGGTGCAGGGTCCCAAGCCTTTGGGCCATCCTTGACTGCTTTCTCAGGCCACAAGCAGGGAGCTGGATGGGAAGTGGAGCTGCCGGGATTAGAACCGGCGTCCATATGGGATCCCGGCACGTTCAAGGTGAAGACTTCAGCCGCTAGGCCATGCCACCGGGCCCAGTCGTACTCTTTCAAATTATGAAGTGAAATAAAAGGCAAGATGTGAACAGAAAAGTGTCTGAAGGCAACATTGTCTTGATGACCCTTTTTCTTGATGTTATTAATCTGAGCACTGTTTATGGATCCTGTATCAGTGCTTATTGAAGGCAGCATTTGTATTTCATTTATTTAAAAATCTCTTCATAGTCTTCACATTGCTAGCACATTTTCCATGAGAAATGGTTGGTAAGTATTTGTTAGGTTGAATTTCAATGGATCCCAGGGGACACAGCTACTTTATGATTAGTGTTAAAATCACACTTTATGCTGCAATGGTCAATATTTTACAAATCTTAAATTTTGTTCTTGTACTCAATAGTCTACATTTTATTTGGGGGATTTCTTTTAGTTAGGAGCTTAGGTGCTCTCTCTATCTGTTCCTACAAGAGAAGACAAGAAACCAGAACAGGGAGCTCTCTATAGCTTTAGCATGTGTTTAGGTTTGTAGAGATTCGGTTGACTGCCTTCAAGACTCCTCTTCCCCACAGCTCTCCCCAGTCCTACACCTGCTCCTGCTTTCCTCCTGTTTTAATTTACCTCTTCTGCTGGTCCACAAGACAAAACATTTGTATCACTATGATCCCCACAAGAGTAGGGTAGCCGGTTCTTTAATTTTGAACTACTTGACTACAGCATTTTTGAATATACACAGCAGGAACTTGCTTCAATACATTCTCGGAGAATTAGCACAGCTCAGTAGTCAACATACGGGTTTTGATCAAAGGTACAGAACTAGAGGATCTTGCTAACAATTTAGAGGCGCCAGCGTTGCCTATGATGCTGGTCATCGCATATGAGCACCGATTCCAGTCCTAGCCGCTGCACTTCTGTTATTGTTCCAGAAAAAGTAGCCAAAGGTGATCCAAATGTTTGGAATCCAGCACTAATGTGGGAGACCAGGAATAAGCTCCTGGCTTTGGGCCGGCCCATCACTGGCCATTGTAGATATCTGGGGAGCAAACCAGCAGGTGGAAGATTTCTCTTTCTCTCTTGTTTCTCTGCCTTTGAAATAATTAAAACATATCACAAACATATCACTAAAAACATCCAATGTAACTTTGAGGCTCAGTTTATTTTTAATGATTTGATCACTAGACCTTTTTCTAACTAGTGAGAATAATTGAGGAGATAATGTGGTTATTTGACAAGACCTATGATAACCAGTAAAGGGAATGTCAAGAATCTGCCTCATTTGTAGAATTACACCTGGCCTGACAGGAGGACGCCCCCACATCGCAGGTGCAAGTGAGACAGCGAGACCTGTGAAGACCACTTCTGACTATGGTTTCCAAGTTTTGTGGTTACCAGCCTTGCACACTTTCATCTGTACTTGCCTCGTCTGTGCTCTTCTGATGCTTGCTGGGATCTCCTTACCACTTCACCTTGGAGAGATCTTGTAGCTGTACTTAACTTCTGTTGCTTCTTGCTATCGGAAGAATCTTCTGCAGAGATCCTGTATGGGCACTCCTTTTCTGAACACTTCCAGTGCTTTCCACATGCACAGAATCAGATGATCTGATACAGGGTCATCTGGGGCCTTCTAATCCATTCTGCCTGTGGCTTCCTGAAATCACCTTGGGTGTTAGTATTACTAAGGCTCTTGTTTAAACATGATTATGGCAAAAACATGAGTATTTGCCCTTGATACTTATTTAAACTATGCAAACCTTTTGTTTTTCATTTGTAAGATGAGGATTATAATATTTGCTTTGTGGGTTGCTCTGAGGTTTAGAAATGATAGAAGTAAAGTTGTTAGTGCATACTCAAAACAGGGTAGCAGTTATTCTGCTAAACTGCTTTTGGTTTTCTCATATCAACACCACAGAAACTTCCATTCATAACTTGATTTGATACCTTTCCCACTCCTATCTCTTAAGAACACAGATTTTATTTCTATTTGAATTGATATGTAGTTGTAAATATTTAGAGGCTTCAGTATGATAACTGGATACATGAATGCAATGTATAATTAGCACTTCCTACTCCTTAAATATTTATTACTTCTTTTATGTGTGTTGGAAAGCTTGCACTTCTCTCCTCTAGTTCTTTAAAAATATATAACACATTGTTGTGAACTATAGTCAACCTGCTACGCTGTAGAAATTGGGACTAAATCTTAGCATAATTAAATTATTGTACCTGTGTTCTGACTCCCTTCTTCACTCCCTCAGCTTGATGCACTTTCTAACATCTAGTGACTGTTCTCTTAACTTTCTATTTCTATTAAACAAACTGTTTAGAGTCCACATGCAAATGAGAACATGTAAAATTCATCTTTCTGCCTTTCCTTAAGCATTTATATTTCAAAAATGGGACTTTTTTTTCTGGGTGTTTTGTACCTGGAAAAATATCAAGTGTTAATATGTTTTAATAAAAATGTGATATTATTATTTTAAGATTATGTGTTTGAAAGTCATAGTGATGGGGTGAAGGGGAGAGAGTGAGAGCTAGCAAATGAGAGAGAGGACACACATTTTCTTCCATGTACTTGTTTATTTTGCACATTCTTATAATAGTCAGTTCTGGCACTGGCTGAAATGAGGAACTGGGAACTCCATTTGGGTCTTTCATGTGTATAACAGGGACTCAGAACTTGGGCCACTGTCTGCTACCTTTCCCAGGCATACTAGCAGGTGACTAAATGGAGTGGCTGGAACTAGAGCTAGCATTTCTATATAGAATATGAATGTCCCAAGTGGCTACTTAAACTGCTATGAGACAATGCTGCTCTCCATTCTAATATTCATGAAATAATTGAATGTACAATGAAAAGTTTTGAAACAGAGAGAGTGACAGAGACAGAGAAATCTCCTACATGTTGATCTGCATCCCAAATGACAAAACAGTTGGGGCTGCATACTGGTCTCCCATATGAAAGGCAGAGCTAACTATTAGGGCCGTCTTCTACTGCCTTCCCAGGTCTGTTAGCGAGGAGCCGGATCAAAACTAGTTTTTTGAATGGGTTGAATACAGGATGCCAACACATGCAGCAGCTTAGCCTATTGTGCCATGACGCTGGCCCCATTTTACCTTTAGTTCTGATACTGAATCAGCAGCTGATGCATGACAGATCATATTGTACTGAAGATCAAAATGTTGTTATTCTAGACTGATGTTTTGTTTTTGGAGGGATAGTGATGTTCTCTGACTTGCACAACACATGGCCTCCAGCCGTCAGGATTTTTCTCTGTTTTCAACCTGAAAGAAGAATAATATAGCAATCTCTAATGGAATTCCAAACAGTTACAAATTCCTACTTATCACACACAGAATCAGCCTTGTGATTCTGGAAAACGATCATCTTCAATGCTCTGATAATTTCATTATCTTTTGCTCTAGTAATATTGGGCCAAGTAATTTGCTGTAGTCTATTTTAAAAATTGACAAGTTGCCTTTGTAATGTGTGAGAAGGCTTACTCTTCTGCATAAATGCACTTGCTGTGTTAGAGAATGTTGGTAATAAATATTGGGCCTTTTCAAAGGATGCTTTTTTAAAAAAGTTTATTTTAAACTAACGTTCCTTTAAATAGATCCTTGGTATGAAAATTCTTTGCTTAACTCCTTAGGCCTGGATATTCATGAAAAAGAGATACATATGCAGTATGCTTCTTAATTTAGGAGTTAATATGAATAATTATTGGGTCAAAACAGGAAAGAACCAAAAGTTCTTGAAATAAGCTAAACCTCTTTAGACTTCATTGGGTACCAGCCACTAGGCCCCCTGACTTTTTTTTTTTTTCCTTAGGGTGTACCTTGGGTTAATGTGAGAGCTTCTGAAGGCATATACAGTGAGTTTTTGCAGCTCACTGGTCTATTCTGTTCAATTTTATTCCTCCTGCAGTCTATTTCCATGTCTATCACTGAAATTTAACATCTACATGGTCTGGTTGCGTTAGCCAAGACTAAAGGCAATATGAATCCACCTAGGCATTTCTTATTATTTTCATGTAAAGTCAGAAGGCTGTAATTTATTCTTCTATGTGATATTAACCACTCTTTAACCAAATTCAGACATAGGGATCCCATGCCTTCACTCCAACTTTGCTCTAACCTGGATCACATCAAGCAATTTTCAATTGTTTCATATCCTTCTCTTCCCTCATTCCCAGTCTACTCGATTTGAGAAGAATGATAAACTGTAGAATGCCAAATAGGTATCAATTGTGTAGCTATATGAAGCGTTGGTCTTGCTTTTGAGTATTGGTACTCTTAGACTTTTTATTTTTATTCCATGCATGTACTGAATCATTGTTCCGAAACCTTCACAGTGACATTATGCTTTGCACATCACATGTTTTTACTACTTTCGTCCTTATTACTGAACAGCCCATAAAGAGTTTGATTGGTAGCAAGACGTATTTGAAGGATATAGCTTGGTTACACTTGAAACAAAGAATGAATAAATCTGCCACTGTCTTTCTGGAAGCTATGTTCTTTGAGTGTGTTCAGCTGCCTTCAGCTTATGCTATGTAAAACAAATTTGCTTTTAAGATATAATGCCCACTTTATTTCATATGTATTTGTTCACCTCATGAAATAGAGTCTTAAAAGGATTTATATGGACTGCAAGCTGCAGAATTTGCCACAAATGGTGGTAAAGTAGCAAGAAGAAGAGAAACCAGTAAGAAATGTGAATTGATCATGGCCTGTTAGATTTTTCTGAAATCTGTACCCCTATCTTCTCCATTTCAGTAGTCTGCATCCTGCATCCAAAGGTAATGCAAGGATGTTACAAACAGTTCACGAAAACGGGAAAATGGAGTGGAAAAAGGTAAAATGGAATGTAAAGACAACGTACATTCCCCGCAAACATTTTGAAGACCTCTTGGATAATGACAGTAGTACAAAGCTTCTACTCATTCCAAGAAATCCAGTTAATCTGTTAAAGAAGCTTACCTAGCAAAGGAAATGATCTTGGTTTCAAATGACTTTGAAAATATGTGTTAGGAAATGACACACATAGCACAGTGAAGAAAGTGATAGTTTTCTGCAGTGTCCTTTGTTTTTATTAACTCTGTTGAATAAAGAAAAAAGGAAACGAAAGTTAAGTGGAGAAAATCTCTGAGTAAGGTAAGTATTATTCAATAATCTGGCATAATAAAACAGTCCAATTTGATTAGCTGTTTCAATTCAGGGGAAACAGGATGGGAAGAGACATAGAATGAACTCAAATTATTTTCTCTTAAATTTACCATTGTAGGCATCTGTCTTCATACACACAGCTGCTTATTTAGAGGAAAGCTGGGAGCCACTGAAGCAAACATTGCTTTATATACACTATGATACTGGATCGATAAAACGGCTGGTGCACTGAGCAAAGAGAACTCAAGATAATGTTGCTGTTTTCTTTTACTGCTCAGTCAACAGCAAAAAGAGCCAAAAGAATAGGAATAACGTACAAAGAGAGAAGTTTTCATTTTCTGATTTGAACCCTGAGGAAGCTGGGATGTGAGACTGTACAATCACCATCTAATAAGGTAGTTGTAGAATTATGTAGAAGAGCATCTAGGATGTTATGCTTCTACACATACATATCACAAGGGCCTCTTATTTGGAATTTCAGTTCAGCTGCTAATATTTCAATAATATTAGAATTATCTATCTTTCTCAATTACATTTAGCTATTTGTTTTCTTAAGTGGGATTTCTTAGAGTAATCATGTAATTGGATTTTGCCCTTTTTAAGAACCTAATCTATTTCTGTTTTTAATTGGGCTGTTTAAAGCATTTAGAATTAATGTATTTACCGATGTGATTGTTTTTAAAATATACTATCTTGTTATTTGCTTTTTCTTTGTGCTTTCCTATTTGTTTTTGGGCTGAGCATTTTTTATTTTCATTTTTGTTTATTTTTTAAAGACTATTTTTTTAAGATTTATTTACTTATTAATTTTATTGGAAAGGCAGATGTACAGAGAGGAGGAGAGACAGAGAGGAAGATCTTCCGTCCGATGATTCACTCCCCAAGTGAGCTGCAATGACCGTTGTTGTGCTGATCTGAAGCCAGGAGCCAGGAACTTCTTCTGGGTCTCCCATGCAGGTGCAGAGTCCCAAGGCTTTGGACTGTCTTCAACTGCTTTCCCAGGCCACAAGCAGGGAGCTGGATGGGAAACAGGGATGCCAGGATTACAACCGTTGCCCATATGGGATCCTAGCGCGTGTAAGGTGAGGAAGTTAACTGCTAGGCTACCGCTCTGGGTCCAAGACTATTTATTTAATTATTAAAAAAAAGTCAGATTTACAGAGAGAAGGAGAGACAGAGGGAAAGATATTCTGTCCACTGAGTCACTCCCCAGGTGGCTGTATTAGCCAGAGCTGAGCCAATCCAAAGCCAGGATTCAGGAGTTTCTTCTGGTTCTCTCATGCAGGTTCAGGGTCCCAACACTTTGGGCGATCCTCTACTGCTCTCCTAGGACCCAAGCAGGGAGCTGAAATGGAAGTGGAGCAACTGAGACATGACTGAGCGCCCATATAGAATACTGGGTGTGCCATAGAAGATTACGCCACTAGGCTATTGCGGGTCAGGCCCTTTCATTTTTATTTTTATTTTATTTTATTTATTTTTTATTTTTTTTATTTAATTTTTATTTTACTGGAGAGACAGAATGAGCGATAGAGGAAGAGTGTTCTGTGGGTTCTCTCTTGAAATGCCTCCAACAGCTGGATGTTAAGGTGGGAACTCAACCAGGTCAGCCACATGAATGTCAGAGATGCACTTCCTTGAGCAGACAGTGCTGCCTTCTAGGGTTCACATAAGCAGAAAGTTGGCATGAGCATCAGAACGTGAAGATGAGCTTAGGTAGGCTAGAGTGTTCTTAATAGCTACTTTCTTACCTATCTTGTTGACTGAGTACTTTGGAGTTTTAGTTGCTGCTTCATGCTTAAGTATACATCTTAAGCTAGTTTAGCATTACCTTTAAAGATACTGTTCCACTTTACATTTGGATAGTTCAACGTTCAATTCTGATCCAGCATTCTTGCACACCTTGGGATGGGGCATATACCAATTGGTAGACTGCATCTTATCTGTGTTACTATGGCTTTTAAATGAAATAGTAAAAATTAATTTGAAAAATCTTGGAAATAGTTATATTTCTAGCCTACTGAACCTTGTTTTGTTTTTGTTGTGGATTGTGCTTTTCTGACTTTTTTCTTTAAGAGTTATTTTATTTTTATTGGAAAGTCAAATTTACAGAGAGGAGAGAAAAAGAGAAAGATCTGTCCAATGATTCACTCCCCAAGCGGCCATATTGGCTGGAGCTGAGCCAATTCGAAGCCAGGAGCCTCTTCTGGGTCTCCTATGCAGGTGCAGAGCCCCAAGGCCTTGAGCTGTCCCCAACTGTTTTCCCATGTCATAGCAGGGAGCTGCATGGGCACAAGGCCACTGGGATTAGAACCGGTACCCATCTGGGATTCCGGTGCCTGTAAGATGAGGATTTCAGCCACTATGGCCCCTGACTTTTTTTTTTTCTGAAAGAAAAGATTTACTTATATATTTGAGGTGAACTATAGAGATAAAGAGAAAAATCTTCCATTTGCTGATTTACTCCCTGAGTGGCCACAGCTGAGGTTGGGCCAGGCTGAAGGCAGAAGCCTGGAACTCCTTCCAGGTCTCCCGCAGGAGTGGCAGGCACCCTCACATTTAGGCCATCTTCTGCTGCTTTCCCAGCCTTATTGCTGGGGAGCTGGATCAGAAGTGGAACACTGAGGGCTGGACATGGCGACCATGTGGGATACTGACATCTCAGGCTTTGGCTTAGCTTGCTGTTCCACACCACTGTCCCGCCTCCATTTTACATTTCCATCTGATGCCTCTGTCCTGGTTGGACTTTATTTAATATTTCTGTAGTGATGACTTTGTTCGGTTAAATCTGAGCATTCTTTGTCTTTTATTTGTCTTTCAGTACTTTAAGTATATTTCTGTATTACCTTATGATATGCCTTGTATTACTATTTGATATGCATTGTTTAAGATGCTGCTGCTTGTGCCTATTCTTAATTTTTTTTTTTGTCTTGTAACTATTTTTTTTTTACTGCTGCGATTGCTTCTAGGATTTTGATCTTTACCATTGGTTCTTTATTGCTGGTTGTAAGCAATTTTATTATGATGTGCGTTAATGTAATTTTCTCCTTGTGTTTAGTTTTGGAGTTCATTGGACCTATAAATTTATGTTTTTCATAAACCAGCAAAAAACTCAGATATTATTTTATTGATTTAAGTATTTACTTATTTGAGAGAGAAAATCTTTCTTTCCTAGGTTAATTCCCCAGATGTTTGTAATAACCAGGAATACCCTCTGATTTCTTACATGAGTAGTGGAAACCCAGGAACTCAAGCAATCATCTGCTCCTTCCTGGGTGTGAATTGGCAGAAAGCTGGGTCAGAAGCAAGGTGGGATGCCAGTCTGGGCTCCAGGTACTCTGAGGTCGGAGGAAGTATTCCAAACAATGGCCTAAACTACTGCACTGCAACACCTACACATCAACTATTATTTTATTTTTATTTTTAAAAATTTATTTATTTCATGATATAGGTTTATAGGCTCTGGGATTTCTCCAACCCCTGCCTGTCTCCCCTCTTCCACTGTATTCTCCTATATTATTACAATAGTATAGTCTTTCATAAACAGTCATAAGTCCATCATTCTAGTATTTAAGTGTATCCTCATATTGTAAGTACAGACAATGTCTGAAAGTCCAGCTATTATTTTAAAACATATCATCTCTCCCTTACCTTTGGAGACTCCTCTGGAATGTATTTTTTTCCACAGCTAAATATTGATTTGTTCATTTTTTTTGAAAAAAGCAAATTCTTTTTCCTGTATTATTTCTGATAGTTACCCTTGTTATGTTTCCAGATTAACCACATTTTTTTCTCATTTTCTTAATCGGATGTTAATTATAGAGTAATTTTCATCTCAGTTACTATATTTCTCATGTCTAGAAATTTGAGTTGATCTTCTTGGATTTCTTACTCACTTTGTTAATGTACACATTTTCATCTAGCATTGAAAATGTGAAATGTTATAATAATACATTTAACATGCCTATTGGCAAATTCTGTCAAGTCTTTCATTTGATGGGTTCACTTTGCTTGACTTTTGCCCTCATTACAAATTGTATTTTCAAGCCTCTTCTTATATTTTTACATATTTTTTTGGTGGTAAGTGAAGTTTCAAATATTAACCAAGAGAAAAAATGAAGACAATGCCGCTGGCAGGCCAGGAGGGTTTTTCAGCCAAGAACTGAGTGCCTACACTTTGTAATTTTTAATTAGATGCCAAACACAGTGATTTTACCTGATTGAACACTGGTCATTTTTGAAATTTTATAGACATTCTTGAGCTTTGCCTTGAGTCGAAACTAAATGATCTGAGAAAAGTTTGATTGTTTCAGCCTTATTTTCAAGTAATATTTAGATTGTAGCTAATTTTGCCGCACTAAAGAGACAGCAATTCCTGAGCAGTCTGACATAAAATGAAGTAAGTGAATTTTCACTCTGACTGGGGCAGACATTGTCTGTGATGTGTATGAGTTCCAAAGACTATTACTGTGGCTGCTTTGCGTTCTATTTTTTCCCCTTAGTTTCAGGTAGTTTTTCACATGCACGGATTGACCGTTTCCCTCAAACCTCAGGTAGGAGTCCCTGAAGATATCCATAGTTGCTTGCACAGCCATCTCTTCTTTGGCACCCACTCCACAAATTCTAATGGTTTCAAGCCTCCTGCATTTCAGAGGTCTATTTTCTTAATACACAGATAGTCTGGATTGCTCGTGGATTCTTATTCCATGCTGTGCATTCTGGGATGTGTCTCCATTGAGTTACTGAGTGTTCCCAGGGTTTATCTCTTTGATCATCATTCTTGGAATCACTATTCAGTATTGCCTGATGTTCTTTGTTTGGAAATTATTTAAAAATCGTGTTTTGCTTATTTGTTTTTCTTATTTTAAAAAATGATTTATTTTTTAGTTTTTACTGGACAGTCAGATATACAGAGAGGAAGAAAGACAAAAAAGGAAGATTGTCTGTCTGTTGATTCATTCCCCAAGCAGTTGCAATGGCCAGAGCTGAGCTGATCTGAAGGCAGGAGCCCCAAGCCTCTTCTGAATCTCCCACATGAGTGCAGGGTCCCAAGGCTTTGCGCCGTCCTTGACTGCTTTCTCAGGCCACAAGCAGGGAACTGGATGGGAAGTGGAGCTGCCGGAATTAGAACAGGCACCCATCTGGGGTCTTGGCTTGTATAAGGTGAGGATTTTAGCTGCTAGGCTAGCGCACTGAACCCTGGCTTATTTGTTTTTCTTCTTTCAGATGGGAAGATGACCTAGCTCTCTAATACTCTGTCATATTTGAAAGTAAAAAATTTGTTAGCTGTATTTGGTTTAAAGTTTATATATTCTCAACAAATTTAAAATTTATATATTGTCAAAAAATATATTTTCAGAATTGGAAAATTTTCACCTGCTTTTGCAAGAAGTGTTTGGAAACTGATCAAGCTTTTTGTTTCCTGGACTTCCTCTGGGGAGTCTGTCATCTGTTACCATGAATATGCAAGTACTCCATCAATTTGTTACTGAGTTTCCTTTGCAGAAAATTGGTACAACAACATGCCTTTGATTTTTAAAGCAATATCCTAAAAACAAATGGACAGAATCAAGCAACGGTTTAAAAAACTTTTGAAAGAGAACTCAATGAATGCAGGCCATAGCGGTATATATTTTATGACTAAAACCAAATAGAACTAGATTTTTCCATTTCTACTATTTTTTTTAAAGATTTATTTATTTTATTACAAAGTCAGATATACAGACAGAGGAGGAGAGACAGAGAGGAAGATCTTCCGTCCAATGCTTCACTCCCCAAGTGAGCCGCAACGGCCGGTGCGCGCCAATCCGAAGCCAGGAACCAGGAACCTCTTCCGGGTCTCCCACGCGGGTGCAGGGTCTCAAAGCTTTGGGCCGTCCTCAACTGCTTTCCCAGGCCACAAGCAGGGAGCTGGATGGGAAGTGGAGCTGCCGCGATTAGATCCGGTGCCCATATGGGATCCCGGGGCGGGTTCAAGGTGAGGACTTTAGCTGCTAGGCCATGCCGCCAGGCCCATTTATACTATTTTATAATTCTGTTTTTTTTTTCTATTTGTTCTTTTTTTTATTATTTATTATTTTTAATTCATGAATTCATTAATTACATTGTATTATGTGACACAGTTTCATAGGTACTTGGGTTCTGTTTTTATGATATCCTCACAATGGGACAATCGAATCTAGAATTATTGTCTTTTCAATATTTACTAAGAAGTCTTCCATGTTCAGCATAAATGAAATAAAAGGTTTTGCTAAAATGAAATGCAAGATTTAGGATTATATTCTATACTTGAATAATTGATTTTGGAATAAAAGATGAATAATAAGAAGAAATGAATTCTTTTTAAAAGTTTTATTTACAGGGGCCCGGTGGCATGGCCTAGCAGCTAAAGTCCTCGCCTTGAATGCCCCGGGATCCCATATGGGCGCCGGTTCTAATCCCGGCAGCTCCACTTCCCATCCAGCTCCCTGCTTGTGGCCTGGGAAAGCAGTTGAGGACGGCTCAATGCACTGGGACACTGCACCCGCGTGGGAGACCTGGAAGAGGTTCCAGGTTCCCGGCATCGGATCGGCGCGCATCGGTCCATTGCGGCTCACTTGGGGAGTGAATCATCGGACGGAAGATCTTCTTTTCTGTCTCTCCTCCTCTCTGTATATCCGGCTTTCCAATAATAATAATAAATCTTTAAAAAAAGTTTTATTTACATATTCGAGAGACACAGAGGGAGACAGAGTGCTAAATCGTGGGTTCATTCCTTCCACATCAAATGTCTGCAGTTGCTAGCACTGGTCTATTCTAAGTTGGGGCTAAGGAAAACCAGCCAGATATCTTATGTGGGTGGCAGAGACAGAACAATTGAACCATCATCTGGTGGCTTTTTGAGAGTGTAATGGTGGGGTAGCTGGAATTAGATGTGGAGCTGGCCCTTTAAATGAGGCATTCTAACAGGGATGCAGGTGTCCCTAATACCATCTTACCCATTAGATGAAATATTCACCCTGCCAAGAGAATGCTCTTTTGGGGGGCTTTCCTAAAGACACGCATAACTTGTCAATGTTCTCTTTTCTCTGTGTACTTCTACACATGTACGTCATATGTGTATGTCTATGCTAATGTGTGATTTGTGTATATGTAGTAGTGCTAAGCTAAAACTGCGTGGTCATCAATTACTACTCTGATCACATTAGAGAACTCTCTACATATTTAATGTCAAGAAACATGTTCCTAACTTATTAGGACAAGAATATACATCTCATAACTCTAAGCCTGATAAAGTGCTCTCATATTTTTTCCTGATGTTTAAGGTGGAGAAATGGAAGAAAAATTATGTGAAATTATTTTTCATTGTTCTAGATCACAACTGATTTTATGTTGTTGGAGCAATTGTATTGTTTTTTCTTTTTAACCACTCCCCACTCCCCCTTTAAAAAAGCTATGCGAACAACATGTGGTTTTTTTTTGACAATTGAGCAGCATGTTATTTGCAACTGAGTGTGGCTAGCTAACTCATTTTTTTGATCATATCATGCTTTCAGTATTGAATGGCAGAACCATCTTACTTAGATATTCATGATGCCACTATATTTGTTAGTCCATCAGATGCCAATATTCATTAGAGATAACAGTTTCTAATAGTTTCTGAAACTTCATACATAATTTACCCAATGAACATATTAGAAATTCAGAATCCCAATAATCTTTCTGCACCAAATCAGAGCAAAACACTGTAACCCAAATTGCTACAAGCTACACTTATCCTTCTCTCTTTAGCGCTCAAATAAATTACCTTAATATGGTTCAATTTCTCTTCTAAAAAATATTGCATTTCATGCAGTGATTTTCAATGAATAATATCTTTGGTAGATCAAATGGCCATAACTTATTTGCAATGCCTCCCAACTGCTTGTGTTAGGCTGGCCTTGTGACTTACTTTGATCAATAAAATATGGTAGAAATGACATTATGAGGTACATGGGGCTTTGAAGCTTTTTTTTATGTCTTCTTGGAGTCTGTCTATTGGGAGATCAGACACCATATGGAGTGGGACCCAGGATGTCACAGCTATCCCAGTCATTCCAGCTGGGACAAATGAGTTGGCCCACTTGATAAATTGTTCACTCACAGTAGTTGTTACTTTATACCACATAAAACCTAACTAAGTTTTATGTTAGCTCTTTACTTAGCAAGAAGCAACTGGAATACAATACAGAATAATTGTCCTTCCCCACCATTGCCTTTTGTTTCTTTTTAACTTTAGTTATTTGAAAGGCAGAGACAGGGCTATAACTTCTATTCCCTGGCTCACCCCCCAAATACCTGCAATAGCCAGGGATAGGCTAAGTGGAAGCCAGGAGTCTAAAAATCAATCCAGGCTTCCTTGTACATGGCAGGAACCTAAGTATGTGGGCCACCACATGGTGGCTTCCAGAGTGACTTAGCAGGAAGCTGGTTTTAGAAGCAAAGGTAGGACTTCAAATTACGCACTCTGAAATGAAATACTGTCTGTATGTAACTCCTGCTTTCTCTTTTTTCCATTCAATCAGCTCTTCTGATACCTAGTTTCTCTTTTCTAGGTCCCTTAAAGGTCTTTCTTTTGTTATAACATGTTCTGTGCAATGTACTTATTCATTATTAAATATACCATGTTCTATAATATGGACAAAGTCTTTGTAAAAAACTTTAGTTTTGTTTTCCTAGAACCCTTAAATAAATAGATGGCCAGATGGCCATACTGTTCTGTTTTAGAATGATGAAGCAATGCTTTGTATTACTGTAATACCCTGTTTCAGAGAGATTTTCTTGGCTTTGTAGACATGATCTCACCAATCCTCTAACTGTGCAATCAGATAGATAAGATGCAGTGAGCAGACGTAATCTCTTCATGGTATTTCTGGCTGATTAGACCTTGTTAGTGCTCTTCTTTCTTGCTGAATTACTATATAACATCACATGCAGCAGGTGGCCCATAAAGCAAATAGTCATAAACCTGTAGCAAATGCTTCATGTGCTTACATGGAATGAAGGAGTAAACAATGTCAAACAGTTCAGATCCACTTCAGGAAGAAAAGACATGAAATACAGAAATCTTTACCTATTCTCCGTCTAATTCCTAGCACTTTCCTTCTAAAATTCTTTTAACTTTAGATTTAAAATGACCTACTTGGCTACTTTTGTGGAATATGCAACATGAGTAACTGCTGAACTTTTATTGTATAATGGAAAGCTTTGGAAGTGCCATGTTTATTAACAAGTGCCTTTTGTCTTGTGAAACGTCTGTGATAACACATTTTGTTGTAGCCTAAACTTCATCACACACCATATGCTTTCACATTCCCAAATTTCAATGAGAGTTTGTTTTTAAACTTTATGATTTAGGAGCACATTAGATTAGAATGAGAGTTCATAGCCTGAGGTCTAAAACTTTTGAAAAATTAAGATTCTTTTTATGTGCATTTTACTGTTATTTTGGAAAAGTCTACATAGATAGGTTTTATCATGTTTTCAATGAACATTCTGTCTTCTAGTTCTTGAACAAGTATTCTAAGAGCCTGGCTTTTGTGGCATTTCTGTATCCTTGTTTTGTTTTTACCAAGAATTATGTCTCCACAGCATCACTTACACAATCCAAATATAAAATGTCCTTCAAAAAGGCGTTCTTGTCTATTCAAGGACACCTAGGGATCTGAAGTCAGTTTTGGAAAATTATCAGTGAGATCAGATCAAGGAGGACACTTTCATACATAACATTAGATGGCATTATATTACATTAAAATTATCATGCCATGCTTCTCAAATCATGATTCAGGTCAATGAGAATTACCTGGGTCTTGCACCAGACAAAATGGACAGGAACTTTTCTGGGCGATGTCCTGGAATTTGTTTTTAGTAAAATTTCCTTGATGATTCTCTTATTATAGACAGAATATTTGGAGAACTACAAATGCTTTTCCTTTTAATGGCAATTAAAATTAGATACATAAAAAAGCACAGTGTAAAAAAAATATAGTGCATTTTGAAAATGCAGGCAAGAGTTACAGCCACTTAATCATATGGTTAACTCAACGTAATTAATTTTATATTGGATTTGCTATGGTCATTTTTATTTTTTGAAAAGTGGTGTGCATGCACAAAAAGGGAAAGCTGACATTCCTTTGTTGAGACTGTTCATGAAATGCTATCTTTTGGGAGAACATTTAGATGGCACCCTGTCTGTCTGGTGAGAAAAGATTTTCAGCTCTTGTCTGTTGATCTTGAGGTTTTGTTGCACTAGGGAATGAAACACTCAGTGTGTTTATATCCATGGAAGCAGAGAGCGCTTTCAGTCCCCCAGCCCCTTCTTTCTAAGATGTCATATCTTGAAGAAAAACAAAACAGAAAAGGAACAAATTTATTCTCAGGGAGCTTGGAGGAGCATGAATTATTTATTCTTAGAAATCCTCTACTATCTTTGCATGAAAGAGAGCCCTATTATTAAAAGTGAATGTTTCTTTCTCTGCATGTCAATAACTGGGAGATCAGAATGGACTGGCTGTTAGATAGCTTCCTCCTTGGAGACTCAGCTCCCCAAGGCAGCCTGTGCAGCAGCTGAGTTATTTTCAAGACAATAAAATCATTGGAACTGATATATTAACACCCACAATTGATGTGACAAGGGTCTGCCACCTAGACTGGCTAAGAGAAAGAAAAAGGCCATTAAAGTGATCCCAATTACCTTTTAATTATGAATTAGCACATTTGCATAAATCATAGCATAGTGAATTTCCGGGTGCGTGTGCATGTATATGTTTAATTTGCCTGGGTTTATTAGGCTCCTTATTTTCTTTCAGCTAGGTGGAGCCGTAAATTCTCTCCTACCTTCATCTTGGAGCAGAGGAAGCCAATTCTTCTTGCCTGGGGAAAAATTTAAATTTTCCCTGGATGCCAGTAATCTCATTTTCTTCCCAAGCCTTTGTGCAAATGAGAACAATCCTTTTGTCTTTTCCAGTTCATACTGGGCTTCTCTAGAGCTGAAAGAACATGGTGCTTTCTTGAGAAAATAAATTCTGGTTGGAAAAAGGCAGCTTGGTAGTTCAGTCCTGGAGAGATGGGAAATGAGGGAGAATTACAAATTGGGCTTGTCATTCTGCTGGGCAGTGGGTTTGGAACTCACAGCCTCCTGTGGCCTACAGAGCAACAGACTCTTTTCGCTTCTGGGCAAGTGATAAGCTGGAGACTGTTAGCATTGTGCTCCTGCAAATCAGCTCTTCTTGCCTTTGTCAGAGCTGAAAGACACCCAGTACTGAACCCTATCATATAAATTTTGATTTGTCCAATGTATGTCTATTGTCAGCTTCACTAGAGAAAAGAGAGGATTTGTTAATTTCTCTGTGCTAATATGGTAACTTTTTAAGCAAAAATGTGAAAGGAGGTAGAGGGCATGATTTGAAAGAAAAATAGTTGATCTCTGGTGTCACAGCCATCCAATCCCTTCTCTGACATCCCCGCCATCACATAGGCTTAGGGCTTTTGTGCCACTGACAGACAACCCTGTCTCACTCCCGATTTCCATCTCTCTCTGCTCTTCCTTCCTTTTCTTTATCCTCTCATTATCTAAGAGCTCAATATATTCCTATGAAGAAAAAGATTAGAAACAACCTAGGTGCCCATCAGCAGAGAGCTGGTTAAATAAAGTGTGGCACATCCATTTAATGAAATACAATGGAGCTGTAATAAAGAATGGAGGGTTCATGTACTGATAAGAAGAGATCTCCAAGATTTATTGTTAAGAGAAAAATAAAAGGCACAGAACAGTGTCTATGTTGTATCTTTTGTGGAGAAAAGTGGTAAGGGAGTCAGAGTCCGTAGCCCTCATTTTTCTAAACATGCTTTAAAAAAACCCACATAATACATTAGAAAGTCTCTAATAACATTGTTTAATGCTGAAAAGGGAAGTGGTTATCTGGAGGGGGGGTAGTAATTTGCTCTATGCTTTTGGGTATTATTTATTTTTTAATTAAGAATGATCTTTTCATCTAAGCCTTGGTATGTAGTTCAAAGTGTTTCTGTATTATCAGCATCTGCATGTAGATAAAGAAAACCACCTGTACTTCACCAGGCACATCTGAGGATGTGCTTTGGTCATGGCCTGCTCCCCAGGGATAACTACTGCTGTGACATCTCAGTTGCATTAAAATTTTAATTATTCAAAAGAAAAAAAATCATGATTTTCATGAAGTATAAAATGTGCGAATTATAAAAGATTTTATTTAATTCATTAATTCATGAAGAAATGGCAAAATACTGTGAAAGTTAAATTTCATGTCAATTTCCCTGGCTCAGACTGACTGTCTCTGCAATGGTGTTCCCAGTTGAGACTGCTCTATTGCAACCAGTAAAGTGGGTAGTCTTAATCTGGGTGGGCTCCATTCAATCTGTTGAGGATGGGACCAGAAAAAAAAGCAGAAGGTGTTAAGTCACTCTTTTGCTCTCTCTTTTCCATTTTTCATCTCATCTTTTGTGGCCCTCAGGTTGGGATTTACATGAACCACTTCCCAGGTCTCAGGGCTCAGAAATCAACACTGCAGCCTGCCACCTTGATGTCTAATTTCCACCAGTGGACTGTGGGACATCGGGGCCTCCATTTAATGTGTATCTCCAGATGGTTCTGGCTTTCTGGAGAATCATAACTAATACAGTTGTTAAAAACAAGCAAACGGCAACAAAACTTCAAAGAGAATCAGATGAACAAATACAGGTATAGACAGGAATGTTAAAACACATTTGGTAATAAAAAAATTAGCTGTTATTCATGGGGCAATACTAAATTACACCTTCAGACAAGATCCCTTTGTGGATGTACAGACAAAAATACTTACTTACCTCTATTGTCTACAACTTATGAAGCTGACAAGTAATATGAATGCCATGTGAGGTGCACAGTACTGAAAGAGGCAGACCAGAGGAAGGGTATGCTGCCGGCAAGCAGCCATAGTCTACCCAGAACAAATGGATGTGACCATATTCCAAACTTTACTTACAAAAACAGAGAACTGGCTAGTTTGATCCACAGACTAGTTTGCCGACTTCTGACCCAATCTTTCTACGTACATAGAATTGACTGTCTCTTTTAATGTGACTGCTATTTCATGAAATGTGTAATGAGGGAGATACATGTTGCATATAGCTGCATTGTTTGAAAAACTTCCCCCAAATTCCGTATAATCTAAGATTAGACTACGCAATTTTTCTGAAGCTCGCACAAATGACAACTAGCTTTTCAAGAGTCACGGCAAAAGTCACCCCCAAATTTTAGGTAGGAGGGAGGACTTTAGCTTGTGTGAGAGAAGGGACAAATGAACAGGACAAGTTCTGGTGGGAAGCGGCAGCCTTAGAAGCACACTTTGGAAACAGCCATGTATTTTCACATATCAGAAGACTCAGTCTTCCCCACTGGAAACATAACAGCAAAATCTTCCTGGTCCACGGTCTAGGGGTCTTTTTTGATCTGATACCACTGTGCAATAAAACTTGGAGAGGAATTTCAGGAATTACACATCCCAAAAGTCCTTTTCCCAGTAAAATCCCAGGAAAAAGAACAGGGATGGAAAACAGCAGGAAGAACTGGACCCCAAGCCCATATAAGCCTCAGTCTAAATGCACTCTGGACACTCAGTTTCTTGCTGAGCTATAATTTGGCCTATCAGGTATCTGGCTTCATTAAACTTTGCCAGGTTGCTTACTCTCTGTGTCACATCAGAAATTCTTTTCCTACACAGGGACAAAAAACTGTTCTAATCATCTCTGGTGTCATCTTTTTGGTGAGCCAGCCAGTAAACAACTTAAGCAGAGGTAAGTCTGAGTGACCTCACCTGCAGGCTTGAGGAATATTTCCTGCCTAGCCTACTTCTGTCTTCCCTCCTGCATCATTTGCCTTGATTCTTGGCAGTTAGGCTGTCTTTTTACTGCATCCATGCAGGCATAGTCCAGCAGTTAACTGCCACCTGGAGTGTCAGCTGTGAGAGGACTTCTGTGGTAGGATATGCCACGTGTGGAACAGGGAAGATTGGATTAAGCACCCCACCAGTTTGAAGGCCATGGTCATGTTTCACAGGTGCGCTATGAAAGCATCACCTGCCCAACACCCCGTAGCCCATCAGGAATAACAGGATGCTGAGACTCTTCTAAACTCCTTACCCCAGCCCCCTTGCCTCTTCTCATCTTGGTTATGGCCTGCCAAAGATCTGACCACCATCTCTTTTCTTTTTCTTAAATGTAAGAAGGGGAGTAAAGGCGCTGTAACCAAGACTAATGTCTTGCTTTAGGAAACCCTGTGCTAAGAAAGACCCAAGATTTCTTGCTTAAGCTCATGGGAAGCTTTGCTCTTTGAAGTTCAAAATCTGTTGTTCTTTAGCCCTTTCAACTCATTTGCTAGACTGCACTTTTACCATTCTTTTATAGTTTGCATTTAATTGGTGGTTCATAAAAGTCTAACACACACACACACACACACACACACACACACACCCCAAGCAAAACAAAACAAACCCAGGATTATCTTATTTTCTTTCTCTGGCTTTTTTGATGTATTTAAGTTGTTCCCACCAATGGGATGCTGGCATATGCTCTAATATTTTTGTTGGGATTTTTTTTTCTTTGCTTTTGTAACTAAACTAGGAAACAAGGAGGTTGTGTGTCATGGGGAAGGCTTCTTCTCCATTGTCTTTATTGACTTTTGAGTGAGTGTAGAATGCTGAGTGTTAAAGAAGTTAAGATTCTCTACCTGGTTTAACATTTTTGAGGTATCACCTTATAACTGATTACTCTGGTCCATAGCTCTGGTTGAAACAGCTTTATTAGGGATTATCACTTTTAAAATGATCTGTGACCTTATCTTGACCCAAGGTTTTAAATTTCTAATAATATTTTAGATTGAGCTATAGTTGAGTATTTGGATTTAGAGATTTCCAGCTGGATCCCTGAAAATTTCAAAAGAAATGATTCTTGCCCTAAAGGGAAAAGAGCTATGCAAGCTGCTTTGGATTATATGAAATGTACTTTTAGGTTATGAAATGATACCAACTCAGTGTTGTGCTTGTTTAGTTGTGTTGTTCATGTGATATAAATGTTCTAGAGATTGTATGATGTGTATAGAGAGCTGATGTTCCTGGTAAGATGTTGCCAAGTAGTATTGTAACCTTAATGGAAAAACAAAGAAAACAATAAGTGGGAGCCTTCTTGCAATCTTTGAGGCTGCTTCTGCCAGCAATGCTTCCTGTGGGCCTGGATCAGTCACTGCTATTGGGGCCTGGCAGCAGAGCTGACTCTTCCACAGCTTTATGCTAGACATGGCTTTTATTGCTTCTTTTGGCATTTTCCCTGCAATCCCAGGAAAAAAGAGGGCAACTTGAGAGGGATCATATTGTATTGATTTGTATGCTTGTGTGGGGAATGGATTGAGTCATACTGTGTGTTCTTTCCCTTGTCCCTGGTGCCTGACTGTGCTAGGATCAGCATTGAGTCAGGGGTCTGACAGACCACTCTGTAGCACTCCCATCTTTTTCCACAGTCCTTCCCCTAACCCTACCTCTTCAAGTACCCAGCACAATCTGATGTGGAGGTTTAAAAATTTTTGAGGTGAACTTGTTTTCCGTCTACCTTTGGATCAGGGTGTTGGTCTCATGGGATGTTTCCGCCACTGGACATGGTGCCTGTGTTAACTGGCAACTGTGGGTATACTATTTCGCCATACATTGACACTTGGAAGAAAAGAAAATGAAAAGTGGGTACCTCCAGCCTCCATTCTCTAGAGGGCTAGATTCTTTTACCATATTAAAGGGGACTGATAGAGGCTCAGGCAAGGCAAATATTAAATAGCCATGCATTATCGGATTAGAATATGTGCAAATGTGGGTGTCCAGCCAGATTAGAGGAAAAGTCTCAAAAATGAAGGATTTGGAAATGAATGTAGTCAGGTTACAGGGCAAGACTAATTAAGTCTGGAAGTCCAGGAGAAGAACTGAGCTAGTTAAATCTTTCCCAAGTTGGAGGAGGAATCAAGACAGGGACACCTGTTCTTCCCTTTTGTCTTGTGAATGGGTAGGGACACCTGACTCATTTCTCTCCACTTCTTCCTCTATTTTCTTCCAGCTAGGAAACCAACTCTGATAGCTTTTGACTCTCTACTAATATGTATTCTCAGGAAGTGGCCACAGTTTGACCCCAGACTGTGGAGAAGAAATGACTAATCTTTTTCTGTAGCACTGCCTGGCCACAATATAAATTAGGGAACCAGGAAACATGGCCAGAAAATGGGAATTTAAATTATAATAGCATGTTATGGCTGGATCTGTTCTGCTATAGGCATGGTAAATGGACAGTAGTCCCTTATGTCCAGACCTTTATGACACTTAGAGAAAGTCATGAACTCTGTAAGAGTTGTAGGCTGAACCTAGTCATGCTAGCTTTACTTAATCAGCTGGTGAGAGCTGATTTTGAGGCAGAACCAAAGAAACTACCATCACAGAAAAAACTAAAAGATTCCCCAGGCATTTAAGGACCCCAAAGGATGTGATAGAAATGAGACCCTTTTAAAGTCATACCATTGCTCATATAGGGGCCGTTCCTTACTCACAGACTTGACTCATGCCCCCTAGCTTGAAGGTCATTGGAATATATACCCTAGAGGGGACAGTGCGAGCAAATGGTTTTATCAAAATATCAGTTCCTTTTTTATTATTATTAATTACATTGCATTATGTGACACAGTTTTATAGATACGGGGATTCCCCCAGGATTTAAACCAAATTATTGGTGAGATGCAAAATTTTAGTGATGACTGTAGGATATTTATATGTGGATGATATAAGGTAACTTCCTCTGCAAGGACATAGCTCTGCTTGTGCGCACTGTCTTAACTCATGAGGAGGGACAAGCAGTGTCATAGCATGTCTATAATATACACAAGCACATTACAGAGGCACAATGAAAGAATTTGATTGTGTATTCAGCTCTGTCAAGGGAGGCTCCTAAATGAGATTATAATACTGTTGAGGGACAAGGTTGCAGGGACCATGTGTTGACTTTTATATGATCCGGATTGTGTATCAGCAAAATATTTTCAGTAGGGCCAGTGCTGTGGTACAGTGGATTAAGTCCACCACCTATGACTATAGCATCCTACATGGATGCCTATTCAAGTCCTGGTTGCTCCAATTGTGATCCAAGTCCCTGTTAATGTTCCTGGAAAAGTAGCAAAAGGAAACCCAAGGGCTTGGTCCCTGCACCCAAAAAGGCGTCCCAGATGGTGTTCCAGTCACCTAGCTTCAGCCAGTCCAGCACAGGCCATTGCTATCTTTTGAGAGTGAACCTGTGAATGGAGGATTGCTATCACTCATTCTTTCCACCTATTTACTTCCCTCTCGCTGTATACTCCATTTCAAATACATAAAATAAAATCTTCTTTTTTAAAGATTTATTTTTATTTTATTACAAAGTCAGATATACAGAGATAAGAAGAGAGGCAGAGAGGAAGATCTTCCATCCGATGATTCACTCCCCAAGTGAGTGCAACGGCCAGTGCTGTGTGGATCTGAAGCCGGGAACCTGGAACCTCTTCCAGGTCTCCCACGCGGGTGCAGTGTCCTAATGCATTGGGCCGTCCTCAACTGCTTTCCCAGGCCACAAGCAGGGAGCTGGATGGCAAGTGGAGCTGCCGGGATTAGAACCGGCGCCCATATGGGATCCCGGGGCATTCAAGGCGAGGACTTTAGCCGCTAGGCCATGCCGCCGGGCCCCATAGAATAAAATGTTAAAAAAATGATGTGGGCATAAACTTTTAAAAACTAGCAAGCTTAGAAGATGAGTCCAAGAGAAATCAAACTGCCTTGGTTAAATGATACAAAGTTTCAACTGTGTGGGATAAATAAATTCTAAAGATCTAGTGTTTGATGGGGAGTATAATTAGTAATAACCATATTATTAATTCTACATACAAATATATATGTAGTGTAGCAGAAATTTGCTTAGAGAATAGATTTTACATGTCCTCCAAACACACACACATAATGATAACTATGAGGAAAATGGATGTGTTAATTAGCTTTACTGTAATTTTTAGTTTAGAAAAAAAGAGCTTGAATTCCAGTGTCTTTTTGAACAATTCTGTTAGTTACTCTCTACTGCAGATAATTCAGAACTGTTGGAATACTGAATGGATGTCAAACAAAACAAAACATGTCTTTGGGCCATCAGTCTGAGAGTTCTTGAAATCCAAATGCCGACGCACAAATTGTCTACAAAGGTGAAGGCCTGCTTGATGTCTCATTTTCAGCCCCTCCACTGAAGAGGCATCCTTCTGTCTCCTGATATCAGGGGAAACTCAAATATTAGTAGGATAAATGAACTGCCTGGAGATTGTCGCAGGAGGGATACATTTTCCTGTGTTCTGATGAATGTGGAGAGACCAGAGGCAAAGCACAAGTGAAATTTTAACGCTTAGATGTAGTAATTCTAACTGATTAACTTCTACACTAATTTTTCTACACTAGTAGAATGTGGGGACCTGAAACTGCTCCTGCTTACTTCTCCCAACTGCACTTGGACACAAATCTCTTTCTGTTGTCTCCTTAACACGATAGGCAAGCTGTCCTGCTTGGATAAGATTTTAGTGATGTCATAAGAAATGACTTTTTCCCCTATTACTGAATGTATGTTCATGGGATGATTCCTTTATGTCTGGCACAATGTGGAGGTGATATTTATTAGGGGAGTAAAATGACAGTTTCTGACGCGGTGGTTTTGCTCCAGCGCTCATTGGTACAAAGTAAGAAGTTTTGCATTCTGATTTCTCTGAGTTTTATTTTTAAAAATTTGTTGATTTTGAGACAAGCAGTGAGGGATACACTGGCCTAGAGTGTTCCCATCTAAAAGCCCAGGAGTGCTACCTCTGTCCGGGTCTCCCACAAAGGCAGCAGGGATCCAAGTAGTTGAACCATCATCGATGTCTTTCAGCAGTGCATTATGTATGATACATATATGTTAATCAGCATCTTAACTGCTCAATCAAATGCATGCTTCTGAATATTGCTTTTATTTTTTTAAAGATTTATTAGTTTTATTGGAAAGGCGGATATATATAGAGGAGGAGAGACAGAGAGGAAGATCTTCCATCCGATGATTCACTCCCCAAGTGAGCCGCAACGGGCCGGTGCTGTGCTGATCCGAAACCAGGAACCTGCAACCTCCTCCAGGTCTCCCACGCGGGTGCAGGGTCCCAAAGCTTTGGCCGGTCCTTGACTGTTTTCCCAGGCCACAAGCAGGGAGCTGGATGGGAAGTGGAGCTGCTGGGATTAGAACCGGCGCCCATATGGGATCTCAGTGCGTTCAGGGCAAGGACTTTAGCCGCTAGGCCATGCCGCCGGGCCCCCTGAATATTGCTTTTATTCAGCATGTTATACTTGGAAACACATGTTTTTATTTAAAAATTGAATTTGAGAACCCTTGATTTTGGTATTATTTCTCAGAATTGTGAAGGGTCAGCTTCTGTTGGGTGGAAGAATATGCTTTAGTGATCTAAATGCTAGCTGACCTTTCAGTTTGCATTTGACAAATACTGAGCACATATTTTGTTTCAGATACGATGCTGTATACTGAACTAAAGAGAATGATTGAGGCATTTTTTTATGATCAATATAATGAGTAGTTAGTTACGTCTTTGTGTACATATGTAAGAGTGCTTCAAAAACTCACGGAGAAACAAAGAATGAAGATTAATTTGGCTTTTTTTTGAAAAGTGTACATGGTGTTTTCATAATATACTTTTTCCATGAGCTGCTTGGAGATCCCTCATCTGTACATGTATGTAAGTAATACGTGTAACTCTGTCAGAAATCCCTTGGAAAAGGAGAAGTATGATGTATGTGATGGTCTGAAGAATTTATTAGGGCTGTTAATCCTTACACAACAGTGAGAGGTGTTGAGAAAGGAAGTGAAGGTCTGGGGGTGGGAATGATAGCATCCAGGTAGAGTATTTTGACTGCTTAAAGGTCTCGCATGGTGGACAAGGCGGAGTTTCCATGTGCCATTCTCACTGTAGGGAGATGTGGAGAGGCCTGGGGAAGTCATGCCCTCTACAGATCACCTTTTTCTTTGAAGTTGTGTGGTTGTGGCACAGCAGGACAGCTTCTCAAGTGTTGGGAAGGAGCTAGTTGCAGGGCAAAGAGAGTGTAAACCAGCCCAGTGGGGCACCTCTGCCTCCAACCATGATCAGATCTGACTATATTTATTCTTTCATTTCTGCATTCCAAATTTCCCTATGAGTTCCTTTACTTTGGCCAAGTTAAACCTGGAACCGTACAGAGAAGATATTTTGGGAAGCATAGTTTCCATCTTTAGTCAGCTTAACATCCATAATCCAGCAAAATGATTACACTAGGGTACTTAAAGGGTTTATGGAAAATAGAATAAAAATATATACTGATTTCAATATAAAATTTTTGAAATTGCATATACGGATTGCATGTGCATGCCTGTATGTGTGCACACACGCAGCTCTTTTCCACTGCAGCCCAGAATACTGACTTGTTATCTGTTCTAAAACTTCCTTGGTATGATTTTATTAATATGTTTACACATAGAATTCTATGTTTACACTATAGTTTCTGAGACATTGCTGCTCTTAGCAGTAATAACTAAACTGAATTTTAATAGGATCCTTTGAAGTAACTGAAAAATTCAATAGAGTTTTGTCTTTCTTGGGTTATGAAACCGGGCAGAAAATTTTCCTGATGAGTAGAGCTGCAGCTAGCATGCATATCCCTATGACAGATACTGGTAAATTTTTTAAATTTTGTTTTAAAGATTTATTTGTTTTTATTGGAAAGACGGTATACAGAGAGGAGGCGAGACAGAGAGGAAAATCTTCTGTCCAATGGTTCACTCAAGTGACCGCAAGGACTAGAGCTGAGCCAATCTGAAGCCAGGAGCCAGGAGCTCTTCCGGGTCTCCCAGGCGGGTGCAGGGTCCTAAGGCTTTGGGCCATCCTTGACTGCTTTTCCAGGCCACAAGCAGGGAGCTGGATGGGAAGCAGGGCCGCCAGAATTAGAACCGGTGACCATATGAGATCCTGGAGCATGCAAGCCGAGGACTTTAACCACTATGCTATTGTGTCGGGCCCAAATTTTTCTTTATTTAGGAAAGTGTGTGAATATGAACTTATTTTCCGTCAGTTAGAAACTCCTGTAAACCACAAGCTTTGTTTGCTAGATGTTCAGTTCTTGTTGAGTAAAATCCACTTAGAGAACATAATCACCCACTCTGTTTAACTACAACATGCTCCAGAGATTGGCAACTAACGTGGTGTTCTCAGGCGATAAGCGTAATGTTTGATTTGGCAAGGGCCACCTAATAGGAGGCAAAGACATTGCCTGGGGTTTTCCTTAGTGATTGCCGTGGATGCATAGGTGTGGATTTCTGAAAACTGTTGAGCAAATAATTCTGAAATGAACATGCAATTGCTCCAAAATTAATGTCTGATTTCATCCTCTGTTATTTACTTTCTGTATTAAAAGGAAGAGGTCACTGTTACACTTGTGCAAGGTTAGGACCATTGCTCCTTCTGCAGTATTTGATGATGAACATCTCTAAGTAAATTCCTGGATACAAGTAGGGAACTAACTTTCCATTCATTACTTTCACTGTTCGTGACTTTGGGCTGTTAACCATTGTAGACCACTTTCTTTTCCTTTTTCCCCCTCTAACATGGGCATTTTAAAAGATCTTAGCGAGGATTCATGGAAATAATCAATTGGAGCATTTACCTGATTGTAAGTATTGTCCTCAGTGAGTATTATGTTCTTTACTATTTTTTAATCACGGAAGGCTATTCTATCAAGTATCTTCCTCTGCGAATGCTTTCAGTACAAGAGGCATGGCGGGCATCGATTTTATTCATAAATAAGGACTGCTGCTTTCTGGAGAGATGATAATTGGTTCAGCGTGTGGCTGGGCGCTGGCCTCTGCTTCAGGTTTTTGCACCGTGCTGAGGAGGGATTGTTACTAAGCAGGATGGTCAGAGCAAAAGGCTACTAGACAGAAAAAAAAAAAATCTCTCTAATTACATTTGGAAACTATCTGACATTGTTTATGGAATAATTAAGATATGATTTTACTCAGCAACAGAAAGAATGGTTAAAGGTTTTTCTCAAATTTATTTCTAAATTAAGAGATAAAATTTTATGTATTTATGGGTTGTGACATGATGCTTTGCAGTATGAATACACACTGTTGAATAGATAGATTGAACTGATTAGATATACATTATCTCACAGAGTTATTACATTTATGATGAGGACATTCATCACGTTATGTATTTTTCAAGAATCTAATGCATGTCACCCTATTCAAGTCACCAACAAGCAGTCAATGGATTGATTCACTAATAGAACAAGGTAATTTTTGTTGTCACAGAGAACGACCAATAATTGATCATCACATTTCTTACTTGGCATACTTAGGCTTTTTTTAAAGACATAAATATTAAATAACATATCTTTTCTTTCTTATTCTCAAAATCCATGAAGATTTTTCTCACCAAGAATCTCACATTCCTATTAAAAATAATGGAGCATAAAAAAACTTGAGCCTTGTGGTACCTCAAATAAAATATTTTCCTTATGTTTATGTAGATGATAAAAGTTTCGAGCTAAGATATTTCATTACCAGATTATTCTTCACAATCCCAGAGGGAGTGAAGATATGAGCCAAGTTTTGGATTTAAGTTGTCAACTTGGAAATTATTTAAATAAGATGTAATGTACTGAGGCCATAATTTATTTCAATGTTATGTTTTGTTGTAAAAGAGTTAAATAGCTCTTGAGGATATGAGTTAGGAGAACTTGTCTCTATAGATAATCATTGAATTTTATATGAATTTATATTCACATTTTTATTGCAATCGCAAGTAATATACATTAACACAGCAAGCTATTTTAACTTCTACTAGGTCTAGAATTTTCTAGGTGATCTTTAATTGAGAGGACAATTTGTATGAACATGATTTGAAGTGCAATTTGGCTGAACAAAAAGCCTTTAAAAAAGAAGTCAGAAAACCTGGTCATGCAATAGCACCTGTTTGGAATACATGGTCTTCGCTATGAAGCTTCTCTATGAAGTTTTCTGAAGACTCCTCATTCCTTTTATGGGTTCTGTGGACACAGGAAATCACCTTAACCACAAATCACTGGCTGATACCAATGCTGCTTATATTTTCTCAAGTCAAAATGCAATTATTCCCCTTTCCTAAAAATAAAAAAACCTCTTTCTTCCCTCCATATTATATAATCAATTTTATTATATAAAATCCATCTTAAGTCTTCCATCTAGGCTCTTTTATCTTTCTTAAAAGTGGTTCAATTGTTAGCCCTTACATTGGGCACTAGGGCAAAAATTAAAAAATCAGAAAATAAATGGAGTTGGAAGGGACTGTGACAGATCATCTGGCCCAGCCATCTGCAATTACAGCATGTTTTAGTGTTCACTCGCTCTATAAATAACCAGCAGTATCCAGCCAAGTCCATATCACTTTAGCATGGCCAAAAATGCTGGTCAAACTTAGGAACTTTTCCCTTTGTTTATCCTTGGAACTTTTCTGCTTTGCTTGGCTGGGGTTTCTGACAACCATCTGATTGCAAAGATGAGTGTGAAGTGCTTTACTGTGGGACATCGGTTTCTACGGGCAAGGTACAAATCCAGATGATTTTCAGCCAGACTTTTCCCATTTCTCCTTCTGTCTGTGCCTTGGCCTCTTTTGCATCTCCACTTCGTGGACTTTAAAGACACCACGTGCTCTCACAGTCTAGCCCAGTGCTGGGCATAAGGTAGGTCGCAGAATAAGAACGTAACACTTGGTGAGTATGGGATCCTTAGACCTGCTTACTGTTCTTCACCACAGTACTGGCATAGTGCCCGGCACATAGTAGGCACATCATTCATGCTCAATGAGCATCCCTACTTACCAATGTCCTCAGCTATTCTCCCCCTTTCTCTGTTCTTTCTTCCCTCTACTTTTCTGGTTATCTCCTTTTCTTCCCTCACCAAAAGAACCCCGATTGTTAAGGGCCAAAGAATGCTGCTGCAGGGACCTTTAAGTGACTGTCTTTTGGTCTGAAAAAATGGGGAATTGTGGTGGGTGTGTCGATTGGACAGGAAGAAGGAGCTCCTAGGAGAAATAGTTCTCCAGTGACCTGCTTGCTCATGTGTGACTACGTATTCCCAGGGACATAAAGCTCATCAGAGATGTTGCAAGGGACTTCAGCAAGAATCAGCTGGAGGCTAACACTGAACTATTTTTATAAATTTCATTTTACCTGAATTTTAATTTACACAGTGTGAATGCAGTTTATGTATTTTTATGTATGTGTTTTAGAGTGCAATGCCTCCACTCCAGCCTCTCTTCCACTCATGCTCCCACCTACCCTTCTTCCTTTCTTTTTCTTTTAATTTTTATAATGACATATACTCACTTTATTTAATGATCACAAACTTAACTCTACACTAATTAAAGAATTCAACAAGTAGTAAGTAGAAAAGCACAATTTCTCAAGTATGTAATAAGAGTTAGAATAAACAAGAATCAAATGTCATAATATCTGCACTAAACTCCTGCCTTTATTTTGCCCCTGAAGAACCCATTCACCTGGGAACATGTGGTTTGCTGTGGAGACTGGTGCAGTGCTTTGGTGCATGGCAACTCTTACTCTTCTGGTGTTTTCCTTCCTTCTGTTCAGTCACATGAGCAGCATTTAATGCTCAGTGATGAGGGTATTCAGGCATGCTGCTTTCCTGTGCAGAAAACATTTTTAAGGTGAGCCCTTCTTACTCCTCTCTACTTCCATCTTGCAAGCAAAACCTCAGCCATATTGACTTCTTTGCTCTCCTGCAACCCTACATGTTCTCTCATACTTATGAGTTTTTGTAAATAGCTAGTACTAGTTCTTCTCATCCCTTCTGTGGCAGGTTGGAAAAGTGAAGCCTCAAAGATACTGTGTCCTAATCCCTGAATGTGTGGGTATTACCTTTTATGGAATAGCAAAAGAAAAACAATGAATCAGGCCCAATTTCATGGCCTAGCGACTAAAATTCTTCCTTGCACACCAGGATCTCATATGGATGCCCATTCTTATCACAGCAGCCGACTTCCCTTGCAGCTTCCTGCTTGTGGCCTGGGAAAGCAGTCGAGGACGGCCCAAATCCTTGGGAAGCTTCACCCCTGAAGAAGACCTGGAGGAGGTTCCTGGCTCCTGGCTTCGGATTGGCTCAGCTCCGGCTGTTGAGGCTGCTTGTGGAGTGAATCACTGGACGGAAGATCATCCTCTCTGTCTCTCTTCCTTTCTGTATACCTGACTTTGCAATAAAAAATTTAAAAATCTAAAAAAAAAAAAGAAAAAACCAATGAATCTTTGTAAACATGAAGATACTACAAAAAGATCACAGACTGCATATTATGAAACTACTATATATGGATATCAAAAAATTTTCCACCACAATTAACTGATATTTTAATTCCTTTTTTTTGAAGCCCCCTTGTATGATAAAGTTAAACATTTGAAATACTTATCCTTGAACATCCGGATGCATCCCAAGTCTAGTAGACTCATCCTTTCATGAGGGATTCAGAGGGAGAAGCAGCCACATCGGCAAGGTGTTGCGCAGATGGTAGAAATGATTGGAGCAATGTGGGAACCTGCCAAGGAATTCTAGCTATCCTTCGAAGTGGGAAGAAGCCAGAAAGAGATGCTCTTTACCCCCCCCCCCCCTTTCCTGCCACCTGGAGGGAGGACAACCCTGCCCCGTTTGATTTGGTGATACCCATGCTAGACTTCTAACATTTGGAACCTTGAGAGAATAAGACTCTCTTGCTTTAATTCACCACGCTTGTGGTAATCTGTTGAAGTGGCTTCAAGAAGCAAGTGCTTTTCTTCTGTAGTAGTTTAGCACCTACTAAATCCTGCATATCCTGACAGGTGTCATCTCCTTCAGAAAGCTTTCCTGCATCCCTTTCATGTACCAGCTTAACAGACCTCTTACGTATTTCTCAGTAGCCTTAACATTTGCCTGAAATGTCCCCTTGAATGTTTATTTATGGAGAAAGAGAGTGAGAGTGAGATTACTCCTATCCACTAGTTCACTCCCCAAATATTTGTGATGGTGAAACATGGGTCAGACTAAGAGAAGGAGTTGGAAATGCCATCTCTGCCTCTTGTGTAGATGGCAGGGACCCATCCCAGGTTTCACATCAGCCGTAAGAAGTCAGACTCAAGCTCGGAGCCCAGATTTGAACTTAGGCATTCTGATAGGGACATGGACACCCTGACTCACTAAATGCACAGTGGCATGTGCCTGTATCCATCATTCTCTTAGCCGCTTACAATTCCCATTGGAATATAACACATATTCTCACATATTCTTTTCAATTTCTGATCAGGAAAATGAATCACCTACTCTGTTTCCACAATTCTCAGTCAAGTTTAAACTTCATCCAATTGCAGAATATGGGCTGCTGTGGGTTTCAGTTCGTACAAAGGTGGCTATTCTCGCCACGCCCTCCCAGGCATCATGGATGGGAATGCTTCTTCCCATTCTTCTTGCTAATCTCAACAGATTGAGATGTGTATAACCTATCCTAGCCCCTTCTATTGTGTGTTGGCGTCAAGCCAGGAGTTTGGTTATACTGCTCCTGTTCTTTGAGGTCCGTCTTCTCCTGCCTGTAGTGCCCAAGATCATCATTGCTGGTCCAAGATGTTGAATTTTGTGCCATTGCCTGTGATTTCTGTCTGTAGAGGTCAAATGGGGAAGTCTTTTTTTTTTTTTTTTAGGATTTATTTATTTACTGGAAAGTAAGATTCACAGAGAAGGTGAGACAGAGAAAGATCTTCCATCCTCTGGTTCACTCCCCAAGTGGCTGCATAGCATAGCTAAGCCATCTGAAGCCAGGAACCAGGAGCTTCTTCTGGATCTCCCACATAGGTGCAGGGTCCCAAGACTTTGGGCCATCCTGCTTTCCCAGGCCACAAGTAGGGAGTTGGATGGGAAGCGGTGCAGCCAGGACATGAACCGGCACTCATATGGGATCCCGGAACATATAAGGTGAGGACTTAGTCACTAGGCTATTGCACTGGGCCTGGAAATGAATTTTTAAAAATTTATTTATTTTTATCAGAAAGGCAGATTTACAGAAAGGAGATAGACAGTGAGAAAGATTTTCTATCCTTGGCTCACTCCTCAAATGGCTATTATAGTCAGAGCTGAGCTAATCTGAAGCTACGAGCCTGAGCTGCTCCCAGGTCTTCCACATGTGTGTAGGCTCCTAAAAATTTTGGCCATCCTCTACTGCTTTCTCAGGTCATAAGCAGGGAGTTGTATGGAAAGTGGAGCAGCTGGGGCATGAACTGGCGTGCATATGGAATGCCAACACTGGAAGGCTGAGGATTAGCCAGTTGAGCTATCACACTGGGCCCTGGAAGTCAATGTTTTGTGAATACTAATCTGACGATGTTGTTCAAGATTGTGACGGGAACTCAATTGACCTCCTGAATTTTAGGCTGTTGCAGGAATCCATGTATCAGGCAATGAGAATCTTAACTAGTGAGGGCCCTAGGAGTCAAGTGGAAGGAATTTGAGACATCGTGCTGCTATGTGCAATTAATCCAAAAGGATCTTGAATTTTCTATTTAGTCATAAAGGATGTAAGACGTTGCATTTGTAATGAATGACATTTTTAGGATGTTGGACCATCACATTTTTTTTTCTTTTCCCGCTTCCTAAGGTGCATTTCCTCAGTTCTCTGACTCCTGGCTCCCTCAATCTACAAATAGCTGAGGCCAAAACATCCCATTTTATTAGGACTGTGAGCTCCTAATTTTGTTAGGACTTCCTTACTGGAAGTCCAGGGATGGGGATTACAAGTGGGAATTCCTTTATAATCAGCTATAAGACTTGACTGTTGTTCTGCCTCTCACAGTTGTAATTTGGCTGCTAGCCTGCACCTGCTACCCTGCCACCACAACCCCTGCCCTAAAGACTGTGAGAAAGTGGTTTTGGAGCCTAAGTCCTTTACCACACAGCTCAGAGAGAGGGAGGAATGCTTCTGACTGTTTTCTAGTTCAAGATGTTAGCAGTGGGACTATCTTGTGCCTTCAGAGGAACCCCAGAAGGTCTTGCCTGATAGTGCCCAGCAGGCCAACATCTTTATGCTCTGCCTGAAGCGTCTTTTGAAAAACCACAGCTTGAGAGCCCACCACAGTGAAGCCTTGCTTTTCTTTCTAAAAGCTCCTCTACGCAAATTGAAGTTCTTCGGGCAGCCTTTTCAATGTTACCTTTCCACTTAATATAAAAGAAGTTACAACGAAACAAACAAATTAACAAATAAGTCCTAACTGACACAAAACACAGGGGATAAATTTGAGCTACAGTGCACTGCAGCAGTCACACAGAGTCAAAGCGAGTGCCATCTCTCTACCCACCCCTCCTTTTCTTCTCTTTGGTCCTCTCTAAACAAGGACAGTTCAAAGGCAGAGTTCTGATTGGCACACTCAGCTGCCTAAAATACCTTCTATAAAACATAAAATGGGCTGATGATGACTTCAGATTCTCCCTCAAGATTAATGGAGCATCCTTTTACATGTGTGCATAAAGGACCCATTTTTTAGATTTCTCTAAGAAATTATGTGTTCTACAGGCAAATATCTGGTTCTGTCCTTCAGGAGACATATTGAGAACTGGAATCTATGAAATGATGTTTCCCCTCGCCTGGCCTCTGCCTGTTAAGCCCTCAGAAATCTGGTTGTACCAGTGATAAAATTCTTCCACATAATTCTGGAAGAACACATATTGCCTGGTACATGAGGATACTTTATGATACTTTATGGGAAGTTTATGAAAAGCTGTGTGTGGATTTCAATGTTTTTGCACCAACACAGAGCTTATTGCTCAGTCTTGTTTTTCCAGAAATCTTTTGAAGAATTTTCATACTAGTTAAAGTACAAAATGCAAGAAATTGAACAGCTTTCAAATACAGTTAAGAGATCGAATAGTATTTCTTATTAATAGATAACAGTTCTTAGAGAATGGTTTTGTATGATAAGGCGAAAACTTGGCTAACTGATCATTCTTAAAAAAATCCTTTATTTTATTTGTTTGAAGTACAGGGTTACAGAGAGAAATATTTCATCTAGTTTTACTCTCCAACTGACCTCAATGGCCTGGGGGGTGGGGTCAAGCCCAAGCCAAGAACTCTATCTGGAAATCCCTTGTAGGTATTAGTGGCACAAATACTGGAGCCATCCTCTGCTGCCTTTCCAGGTAGATTAACTGGGGACTGTATCAGAAGTAGAGTAGCTTGGACTTGAACCAATACTGTAATATGGAACATATAATATGTGCTATAGGCCCTGGTTTAATGCACCACCTTGCGAGCCCTGATAACTTTTTTCTGAACTCCAATTTTCAGTCATAGAACGTGGATTTCCACTTTTAATCGTTTCTAAATGTAGCAATTAACATGAATAGTTTATGTTTTCCTGCCATCAACAAGTAACAGGGTAGTCCTTTCATTTTGGGTTATGGCTATATGACATTTGTTCAATTATTGTTGCTCAAGTTTCCCCTAATTATAAAAGTCATTCTGTAAAACCTTTTTTTTTTCTCAAGTGTAAGTCTCATTTGAAGAAGAGTTTTCCAGAATATATAGCTTTTAGACTACTTTAGATAACAGATAATTTTAGTAAAATTTAAAAAGTGATATTATCGACTCCTGTTAACACAAGGATGTTTTAACACAAGTTAAAAGTCATTAACTATATTTCCTATTGTTTTTCTAAATGTTGGAAACATGGAAAAAGGTCTCGTCATCAATGCTATTCTATTTTCATCATTATGCTTAATTATATTACTACTTTATCTGCATAAACAGAATCTAATACATTACCTACTACCTTATTTAAGTTACTAATGAGTCGTATTTTTGAAATTATCCCAGAGGGTTACTTTGTTTTTTCAGATAATACGCAAATATCCATTGAAATAATATCCATGAAAAAATATTTAAAAATTTTAAATTATGATATATAAATATATATATTTATATATTTATATTTATTTTTATTTTTATTTATATATAATTTATATATAATATATATATCCATGAAAAAATATTTAAAATTTTTAAATTATGATATATAAATATATATATTTATATATTTTTATTTATATATAAATATATAAATTATGATATATTTTTTAAAGATTTATTTATTTTTGTTACAAAGTCAGATATACAGAGAGGAGGAGAGACAGAGAGGAAGATCTTCCTTCCGATGATTCACTCCCCAAGTGACCACAATGGCCAGTGCTGCGCCGATCCGAAGCCAGGAACCTCTTCCGGGTCTCCCACATGGGTGAAGCGTCCCAAGCCTTTGGGCCGTCCTCGACTGGTTTCCCAGGCCACAAGCAGGGAGCTGGATGGCAAGTGGAGCTGCCGGGATTAGAACCGGCGCCCATATGGGATCCTGGGGCGTTCAAGGCGAGGACTTTAGCTGCTAGGCCACACCGCCGGGCCCTAATTATGATATTTGTTTTTTAGATTTAGTTACTAATATTCCACAATGTGTGATATTTTGTTTGCTTATAAAAATTGTTCTTCAATTAGTCTTTGTTGCTTTGGGAACTTTTTCTCAATTTGAGGCAAATACCTAGCAAATGAATGACATTTTAAAATCTTTCTGAAATAGGTTCTTTGATGTCTTGCTTAATCTTTAAATAAGCCTTTCCTTCAATTTCAATGTATTGAATATAATACCCTTTAGCTCCTTAATGATTTATTTATTGACACTTATTTTTTCCATTGAACTAAAAAATTATTATATTGGCATATGCTTGGCAAACGTTTTAGTAAATTACTTCAACCTTTTTATCTTCCTGTCTCCAAATTCAGGTAATGAAAGTGCATCAATCTGCTGTAGGGACAACAAAGTGCATGTTTTGCACACTGGAACTCTTTGACCTTCATGTGTCTGCTATCCAAAATGCAGTAATAGTTTCTTGTTTCAGAAAAGAATGGGAAATGACGATTATTTATAGTTTTTTAAAGTAGCTCCGTTTTTTTTTCAATTTTTCTACTGTATTGAAATTTTCAAACTGGATGGAATTTGCAAAAACTTTAGCTATAGTTTGAACAACATTTTAAGGGATTGATCATGAAAGTACTGGATATTTGCAAAACACATATCCAAGACAGAACCACAAAACTTTCAAAACTCACATGTAAATCAGCGAACAGGAAAATTGCTAAATAGACAGAAAATTACATTTTGCCAAAGAGGAAATATGAAAGAAAAATAAGTACATCCATGAAAAACTGTTCAATGTCACGAACTATTAGGGAAATACAAATCAAAACCAAAATGCAATATCATATGTCCATTGAAAGGATTCAGAGAACACATTCCTAGGATGGTAAATTCATACAACCACTCTGGAAAATTGCCTGACAATGTCTCATAAAACTTAAAATGCAGGAAATGCAGTCTTGACATTAATATCAGAGAAACAAAAACATTTGTTCTTCAAAAATCTATGCATTCATGTTCACAGCAAAATTATTCATTATAGGCCCAAACTGGAAATGATACAGACGTCTTTCACTGAGCATATGGTAAAATAAACTGTAGTGCATTTATACATTGTAATATTGCTAAGCAATAGAAAGGTGCAAAGTACTGATACTACAATAATCTGAATGAAATTGCAGACACCAGAGTTAATGAGAGGAACCCACTTCAAAGTTTTTTTTTTAAATTTTGTTGTTGAACTTATACAATATTCATGATATGGCAAAACAGTAGAAATGAAACACAGTATTGCTTGTGGATAGATATTGACTTGGGCAATGTAAAAGTTAGCATGAGGGGACTTTTGTGATTATGGAATAATTTTGTATCCATCTGTTTAAAGTAGACAGAGAATATTACTCAATGAATATAAAGATTAGTAGGAATTCTATCTAATTCCACAAATAAAGTTTCTGTGACATGAAGCATTGAATCTCAGGTTCTTCCCATGTAAAACTTGATGTCTCATGGGATGTTTTGAGACAACACTGTACAAATAAATAACTTTCTTGATTTTTACCTACATGCCATTAGCCAGAACCTTGTTCCTTCACAAGTTAGCTTCAAAGGAAATGGAAAATGTGAAAGAACAAGTGAATAGTTTTAGATTTTTGATGGTATTGTCTCAAAGACAATGCTCTTTGGTATGTTTGTATTAGGGTAGGTAAAGTAATTGAAGTTTTTTCAAGTACACTTGGAACTTAGATACGTTACACTGAACTTACATATATTGGTAGCTGTGAGTAGGTGCTGGGGTCTGTGCAGTGGGTGTGGATGACACGAAGGTGTGAAGAGAACAGCTCCCCTGTGTGGCAAGACCCGGTGGAGCTTCCAGCTGTTAGGCAAGGTGCGGTGGAAGTCTCTCTGACCACCGTGACACTGTTTCACCCCCTGGTTGCATGGACACTTAAGCATCCCAGTAAGAATTCTGTAATCTATTGAGAAATGTTGTTCGCCCCTGTGAGATGGTTTTTGCAACCGATGTGAGCTTGAGAGTTAATGTCACTGATAATGTCTTGGTGAGTGGGCGCTTGACGATTTACACACAGGAGCACAATTAAGCCCATGCCATTTTTGGACACCTTATTGGGTACTTAACCGTTGCCTCAGAATTTGGTCCAGACATGTGGCACTCCTTCTGAGAAGGGGCTTAAAAATATCCTAAGCATTAATGCAAGTGATGGGAGTGAGAGCTGAAACTGCTGTGGCAATAAATATAGTTATTGTTATCTCAAAGGCTAGCCTGTCTTTGCAATTTTTTGGAGCGTAGAAATGTAACTGTTTTAGGCGCATTTATAATTTTTACCTAGGGGAATTAAGGATGCTTTTATTAAAGAAAAATGCTTTTGATTATTGTTTCATTGTTTATGGGGTTGTAGAGTCTATATTTGTAGAGGGATTTTATATTTGAAATTTCTGTTTTAGATTTTAGGTTTTTTTCCCTTGTAACCTATTTTCCATTAAATAATGTGTAAATTGTAGAAATAGAAATGTGGTAGGAATGTACTACTAATTAGCAAGTAATCGCATGTGCCTTGGCCTTGGAGTCCTGGCTGTTGCTCCATGGCTACTGTTGAAGAATAAATAATGGCTTGCTTTGAAGAATATGAAAGTATTTATGAAGTATTTTGCAGAATTATCTTTAGGGGCACCTGCTTAGCCTTGAAGTGCAGACAGAGTGACCAAATATCTGTACATGCCCCCTTAGTCTTGAAGTAAAAATAGAATAATTAGTTGTTTGTGTAGAAGCTTGTGAGGTGTCTGAGTAAATAAAAAGGACAGTTTTTTCTTGGGCTGTTGTGAGAATGCACAAAGTGTCAGTGTCTGTGTCTTTTTTTTTTAAGATTTATTTATTTATTTTTATTACAAAGTCAGATATACAGAGAGGAGAGACAGAGAGGGGCGCTGCACTGATCCGAAGCTGGGAACCAGGAACCTCTTCCAGGTCTCCCATGCAGGTGCAGTGTCCCAATGCCTTGGGCCGTCCTCGACTGCTTTCCCAGGCCACAAGCAGGGAGCTGGATGGGAAGTGGAGCTGCCGGGACTAGAACCGGTGCCCATATGGGATCCCGGGGCTTTCAAGGCGAGGACTTTAGCCGCTAGGCCACGGTACCGGGCCCAGTCTGTGTCTTTCTTTATCGCTGATTCCACGCACCCTTCCTGAGCTCCGAATTCTACTGGAGCTGGACTCCGGCAAGTAGGTGATTATTACTGTCACAAATTTTCATTTTGCTACTAGTGATTATAATTTTTTTGCTCACAAGCTGATTTTCATTGAGAGAAACATTAGTACCACAAGCTTTTGAAAACGTCTAATGAACTACTACACAGGTATAAAAAGAATGAATTTTTACCGTTTGTAGTAAAATGGTTGCAATGTTGGGGGATATCAGGTTGAACAAAATAAACCAGGCACAGAAAAGCAAACACTATATGTTCTTACTTATATATGGGAGCTAAAATTAAATAAACTAAAAAAAAATCTAAAAAGAAATGCCCATATATAGTAGTATTGCTGCAGATACATTTTTATCAACTTTGTTGTATATCTTTGTTAAGCCAATGTTTAAGAATGGCGTATTACTATAGTCTTAGTTATTTGCTATTATTTTATGATTTACTGTGCATGAATGAAATGGTCATTATTTCATTTGATGGGTATTTATAACCCTAGCCTATATTACTGCTGAACCAGTGCTTTTCAGTTTATGCTTATTGAATTCTTTATCTAGTGCAGCATTAAGCCTTTCACCCTAATGCAAATTATCTTAAAAAGAATGATTGGAAGAGAGAAAGTGGGAGGGAGAGAGAGAAAGAGAGGAAGGAAAAGAGAAAAAGAATAGATGGGGAAAAGAAGAACAGAGGGAAGGGGACAGAGTGGGAAGAGTGGGAGGGAGAGATGAAAGGAATAACATGATGGTTTTACAATTGTACCTGCTCTGTACTAACATCACATTACCACAAAAATGATGGCATTACTAGTAACTTTGTCAGCATTCACCTGGCTACTGTTTCCAGCTGCTCATTGCTTACTCTAAGCAAATTTGGATAGTGGTTAAGAAGTATAAAAGACTTGAAGTTGATCCTGACCAAATTCTTCTATTAGTATTTAGAGATTTGCATTATATCCATGGAGGCATCAGAACAGTAGTCTGTTTCTTTTATGTCACCACTCTTTCCATTTCCATATCATATTGCAAATAGTGTAATGAAAGTGAATGAGTGCATAGAGATCAACAATTCTGTATTTCTCTCGAAGTTCAATGACATAGACAGCTAACCTTGGGGGCTAATTAGGCCCAAGGGGCTTTCTTCAGGTCACCATTATCCTTCCACTCTTTTTTTTTAATAACGTGTTTTTTTTATTAATTACATTGCACTATTTGACACAGTTTCATAGGTTCTGGGATTCCTCCAACCCCTGCCTGCACCCTCCCCCCATGGTGGATTCCTCCACCTTGTTGCTGTATTACATTTCAAATTCAGTCAAGATTCTTCTACTCTTGTGTGGGTTTCCACCGGTTCTTGGAATGCAGAGAAGTCTGAGGGGACAGAAATTTGGCTGTATTATGTGATCCACCAAGGCAAACCAGAAGAGACTGGCTGGCACTCCTCTGCTTTGTCTGCTGCTATTCTGTGGATGAGTGCTATCCAGAGGTGAGTGACAAATAGGATTAACAATGCATCCCAAGAAAATAATAATGTCTTGAGAGAAAGAAACAGTAATGCTGAAAGTCCTGCAAACAACTGACTCCTGTTTTTTCCATCTTAAACACAGTGATGAGCTTATGTTTAAAAATGGACTGCTAAATTATTGGTTATTTTTGTTTTTGATGATCTTCGTATAGTTGATTAGGGTGAGAAGCGTCAAGGGCTACAGGAAGGTGGGTGAGACCATTGTTTCCATATTTTCTCCTCTTTTCTTTTCTGTATCTGGGGCAAGAGGAAAGAGAAGGAGAGAAGGTATTCCAAGCCTCTAAATGACTCTGCATCCTGGGATGGAGGACAGACCCCAACCAAGGGTCCTCGATGTGGGGCATGCCGTGAGGGTCCTGCTCAAGAGATTTTAACAGTTCAACAATTCTGAATTATTGTCAATCTCCCCATTCCAAAATGATGAAATCTCTCCAGAATCCACTGGTTAACATAGTCCACCTTAGAGTCTCCATTTGTCCAGTTATTCACTACCAACAGTTGGCTGGTGTAGTTGATCAATTTGTTCTGTCCTCTGCCCTCTGCTGTGGTACCAGGTGTCCTCTGCAGACTCCAATGTACTGCCATATCCTCCATGTACACCTGGATGTGCTGTCCACTGCTCCATCTGAGCCACTGAGGAGACCCAGCTCTGACTCATACACTCCATTGTCAGACCATGGAACCTGCAACTCTCTCCATGGTTGGGGTTCTGAGTCTAGAAATTCAGTTGGGGGGAATCCCCAAACAAACTTCATCTGAGGTGATCCCAGACCTGATTCATCTGTATACCTGCCAATACAGGATCTGGCACAGTCTGTCACACCAATCAGCTTATGCATATGCTGGGTGGTTGCAATTGCTGGATCATTTCTGCTAATAGCCCTGTCTTCTACACAAACCAATGGGTGCTGCAGCCCATTCCAATCCTGCCCACCACACACAGGGCTTCACAGAAACCTGTGGGAGACACAGCATAGTCGAAGGGATCCACAAACCCCCACCAGTCCCACCCCCTGCCCTGGTTCCGGTGCTTGCCAGTATGTACAGCAGACTGCTCCAGTCTGCTCTCCATTCCATTCAGCTTTCATTCATGTCAATGTGCATTGAAGCTTAGTTGAACCCAACCAGCCCCACTATCCAGACCACACACATGCCAGTGAGTGGCACCCTACTTCTTGCCATGCCTGCCCCATTCCTGATTCTCTTGCTCACCAGTGGGAGTGGCAACCCAAGAGGGAGGTGCCCACTATTCCCCTAATGGGCCCACTCCCGCTCCTGGATCTTGTACTCTCCAGGTGGTTGTGCAGTTTAACTTGACAGAATTTGCCCCCTTTGCCTGCATCTGCTAGCTGATGCTGCAGCAAAGCCCAATCTCCCCACACCCATTCTGGCTTATGCATGCACCAGTAGGAACAGTCAGCCCTGCCTAGCTGTCCCTGGTCAGCTCACACAAGGCCAACAGGTGTTGTAGCCCTGCCCTGTCTGATCTGTCCCAACCTATGCTCTCCAGTGAGAGTGGTGGTCCAGCTGGGGAGTCCCCCACCACTGCTTGCCAGCTTCACTCCCTCACCCCGGGCCTCATGTGTAGTGATTGGGTGCTGTGGTCCAGTCTGGTATGACCTGCCTCACCTCGGCATTTGCCAGTGGGTGCTGTAGTGTGGCTGGGTCTGACCCACCCTTCGTTCTAGTTCATATTTGTGGGGGCTACAGCCTAGCCCCGCCCAGCCCAACCAGTCTCCAGTCCAGGCCCTAATGTGAGTTGGCTTGTGGTGCGGCCTGACCCAGCCTAAAGCACACTCCATTCTAGTGCTTGGAATCACTTGCAGGTGATATGGACTGGCCCAACCTGGTTTTCCCTGACCTGAACCAAATGTATGCCAATGGGTACCATTATCTGGGCTTTTCTGGGCTGTTCCCTATCATGGTTCTTGTGCTTTCCTTCAGGGGCTGAGTCCTGACAGAGGAGTTTCCCCCGGCTCCTCCATCAGAACCTCTCCCATTGCCAGGTCTTGCATCCATTGGTGGGTCCATGGGCCAGTCCTACTTAGTCCACATCTTGTCTTAGTAGAATCAGTGGCCTTTCATCCATTCCAGTTTTTACTGTTGAGTGTTACAGCCCAGCCAAGCCTGGTCCAAACCCAGACATAGCTCACTCATGGTTTAGCAGGAGCAGAGACCTAGCCCAATTTGTCTTACACCTACTCATTCTCATGAGCACCAGTGTGTGCTAGAGTCTATCCCAGTCTGGCACACCCCAGCCCCAGTCTATTTTGTGCCGAGGGATACTGCAGCCACGTCAAGACCAGACAACAGGCCCCACTCTGGCCCTTGCACTCACCAGTGGGTACCACAACCCAGCCAGGGCATCTACTTTGCTCCCCATCAGGCCTGTTTCCAGTCATAGATCTAGCGTGTGCCAATGATTTCTCTCACCTAACTTGGCATAACTTCCTACCCTGTTTTGGCCTTTGCCTTTGGATGCTGTAGCCCAGTCTGATCCAGCCTGCCCCCAGTCCCAGCTCTCACTGGTGGTTGCTGGAACATGGTCTTGCTCAGTCTGATTCCATCCCTGGTTCATGCAAACTGGTAGGTGTGACAGCCTAGCCCAGCATGACCTTCGCTGCAGCCTGGTTTCTGCACTTGCTGGTGAGCTAAGGTTTGCTGAGCTTTGTCTGGACCACCCCTTCCAAAACCATCCCATACATTTGCCAATAGTTGGAGCTACCTTGCTCAGTCTGATCCCCAGGCTTGGACCATGTGCTCACCAACAGGAGCTATGACATAATGGGGGAGTTTCCCAAGATCCCCCACTGTGCCCTCTCCCAGACCCTGATCTTACACATGCCAGTGGGTGGTAGGCCCTTGCCCGGCATGGCCTGACCCTCCATCTTGGCCTTGTTTGAGCTGGTTAATGTAAAAATGGACTTTCTTAAAAACAAACACATATACAATACTATTACTGCAGATTTTACTGATAATCAATTGATTTTCAAATAACGGTTTTATAAATTTCTAACCATGTTCTTCATTTGTTGTTGATCTCTGGTTGCAATTAATGAGCAAACATAGTTCCAACATGAATGTTGGTTAGTTGCTTTTTATATTTGGTTAAACAAATAAAGGTGAAGTAAGGAAAGAGCATGTGTGTTGGACTTTGTTTATTTATTAATGACATACTGACTTTTTTGCTAAGTCAGATGTAAAATTTCTGTATAGTAAGTGTGCGTTTCCTCAATTTTTTTGTTTTCACAGCGTAGTGCATATCATCATATATTTCTTAAGCGATAATATTAGCATTTTAATAGATTTATCTATCATTTTATCTACCATTTTATCTATTCACCTATTATCTATCACTTTTTAACTACAGGCAAAAAAGTAAAGCAATGAATCAAGGTCTGAATTTTAGCATTTTTCCATTGCTGTTATGAATACTCTGATGACTGATTTAAAACTACTAGCTTGTCATCGAACACACAATTGGGAAGAGATGGAAGGTATTCTGCAATTACAGAATATTTATACTGTATAGGTATGATAAATGTCAACAACATAAAGAACAGAAGCATGGCACAGCACAATCAACTAGTCAGTGTGGAACCTTTTTGTTTTTGTATGTCATTTGAAATATAGAAAATTTAATTTTTAACCGAAGCTCTAACAATTGGCTCTCAGAATCTTTAGGGATGTCCTGTTGGCTGTCACGAGCTAGTATGAGCCAAGTGTAGTACATTATTATTACTGGTATAAGGCAGCCCTGTTTTTCCAATGGGAACACTAAAATACTTAGTCATCTTTTTCCTTTGTGTGTTCTTCACTTAGTCTATCAGTGCCTTTCTAAGTATCTTCCTACTTTACAGGGCAAAACAAAAGAATTTAGAAGAAAACTTCCACATACTCTAACCACCACATTAATTCAGTACAGAATCTGTGTCCACAGACTCTGTTGCCCTTCCTGTTCCTGTAGAATCGTAGACAAACAGCTCATGCACCTAACTGTAATCAATCCCTTCTCTAGTGGAATAGATCACATTCCTTCTCAATTCCTCAAGGGCATTATCCCAGCAATTCCTCCCATTGCCTGCATCATGAATTTTTCATTTCCTACTGAATAATTCCTTCCAAAACACAGCCATGTTGTTGTTTGTACCATCTTAAGCATTCAATTCCTTGATCTCTTTCCCTTGACAGCTTCTGCTCCATTTATTTCTTGCACTTTGGAGAAACATTTCTTCCAAGAGTTGTCCACATTCAGTGTTTTCAATTCCATTCTTCACCTTATTTCATGAATCTACTCCCTAGTTCACTGCTTGCATTTCAGTCTCTTTTGATGGTTGACCATCTTCTCACCCTTTAGTGTTGGAGTGTCCTTGTACTCAGTGCTTGACCTTTCTTCTCAGCACCTATAACCGTTGTGCACACTCTTGGCACTTTACCATTCGTGAGTATATTCCAATGACTCTGTATTTATATTTCCAGCACAGTTTTTTCCTCTGATGTCTAGATGAAACTCTAGACATCATTTAGATGCCTGACAGACATTCCAAACTCATGTCAAAAACTGAACTCTGATCTTTCTCTCCAGACCTATTTCTTTTCATCCTTCCCAGTTTCTCAGCAGCTCATTCTTTCAATTTCTCAGGCCTAAAACCTTAAAGCTATTCTTGGTTTTTCTATTTCACATCTCTTATACAATCCTTTAGAAAATTCTTATTTTGCCCTCTTCTGCTGTCACTGTTCACAATCGCCATCATTTTTCATCTTTCAATAGTTTTCAAATTGATTTGATGTTCACATAGCTGATTCTGCACATATCATGTTAATTTAATTCATAATCAGATGTGAAGCCTGTGGTCACATTGCTTAAATAACTTCCTATTTTACTTAGAAAATGTCAAAGTGCTTCAGGCCTGACCAGGCCTTACAGTACCTGTTTCCACTTCATGGTATCTCTTCCTTTTCTGCCCCCTTGCTTATGTTACTCTTGCAGCTTAATGGTCACACTGCCACATGTGCTTATTCTCATGAATGTCCACTAACTTTTCCCAAGGAGCCTCACTTCCCGGATATTCCTTTCATCAAGGAATCACTTTGCTTTATTACAGTGTCTTTGGATGCTTCACTTTCTCAAAAGGCCTACCCTTGAGATAGGCATCTTCTTTCCGTTTTTTTTTCACCATTTCATACTTTTTCCTACACAGCACTCATTGCCTTCAAGCAATGTTATATTTATGGTTTCATTAGTGAAAGTTGCGATGAGTGATTTTACGTTGTAACTCAACTTACAGTGACTGATAGTATGTCAGTTTCCATAAAAGTAAATGTTCAGTGAATAGCTACTATGCACAAGACTAGCTAACTAAGCTGAGGATCCATTACATAATGAACATTCAAGCTTCATTATCAAAAATTGTTAAGAGTTTCAAGATGTCGAGGTGAGCCCTTCTAAACACAAAGCCCTGTGACTCCCGCAGGTTGTAGGCCTATAAAGCCAGCCTCAGCTGAAGGAACATATTTTCAAAGCTCAAGGAAAATTTGGCCAACTTTTAAAAATCATTTTTGTATTATCATCTTAGTACATCATTCTCAATATTTTTTTTTTACCTGGATATTGCAATAACTTCCTAGTTGCCCTTTGGTGTCCAGTAACTAAGCAGAGAGCTTAATCATGTGGATTTTAATTTGACTACAGGAGGTCATGGATGTATGATGGCTCAAATGACAATTTTTTGACTTCTGATGATGGAAAAGCATTATGTATTTGCAGAGTCTGAACTTGGAATTCTGATTTTTATTCTTGGATTGGGACACAAATTAGGTCCTCTCTTGCTGAACTAGGCAGGAGCAGAAAGCCACAGTTCCCAGTCATTCCTGTGATGGCAAAGGAAGGATGTCACATCATACAGTCTCTGCTACTGCACCAGGATGACTAGTAGGTTGAGTGTAAGAACCAGTTTCAGCCCACTATGTGTGTATCAGGGTGTAACTTTATTTTCAGTTGAGGAGCATCTGTACTTTTCTTCTAGTTGTGCAGTGTGGTGGCCTTGAGATTGGATTACAGAATGTGACCCATGCTGTCATCTTTGACCATATACCCTATTCTCGCCTCTTGTTACTCTGCTTTGGTTACATTGACCCTGGAGATCCTGTACCTGGAACAGTCATTTCCCAGGATTCACCTCTTCCAGACCTTTACCATATTTTTGTTTTTACTTTTTTATTGTTGAGTTTCTTAACTGTGTGTATATATAATTGCAACCTACTTCAACCCCCTTTGTCTTTCCTTTCACTGTATCTCAGTGCCTGTAAGAGAGCTTATCCTATATTTGGCATAGAGCATATGCATGCTGAATAGATGTATTAATAATAAATGGCTGAATACTTGGAACAGAAATGTAAATAAGAGGAAAAACTGCTGAAGAGGGTAGAATATTAGAGGATGAATTAAACAAAAGAAGATTTCAATTACTGAATAACAAACTGATCTGAGGAAAATGCACAAATGATGCTATTTAAATCTAAAATTTGGCAGCTAATTTGAAAGGGAAATTAAGCTGGAATTTCTAGCCTGGAAAATAAAGTGAATGAAACAATTTTTTAAAGACTTGCTTATCTATCTATATAATCAATTTATTTGTTTTTTTTTTTGAAATAACAAGTAATAATGGAGACATTTGGGATGAATAGGAGAGATACAGAGAATGAGTTTCCATCTGCAATGGCTGGGCTGGGCCTGGCTGAGTCAGGATCTTTTATCTCCACTGGGTTTCCCATACAGGTGACAGGGTCCTAAGCACTTGGGTCATCTGTTATCTTCTAAGGTGCACGAACAGGGAGCTGCATCTGAAGTGTAGCAATCAACTTGAGCTGATAGTCAGATATGAAATGCTGGTGGCTCAAGCAGTAGCTTAGCCTGCTGCATCAAAATATTATTCCCAGAAATAATCATTTTATTAAGATACATCTTTCCTTCTTTCTTTCTTTCTTTCTTTCTTTCTTTCTTTCTTTCTTTCTTTCTTTCTTTCTTTCTTTCTTTCTTTCTTCCTTCCTTCCTTCCTTCCTTCCTTCCTTCCTTCCTTCCTTCCTTCCTTTCTCTCTCTCTCTCTCTCTCTTTTTCTTTTTTATTTTTAATTGGAAAGTCATATACACAGAAAGGAGGAGAGACAGAGAAGAAGGTCTTCCAACCACTGACTCACTCCCCAAGTGGCTGCAATAGCCAGAGCTGTGCTGATTTGAAGCCAGGAACTCAGAGTATCTTACTGGTCTCCCACGTGGGTGCAGAGTCTCAATGCTTTGGCCCATCCTCGACTGCTTTCCCAGACCATAAGCAGGGAACTGCATGGAGACTGGGGCTACAAGGATTAGAATTGGCACCCATATGGGATCCAAGCACATGCAAGGTGAGGACTTTAGCTGCTAGGCTACTGTGCCTGGCCCTATTTATTATTAATGATATAATTCCATAGGCTCAGAAATTTACCTCTGTCCCAATTCCCCTCCCCCTATTGACTTTCCCTATATTATTACAATAGCATAATCCTTCAAAAACTGTTATTCTGCCATGTAATTGTATCCTGACATTGCAGGTATAGAGAATGGCAGAAAGTCCAGCATCCTATTGCCAAGATTTGGCAAAGACATGAAAACAACCCAGATGCCAGTTGATAGAGGAGTAGATAAAGAAACTGTGGTGCATTTATACTATGGCATACTATCCAGCCATTAAAAATAACAAAATTCCACTATTTGCAACAGAATGGTCCCAACTAGAGACCAATCCAGGAGCTTTTTCTAATTTTCCCATGTGGCAGGAGTGGCCCAAACACTTGGGTCATCCTCCATTATTTTTCCCAGCTCAATAACAAGGAGCTTGATCAGAAGTGGAGTAGCTGGGACAAGAACTGGTGCCAATTCCAGATGCAAGTGTTGCAGGTGGTGGCTTTAACAGCCACGTCACAATGCTGACCCCAAATTAAAAATAGTCTTCATAAGAGTAGAAGCAAAATAGAATTTGGATTCTTGAGGGAAAACATGGCAAACTTGGTTGAAAATGTGTGTTTTTTAATAGGCAAATTATAGAATTCCAGAAGAAGAAATAAACAAATAACAATCAGAAAAGAGATGAGCAATATATTAAAATTTTCCTGATCTGGGTAAAGACTGTCCCTTAAATAAGCTCCCAAAGTTAAAATTGGTACTACAAATCCTGGAATTATTCCAAAACTCCAAGAATAAAGGAAATGTTTTGTAATCTTCCATGCAGAAAGAATAAGTTACTACTCAGAGAAGAAGAAGAAAAGAATCAGAGTGCTATTTGCAATCTGGGTGCTAAAACACATGAGATTTCTGGGGAATAGGCTTATAGTCAAGGGTGGACACCATCTTCTATGATGAAAGAATTCTATTTCTATATGTCCAGAGAGATTTTAAGAATGTGGTGTTTTGAACTAAAGATAAGCCTTAAAAATACGTGGGTGCTTTGTATTTGAAAGAAAACTTAATTTGCTTTTTCTTGAACCAAAAGAAAAATTGGTGTAAAAAGTTAAATTCTATGTGTGATTTAAAAAATTTATATTTTCCATAAACTTTGGAAATGTAATGTTTAGTTTTTTATGCAACATTTTAAAAAAATTGCAATATAGTTAAAGGCTTAATGGTTCTACCAAAAAGAGGGTTCAACAGAACAAAAGTAGAAGGATTGATTCCAGCAGGAAATTACACAAAGGAAATAAACACTAAGTGAATGAAAAGCTGTTTGACTTCACTCATATAACATTTAAAAATACTCCTAATATCATTAACACTATAGTAGTATAAAATTTCTGTCAATGTTTGAAAAATATACTGAATAAAGTTTAGTCAAATGCTGTATTTGAAGGAACACTCATACACAAGGGCATTTCTTGCTTTGTGTTTAAATTTCCGTTCCCTCATGTAAGGGGGAATATGCAATCTCTATCTGCCCTGTTTTGCTCACCATGAAGTCCAGTTCCAAGTATTTTGCTGCAAAGATAGTTTCACTCTGATTTTCATAGTAACGAGACCATTCTGAGGAAGGATATTACTCAGAAAATAAGCAGGTGAGAAAAGAAAGTTTACTGAGTTCAGTTGAAGAGACAACGTTGGCCAACCGTAGTTGCAGCCTATAGATCTGTGTTTGCTATGATAGAATACCTGAGAATGTAATGGGAGTACTCCACCTCCTCCACCCCCAAAAAAGAAGAAAAAGATTGAAATAAGAGTCATATTGCTCTGAAATCAATACTAGTCTGGAAATACAGGATCAGATTATCTAAAGAAATCCTAGGAATTTGTCAGGTGTGATGAAAGGCATGAACTCAATCTGAAAATTTCCTGTTTAGAGGAGGACAAAAATCAAAGTATTCTGCATGTCCAAATCGCTTAGGGGTGGGAAGCAGTTGGTCTACAAAACATCTCATTGGTAGAAAGGATTAGCATATGCCAGGAAAGAAAGTTGTCACTAGCAGAATTGAATAGTACAATAGTGCATCCAAATAAAAAGAACAAGAGAATAAATACCGGTCTCATCAACGCAGCCCTAAAACCAGAGAAAGAAAATAAGAAACAATAAAGTTAATAAGTACTGTGCAGTATAGGAAGATTAAAACCTAATAAAGGAAATGTGAAAAGGCTTGATTCTTTCAAAGATAGTTTATCAGGTTAAATGACAAAATCCAGTAATATGTTGTTTACAAGAACATTAAAAGCAGAGGAATAGGAAAAAAATGCTAGAAAATATAAGCTGGATGAAGAGAAACGCAAACAGAAAGCAAGAAAGCAATGGTGGCAATATTAACATTAGACAATAATTAAAACAATGAAAGTTAAAACGGTAGACAAGATAAAAGCCATTAGCAGGATAAATAGGGTTATTATACAATTATGGGAAGCAAAATTTATGAGTAAATTATAAACCTGTATATACTAAACATCAGAGTATTTTAATAAATAAAGCAAAAACTGGTAGAAATTCAAGGAAAATCTGATAAATATACACTTATAATAGAAAATTTCCATACACATCATCTAAATGGGCTGAACGTAACAGCTGCAAAGTAAACAGGAACATATTAAATTGATATAATATTCCTGATGGACTTAAAAAAATTTTTTTTTCATCTCCCTGTGTTCATCAAGCCAGGCTGCCATAAGAGAATATCAAATGCTGTGAGGCTAGAATCACAGAAATTTAATTTTTCTCCTTTTTGGATGCTGTAAGTGCATCTCTGAGCCTTGGCATGTTTGGTTTCCCTCTGATGCTTTTCTGCATTAGTTTGCTGGGCTCAAGTCCCACTCTTGAGACCTTGTGTAACTGTAATTATCTCCTTAATGATCTTGCCGTCAAATACGATCAGATTGGGGGCTAGGGCTTTAAACCATAAGGTTTGGGAAGGGGGGTATAATTCAGTGTATAATGCTTACACTTTAAATCTGCAAAGAAGTATCAGCATTTTTATCTTGCTGCAACATTCATAAAAGCTGTCTATTTGCTCACTGAGAAAGTTTTAATAGGTTTAAATTTAAAAAAATAGAAAGTTCAAATTCTAATCGTAATTCAGCTTACAAACTGTAACAAAAAGTATTAGCTACTTGAAAATGAAGAAAGATGATAATTAACTCTGGAATTAAAAGAAATCAAAACTCATAAGCTGGCTTGCAGAGGGTATAAATATCGCTTTCTACAAAGATCAGAGATTGTAGTTAAAAATTATACTTACAGGGAAATGTAAACATTGGATGCCTTGTTACTAAAGAAAGACCCTGAAAATAAAGCAATTTCGGATGCAGTTTCAGGAGTTTGAAATAAATAAAATTAGGAAAAAGTGACTGAGAAGAAGCATAACAAAAGAAGCTGAGTTTAATAAAGTCTAAATCATACCAATATGAGGAGAAAGTGAAATAGACCTAAGGGCTTGTTCTTAGGAAACATTAACAAAACAGGTGAAGAGTAAGAGGAAAGAATCTAAAATGAACGCTGTACACTTTTGGGAGGGCTTTAGAAAAGGTAAAATCATAAAATGGTAAAATTACACTACAGGTTTTTTTGTTTGTTTTTTGGTAATAAATTTGAACATTTAGACAAAGTGGCTGTTTTGATCAAAAGGTATGTTATGGCAAGAACAGAAACTTCAGATAGACATTTTCATAGAAGGGAGCATGTATAAACACTATAACAATAACAATGTAATAAAGTAAAACAAATGAAAACGAAAGTACTAGTATCAAAGAGAATTTGGCTAATTGGATACAATTCACAAAGGTTCATACTTTTTCTATATTAACTTTTAAAATAGAGATTTATTTACTTTTACCCTAAAGGCAGATTTACAGAGAAGAGGAGACAGAGAAAGATCTTCCATCTGCTGGTTCACTGTGCAATTGGCCACAATGAAGCTTAGCCCATTTGAAACCAGGAGCCAAGAGTTTCTTCTGGGTCGCCCATGTGGGTGTAGCCTCTCAAGGCTTTTGGACCACCCTCTGCTTTCTGGGTTATAAGCAGGGAGCCAAAAGAGAAATGCAACCTGGGTTGGGGGGTGGGGTAAGGAGGGAAGCGGAAGCCTGCAGCAGTGCACAAGCGCAGGATTAGTTAAATAAGACACCACGCCAGGCCCTTATAGAAGCTTTAGAAACCAAAAGAAAAAAAAAAAAAGAGGAGATAACAAAGTAGCTTATCCACAATGTCCTGTATCAGATCGCAACTAGACTCAGTCAATTTTGTAGCTGTTTAAATCATTGCCCATATTAAGTGTTGAATTGGATCTTGGCTGCCATACTTCTAATCCAGCTCCTAGCTAATGTAGCATGAAAAGCAACTTAGGATGACCAAAGTCTTTGAATGTCTGCTCCAATTTGGGAGACTCATACTGGAATAATCATGACCCTTAAAGTCAGTACTCTACATTTGAGAAAGAATCAGACCACGGATCTTAAACAAATAAGCATAGTAGTCCAAATGTGACTGTTGTCAAATGTATCTCCATAAAGAGAAGATCTGGTAACGTTCCTGCCAATACACCCTTGACTGATTGTGCAGAGCAATGGATGCCTGATTGTGGGAAAGGATTTCCTGGCAGTACCTTGGACTGCTCCATTTTTTAAAACTTTGAGATTATTTGTGTAATTGGATTAGTTTTCGTTGGCATGAATATAAAAGAACACTTTTTAAGCTGAAATAAATCTAAGAATATGTAAACAGACAAGTATCAAAATAAAAATAATATAAAAATGGAGACTGTATGTAGGTGAGGCCGTAGATTAGTACCTCATTCTGGTGATTGGCCTAATGGTAGCTAGATTAGAGCTTGTGAATACTGTTCTTTGCTGTAGACCCTTAGCTAAGATCTCAAATAGGTCCTGAAGTAGGGCACCACACAGTACTTCAGAAGTTGCCTTGACTGGACAACCTGATGATCTGACCTTAAGTGGACATATATGAAGATGCTTCTTGCATGGTAGGAACAAACGCTCCCAGAGAGAAGGATTAGTGAGACATGGTAGAATCACACACAGAATCAACTCTATGCAGCAATTAGAATCAAAGGACTAGTTGTTCTCCAAGTAGGTAACTATTTTTAATATATTTTTATTTTGAATTTTGAATTATGTGGTACAATTTTGTATCGGCTGGGAGTCCCCCCCAAACTCCCACCCCCGACAGATTTTCCCCATTTTAATAAAGTGGTGTAGAATCATAATTCTACCAGTCTCTTATTTAAGTGTACCCCAACATTGTTGGTGCAGACAATGTCAGACTGTCCAGCATCCCAATGTCTACACATGTCCAACAGTTTCATTGGGAATCCATCTTTCGTCTGGATACAGGGATGCATGTTCCATTACACCCCCACATCTGTATATGATAGACCCCAATATTCTATCACTATACATTTCCATAATTGAGAAGCCATGAAACAAGGTCAACAACTGGTATGAGTTAGAACAGCTACAACAACAACAACAACAACAACAACAACAACAACAACAAATTACAGCACCAAGAAAAAAACGCGCCACTGAGTAACCACCACCTGAGTGACAAAAACGAAGCACAGAAGTCTCTTGGGAAAAATGATGCCCCGTGTAATCCATGAGACAGTGATGAATTTGACAAGAGAAAAGAAATTATGTGAAATAAACAAAACTGAAATAAAAACATCAAAACACATGGGATACAGCCAAACAAACAAACAAACAACAATGTGGATTGGATTATTGAAGTTACATTTTCCATGCTGGTTTTCTTTTACAAGAGAGAACATATGGTATTTGTTCTTTTGTGATTGACTCATTTCACTGAGCATAATGGTCTCTAGTTGGGACACCTAGTTGTAAATAGGACACACATCTGGATTGTTTCCATGTCTTTGCTATTGTGGATTGTGCTACTGCAAATATAGGATTATAGATCCCCTTCTCACATGTAGATTTCATTTTTATTGGATCTATTCCTAGGAGTAGGATAACTGGGTCATATTGCAGGTTTATTTGCAATTCTCCAAGCACTCTCCATACTGATTTCCACAGTGGTTGTACTAACCTACACTCCTACCAGCAGTGAAGGAGGGTGCCTTTCTCCCCACATCCACGTCAGCAGCTGTTGTTAGTTGAGTTCTGAATGTAGGTCAGTCTCACTGGTGTTAGGTGGTCCCTCAATGTGGCTTTCATTTGTATCTCTCTAATGGCTAGGGAGCCTGAACATTTTTGCATATGTCTGTTAGCAATCTGAATCTGTTCTTTTGAAACATGTCTGTTCATTTCCTTTGCCCATTTTGTTACAGGTGTTTTTGTTGTTGTTGCTGTTGTTTTCCTTGGGTTTCTGAAGCTCTTTCTAAATCCTGGATATTAGTCCCCTATCACTTGTGTAGTGTGCAGAAATTTTCTCCCATTCTGTTGGTTGCTTCTACACTTTGTTAATTGTTTCCTTTGCTGTACAGAAGCTTTTTAGTTTGATGTAGTCCTATTTGTTCATTTTGGCTTTGATTGCCTTTGCTTTTGGCATCTTTTCTAAGAAGTCTTTCCCTGTTCCTATATCTTGAAGTGTGCTTCCTATATTTTCCTTTAATAGTTTGATGGTTTTTGGATGTAGATTTAGGCCCTTGATCCATTTAGAGCTAATTTTCATATAATGTGACAGGTGTGGGTCTTGTTTCTTAATTCTGCAAGCTATTATCCAGTTGTCCCAACAGCATTTTTTGAATAGACCAGAATTTTTGCCTGGATTGTTTTCAGTTTTCTTGTCAAAGATTAGTTGACTATACATGTGTGGGCTCCCTTTTGGTATTTCTATTCTGTTCCATCGATCTTCTTCTCTGTTTCTGTACCAGTACCAGACTGTTTTGATAATCACTGCTCTGTAGTATGTCTTGAGGTCTGGGATTGTGATTCCTCTAGCTTGATTTCTATTTTTCAGGATAGCTTTAGTCTTATTCATAGTCTTTTGTGATTCCAGATGAACTTTTGTATCATCTTTTCTATTTCTGAGAAGAATGTTATTGGGATTTTTATTGGAATTGCATTGAATCTGTATACTGCTTTTGGCAATGTGGTCATTTTGATAATGTTGATCCTGCCAATCCAGGAACATGGTAAGGTTCTCCATTTTTCAAGGTCTTCTTCTATTTCCTTTTAAAAATGTTTTTATAGTTTTCATCATAGAGGTTTTTCACATATTTAGTTACCTTAATTCCTAGGTATTTAAGATTCCTCTCCTCTATTTTAAAAGGGACTGTAACAGAATCCAACAACACATTAGGCAGATCATTCACCCAGACCAGGTGGGATTCATCCCAGGCATGCAGGGATGGTCCAACATCTGCAAATCAATAAATGTGATACATCACAACAACAAATTAAAAAGTAAAAACCATATGATCCTCTCAATAGATGCAGAGAAGGCATTTGGTAAAATCCAACACCACTGCATGCTGAACACATTAAACAAGACAGGCATAGAAGGAACATTCTGCAACACAATCATAGCAATTTACAAAAATCCCAATGCCAGCATCATACTAAATGGGGAAAGATTGGAAGCCTTCCCCCTAAAATCTGGAACTAGACAGGGATATCCACTGTCACCACTACCCTTCAATATAGTATTGGAAGTCCTTGCCTGAGCTATTAGGCAAGAAAAAACAATTAAAGGAAAACAGATTGGAAATGAGGAATTGAAATTATCTCTATTTGCAGATGATATGATTCCCTACATAGGAGAACCAAAAGACTCAGTCAAGAGACTATTGGAACTCATAAGAGACTTTGACAGAGTATCAGGATACAAAATTAATGAACAGGAATCAATGAGTCTAGTGTAGATAACTACTAAAGACATACTGTTTATTCAAATAGGGAGTGACTGAAAGTGAAATACAGATTAAAAAATTGAATGGTATACATTTTACCAGGGCACAAAGAGATAGATATTAAATATAGGTAGTTGGCAAAAGGGAGAAAGGAATGTGAGTGGGTGAAGGAATTAAAAGGGAGTGAGCTGAAACAAGGTCATGCTAATAATGTGCTATGAACTGAACAGCGTGATTAAAACAACATTCAGTATTTCCAAAAAAAAATCAAAAATAGCTTATGGACTATAATTATGCTACATGTGATACAAGCATAAAGAATGTATCTTTAAAAATACTTTTCACGAGCCAGCATTAAAACATGTATAACCATCCCACGTGTGAGAACATAGATATTAAGCAACTAGTAATGAACCTTCATAGCAAAAAATCTTTTAAGACTCTAATTTAAGAATGTATAAAACTATAAGAGTTGACAAATTATAATAGCCTCTAGATAGAATAAATCCACCTAACTTTTCATTGCTCTTCTGTCTCTGAATGACAGCAGTTTTCCCCAACATGTACAATTATGAATATAAGCTGCCAAGATCAGTCCTCAGACATCTCACCCCAAATCCTCCATAGCATCTCCTTTGTAGCTTTAATGATAGAATGTAGGGGATTTCATAAACAGAAATCCATGAGGAGTTTGTCAGCTTTTCTGGCAAAAGGTCTTGGCCGACAACTTTTTCTGGATTAGTGGGAACATAGTGTGGATAATTGTAACCCACAAAGGTTGATGACATTCTATAGATGAGAGTGCCCTCCCTTTTCTTTCATTTCTTATGCTTCTTTTTTGAATTTTAACTTATTTTATTTACACAAGGTGAAAAATGTCATGGATTCCAATGCAGGTGTAGAAGTACAGGGATACCACTCTGCTCCCCATCCTGCTCAATTGCACTCTACCTAACGGGGTCCCTCGTCCAGCGAGTGAAGCTCCGACACAGGTGCTTGCTCTTATGAGGATTTATTGAAGGACAAACTAATTACATAACATAACAAAACAAGAAATCCAAGTATAATACAGAAGGGCAGTAACTACAGCATATTTGCAGGCTTCCTCTTCTACTACTACTGCTACTACTCTACCACTACACCTCTTTGTTCTTCTTCTCTCCTTTGTTCTCTCTCAAACTTAGGTTAAAACCCTATCAACAGCCAATTGCAACAGGACTGCTTGGCCATGCATCAAACACACCAATCACAGCCTTGATCACGCACACACACACCAATCACAACTCTGATCACGCGCACACCATGCAGACTGCATGAGACCTTGAACCAATCTTCTGCAACTTCCTAAAACTTGTTTACTGCCTTTGTGCTGTGAGAAGACAATAACAAGCGCCATCTTGGGGCATAGTCCCGCTCTCCACACTACCTACTCCCTTCCTTCTCACTTTTTTAAAAATAATTTTTTATAATGACATGCTTTCAGTTATCACAGGTTTGGCACTCCATGTAGCTAAAGAATTCAATAAATAGCAAGTTAAAAAAACCCTTTTCTTCAAGAATGTAGACAAATGATATAAACAGTAATGAAATTGCAAAATATCTATCTTATTTTCTCAGTATTAAACACCAATAAATCAGGGAAGACATATGATAATTATCTTTTGGGAACTGCCTTATTTTACTAAGCTCAATGGTTTCCAGCTGCATTCATTTTTTATGACAGAAAATATTTAATTCTTTTATGTGGTTGAATAGTATTCCATAGTGCAGAAATATATATATATATATATATATATATATATATATATATATATATATATATATATGACATTTTGTTCATACAGTTATCTGTTGATAGACATTTGGGCTGATTCTATATCTGAGTTGCAATAAACACAGGTGTGTAAGTAACTCTTTCATATGCTGATTTCATTTCTTTTGAGTAAATGGGTAAATTCCCAGGAATCAGATTACTGGACCATATGGTAAATCTATTTTCAGATCTCTGAAGAATACCCAGCCAGTCCTTCATAATAGTTGTACTAACTTACACTTCCACCAAAAACAAATTAGAGTTACATTTTCCCCACATCATTGTCAGCAAATTAGTCTACATATTTTTTTTAAATTTTCTGATGATAACCATTCTAACTAGGGTTAGGTGAAGCCTAATTGTGGTTTTTGTTGGCTTTTTCTTGAGAATAGAAATCCTGAGTATTTTTCATGTCTGTTGGCTATTTGTTTTAATCGTTTGGAAACTACCTGTTCATGTTCTTTACTCATTTCTTAACTGGATTATTTGTTTTGTTATTGTTTTCTTGAGTTCCTTATAGATCGTGGATATTATCCTTCATCAGTTGCATAGTTTGCAAATGTTTTCTGCCATCCTGTTGGTTGCCTATTTGCCCTGCAATGCAGAAGCTTTGTAGTTTTATGTATTTATTTTTGCTTTATCACCTGTGATTCTGAGACCTTATCCAAGAAGGTTTTGTGTATATCTTATGTTTGCAGAATTTCCCCAATGTTTTTCTTTAGTAAGTTGATGGTATCAGGCTATAGATTTTGCTCCTTCCTCCATTTTGAGTTGGCTTTTATATAAGGTGTCAGTAAAGGGTATTATTTTATTTTTTTATACTTTTGCTCACATAGGTCCAATTTTCTTAGCCATTTGTTGAAGAAAGAATACTTTCTCCCTGCATTGATTTTAAGTTTTGTCAAAATTAGTTGACTGCATACATGTGGATTAATTCCTGGGACTTTTTTTTCTGTTTCATTACTCTACATGCCTATTTTTGTTCCAGTACTAGACTTGATACACATGTGTTTGTTTCATTTTGGTTTTTTTTTAAAATTTTTTAAACAATTTATTTATTTATTTTTTATTGCAAAGTCAAATATACAGAGAGAGGAAGAGAGAAAGAGAGGAGGATCTTCTGTCTGCTGATTCACTCCCCAAGTGGTCATAATGGCTGGAGCTGAGCTTATCTGAAGCCAGGAGCCAGGAGCTTATTCCGGGTCTCCTCCAAGGATGCAGGGTTCCAAGACATTGTGCTGTCCTTGACTGCTTTCCCAGGCCACAAGCAGGGAGCTGGATGGTAAACGGGGGCCACTGGGATTAGAACTGGTGCCCATATGAGATCTCAGTTCATTTAAGGCAAGGACTTTAGCCACTAGGCTACTGCAGCAGGCCCATGTGTTTTTGGGTAGTGGTTCTAATCCTGTTATATACTTTGTCATCAAGTGGACTTGGGATTTATTTTACATCTTTCAAAAGATTTGTTTTATTTATTTGGAAGTCATAGTTGCAGAGAGAGGGAGAGATAGATCAATTGATTGATGGACTGATCTTCTATCTGCTGGTTCACCCCCCTGATGGCCACTATGACCAGAGCTGGGCCAAGCTGAAGCCAGGAGCTGGGAGCTGCATTAAAACCTCTACAAGCCACGGGCTCAAAGGAAAGATTCAGAAATCTCTGTGTCAAGGGAATCAACGGTATGTTATGATTTGATGTGAATGTATCGTGTGGCTATCAGCTTGGTTCACACTAGTCTGCTCCAACGTATTAATGGTTAACTATAGAAGAAATGTTCTTTTCCTGATTCCCACTATAATTGGATTTGATACCAATTTTCATTAGATTTTGATGTTGCAAGTTTAACCATATCGTTGTTTGAGGAAACAACATAATTTGACAGAGTTATGGAAACAAGCTTTTTCTTCATTATTTGGTGATTTGTGTGAGATCTGGTTATTTTGCAATAGGACATAAAGAATAGAGTGTATTAATAACTATTTTGAAAAGCATATTTACATAAAGGTTATCTTCTGCATTATTGTCTTTCAAACTAAATTGTAAATATAGTGAATGAAGAATTACACCTAAAATAATTTCTGTTTAAACTCAAAAAATGCTATTTCATTTTTTTAATGACATTTGTAATTTGAAATTTATATGATTTTATATTTAATTATAGAAAAAAGTATAGGTTTATATTTAATTTTATTTATATTCAGTTTAATGTGTAGATAGTGAATTAAAATATTAATATTAATACTATATGATATTAATTTTCAAGTTTATATATTAGGTTGCGGTAAAATAAAGTCAATAGTGTGAATAATTGAAGGTTGCTTTTTAAAAAAGATTTATGTACTTGATTTATTGAAACATTCACTAAAGGATATAATCATGAAAATATTTCTTATTTTTCAGATAATAAATAAATTTGTGGCCAAATAATTTAGTTGTTTAATCATACAAGTTCTTTAAATTGAGTTCTACACATAGATAACTTTAGCCAATTTCCATCTCCCATATTATGTTTCAGTACTTAGAGACAGATGAAAAATAATTTGTGCATTTTTGAAAATTTTGTCTAGTGAAAGTCTGAAAGCAAGTATAATTAAAAATAAGTAGACAGTACCTTTATGGTTCCATAGCATTTTAGTGGGTTTTACCCACATTTGATTTTATCCAATGAACTTCTGGAACCCAGCTCCAGTCATGCTGTTACATTTTTTATCTTAAATCTAGGCTACCTTTTGACTTTGTTCCATAAAGGCATGAGAGAAGAATGATGGACACAGGGATTTGGCTGTGATTATTACATGATTCTTTGCTTAATCTGCTTCACAACATTAAACTACTCTGCAGCTCTTGGCTTTATCTCTTCTCCTATAGGTGTAAAGCTAATCTGGGGATCAAAATTGAGAAATAAATGAGGTAAAAATAAAGCATTGTTCAAAGCAGACTTTTTACTGCCTTGCAGTTTGGGAATGATTGCTTTCTGCATTGGCATTTGAGAGAAAAATTTGGCTATTATGGCTCTTGTTATTTTTATTAAGCGAATGAAAAAGGATGGTAGCAGTTCAGCCACTGGGGTGTTGGGACAGCAAATTGAGAGGCCCCCAAAGACCTTGATACCCATTTTTGAAGTTCAATTCCAGTCTCTAAGATTAGAACAGCCCTTCCAAAATGAGGGTCACAAATGCATTTGTGATTTAGACTATTTGTCTGGATGCTGTCAGGGAAACAATTGGCTATTATTGAACAGAACTGCTGATTTTCTTTGTACCATTTTTCCCTTTTGTTTTTGGTATCTTTGAATGGCAAAGTCTGACAGAGGATAAACAAACAAACAAACATTAGTTCTGTGAAAGAGAGAGGAATATGTGGATAGAAAGGAATGAACAAAAAGAATAGGAGAATAGGAGAAAGATTGTCATTTGCAAATGACATTGATTTAATGTTAAATAATATAGCTTAACTGAGATAATATTTATGAAGTATGTATCATGTAATGGGTAGTGTTAATTTATGTGGGGCTACAAACTAGACATCATAAAACTCCTTTTCATGAGTGGCACACTCTCCAGTGGGGGTGATGAGGTTGAACAAAGGTTATTTGGTGGTCTTCTGAGAACCCGCCTTAGCCCCTCCAAAGCTTACCTCTCTGTATCCTAGTGCCTGTTCTTGGTCATTGCTAGTGGTTGGCAGCTTTCTCAAAGCTCAGAGAAAAACCATCAACTGTGCAGACACTGAACATGCACAAGACCTTATGCTGAATGCTGGGCCTGTTACATAGGATTCTCCAACCCAGCAACAACACTTTTCATTTTCTCTCAGAACTGCATCTTAATTGACACTTTCTATTTCTGATAACATTCTACCAATATCAGCATGCTGTGATGGCTTCCTATCTGTGTTTCATCTGCAGCATGCTTCATAAGTTCCACATCGTTTTTCTACTTACCAAATTTCAGTGATTTCCCTCATAGTGTGCAATCTAAGCTTCACAACATGGCCCTCCATGAACTCGCCGGTGAGCTTTCACCTTCCTTGGTACTCGTCTTATCTCTCTTTCTGTCCTCACCCACCCTGGCCTTGCCACATCCTTCCAATGTGCTCAGACAATTCTAGCTTAATGCCTGTGTACATAATGCCCTTTTGAATGCATCACTCTTCCTTTTTTATCTTCACATGCTGGCTCCGCTAAACACTTTGAAAATCTCGGTTTAAATGTTCTCTTATAGCAGATGTCTTTCCACAACATACTTGCTGAAGCACATTCCATATGTTACTCTATTACTGCACTCTGTGATATTCTTCACAATTCTTTTTACAATTTTGACACCTTCCTTCACATCTCACACAACTCTTACTTAGTGTGTATACTGAGTATCTTACTAGATTGCAAGAAGCACTATTTCCTACTGTAGATCTCACACCTTACACATTGCTTAGATCCATGTAAAAAGCACAATATGTTCATTAAAGAAGTAAATTTACATTAATACACACAGAAATTGTTGCCTATCTGTGGTGAATACTGAAGTTAGCAGAGAATGAGCATTTTGGAGTTATAAGTTGATTCAGTAGTATTGTATAGAATTAATTGACCTCGTAGAATTAAGAGTCATGGGTCTGGGTTTGTGTTAAAGCCCCACCACTTCTGAGTAGTGTAGCCTTAGCAAAACTTGTCCTCTATGAACTGTTTCCCAATATGTAACTTGGAGGTAAGTGAATATATATATATATATATATATATATATATATATATACCAGACTGTTCTGAGGGTATATGATAATGTGTGCATAATTATCATGAATAACAATAAACATTTATTTAGTTCTTTTCTGTGCCAGACCTTGAGCTGAAAGCTTTCCAGTGCTATCACATCAAATCTCTTCAACCAAGCTTGCTAATATAAACTATTATCCTCATTTTGCAAATGAGAAAATTAGCAAAGATAGTAACTGTGAGGTCGCATAGCCAGTAAGTGGTAGAATTAGAAGAAACCCAGAAATTCTAATTACAGGATCTAATCTTACAAGCACTGAGCTGTACTGGCTTCCATATGGTATGTGGAAGGGTACACTTAAATAGTAGCATGGAATTGTTATGTCTGAATTTGTAAATAAGAATACTCTGCAAGGAGCAGAGAAATAAAGAAATGTACAGTTGAAGGTCATATCAAAGCAATATATGATACCCTTGAATAATAATCCTTGCAAAGAGTAGCAGGTTTTCAACAGTCTTATTGTTTTGCGTGACTATTTGGTTTCTGTATCCTTCCCCTTTACCAGATTGTTCTAATACCTCTAGCTTTTGGCGATCGCCCCCCCCCTCATTTTTGGCATCTCCTCTGGCTGATGGTGTATTGTTTTCTCATTCAGTTTGTAAATTTTGTTGGTGTTTCTTTCCTGAGCAACACTCATGAGCATTGAATTGTAGACATGGCCCTGTTGAAAAGGTTCCTATTAGCTTCTCTCTGGGCTCTATAGATTTCAACAACTTCAATACATTCTTACTTGAAAGTTTCTTTACAACATACACAATGCAAATTAAGATAAAACTCATTCTGGCATGCATCTGAGGGTTTGGGTTTTGATTGCGATTATTTTCTCTCCCACCCCCAAAGTTCCAGTCAAATGGCAGGTTTCTTAACAGCTTGGCTTTGGCTAATGCCTCTTTTGTAGTCTTGTTTTCACACATGAACCAAAGCTTAGAAGCTGTTGGATATATTCTGCATTTTGGATCCACTTTTCTTTTATTTACAGCAAAAGGCTGTGTATTTTCTCTATGTATGGGTGTTAGAACCTAAGTGTCGGTTCTCCACAGCCTAAAACTCTTATGAGTCAGGGCATTACTCTTTGCTAGCACACTGGCTTTACTATGCTTTGTTTCTGTAACCCAGCTCTTACTGCTTTTGCTTTTGAAATGGGCTGTGTTTCTTGATTTCTGTGACAGTTTATTTGAATATTTCTCTTTTTTTAAAAGATATACACAGAGGAGGAGAGACAGAGAGGAAGATCTTCCTTCCGATGATTCACTCCCCAAGTGAGCCGCAACGGGCCGATGTGCGCTGATCCGAAGCCGGGAACCTGGAACCTCCTCCAGGTCTCCCACGCGGGTGCAGGGTCCCAATGCATTGGGCTGTCCTCAACTGCTTTCCCAGGCCACAAGCAGGGAGCTGGATGGGAAGTGGAGCTGCCGGGATTAGAACCGGCGCCGATATGGGATCCTGGGGCTTTCAAGGCGAGGACTTTAGCCACTAGGCCACGCCGCCGGGCCCTATTTGAATATTTCTATGTGTGTATTGTGAAGTATGAGTCTGTTAATTTCACTTCAGTGCTCGTGAACTGAGTCACAAAACACAAAAGCACCAAGTGAACATTTTTTTTGTGTGTTTTAATGGATGCATTTTGACAGGCTGGGCAGATCTAAAAAGGTCACGCAGGGAGATGGACTTTGTTCTGTAGATCACAGGGAGCCACAGAAGGTTTTAGTGAGAGTATATGACATAATCAATTCTGTGTTTTTAAGAAATCAACTTGGTAACCATGTAAATAATGAATGAAGATCAGGTACAGGATGTGACAACAGATCAGAATGCTGTTGCGTGTTTATATCAAGGAGTTTTGAGACTGACTTAAGTGGTGGAAACAATAAGAAGATGGATCTCAGAATAAGGAAAAGAAATACTACACAGCACATGGAGACTTATTACATAAGTGAAAGGAAGGAGATGGAATTAATGAGATTCTGTAGCGTGTTAGGAGGATAAAATATAGTGTGCTACTGACTATAGTCATGGCAATTCCCCATTTCTCTGCTATAAATATCCCAACTTATGATGGCGTCTAGGAAAAGCCAGTAGGCTTGAGTGAGTAGACAGGGCAATGGGCTGGTGGAAGCACATCTAGTTCAAAAGCAATTCTCAGTAATTTTGGTTAGTGGGTTACTGTGGGTATTCCTAAGTGACTTAGGCAGATTGTGATGTTGTAAATTTGTTCTTAGCCATGCTTGTGATCATGGCATTTCCCCCTGCCTGCTACGGATAGCTGTACTTGTATTAACTGTGTCCTCTTGGTTCCATGTTTTTTTTTTGTAATGTCCTGGGAGAATAGTGAGTTTCCTGGTTAGCAGATCTTTTTCTTTTCCCTAGGAATGAAATATTTGGTCTACAGGTACAGAAAAATGAAATTAAATGAAACCATAGAAATTGACTGAAATAAATTCTACCACTATATATTAGAGGTTTACAATCTGACAAAGCTCAGCTAGTCTGGTCAGAAATCCTTGCTCAAACTTGATTATAAGGCTTCCCACACTGCAACAGGAAGAAGCTCAGCAAAGGGATTCCAAACAATAAATGGATTCAGTTTCTCTTTTTCTTTTAAGGGAGATGCTTGATAGAAAAATAGAGATTTTACTGTATAATTCTGGTACAAACTCATGTGATTCCTTTATGTTATAGATTCTTCTACATTCTAGAGATGGTACAATGTTCATCAGAAATCATCTTTGTCAGTGAAGGCTCTCCACATGCTTACTCTCATTCTTTCATGCAATTATTTCTGTTTCCTCCAGTGCTGAAACTCATAAACTCTAGCAAATATTAGGAGACATGACTTTCTGAGGTAAGAAGATGGTTGTAAAAAGGCTGATCTTCAGGTCAGTCCTGGGTTTTGAGAGTAGCCATGACAGCAATGGATAGCTCTTTGCAAAGCTTTGCCGGTGAGTACAATAACCTTTTCAGTGGCGGAAGCTTTGAAACTCAAGATTAAAAGGATCCTACTGAGAGTCAACCATTTATGATTATTGATCAAAAAAGACTGAGCTGGGGTCAGGAGGCCTAAATTCTGGTCTTATCTCTGCCACTGTCAATGTAGCTGTGAAACAAGTGTCTTCTGGGATCTTGCTTTCTTCATTTGCAAAATGAGAGAGACAGATGAACGGACCAGAAATGACCAAAGATAAAGTTCTAGGGAGTCGTTAAGGTGTCGAAAGACATAATAGATTAGACGACCTATTCAGTGAAATAATAACACAAACCATCCCTTTTTTGAAGAAATATAGGTACACTCAAGGACAGAACTTTTAATAGACATGATCAGAAAAGATCTTCACCACAATACATTAAAGTTAAGCTTTAAAAAAATAAAACATACAGGCCTGGTGCAGTAGCCTAGTGGCCAAAGTCCTCTCATTGAATGCAGTGGGATCCTATATGGGTGCTGGTTCTAATCCCAGAAGCCCTACTCCCATCCAGCTCCCTGCTTATGGCCTGGGAAACCAGGAGAGGACAGGCCAAAGCCTTGGGACCCTGCACTCACATGGGAGATCTGGAAGAAGCTCCTTCCAGAAGCTCCTTGCTTCTGGCTTCATATCTTCTCAGCTCCTGTCATTGTAGCCGCTTGGAGGGGGAATCAACGGGCAGAAGTTCTTCCTCTCTGTCTCTTTCTCTCTATATATTTATATCTGACTTTGCAATAAAAATAAAAAAATCTTTTGAAAAAGAATAGAATAATAAAATAGCATTAAAAAATAAAGCATAAAAAAAAAAGATTTTAAAATATGCCTGTGAAAAAATGTCATGTGACCTTCAAGGAATTCCAATTAAGAGTGACAGTGATATCTCATCAGAGACGCTGAAGGCTAGGATAAAGTGGGAATATAGTCCAAGTCCTAAAAGAAACAAAGAAAAAACCTATCAACCTAAGATACTATACCCTGAAGAACTCATTTGTAAATTAACACGAAACAAAGACCTTCTCAGACAAAGTACCTTACAACCTATTCAAAATCAACTCACAATGGATGAAGGAGCTAAATGCAAGAACTGAAATAATCAAATTCCTGTAAAACATTGGCATTGGCAAAGACTTTTTGGATAAGACGCCAACAGCAACGATAATAAAGTCAAAAACAGAGAAATCGAATACATCAAACTAATATATTAAGCTAACATTTGCATGGCCAAGGAAATGCTCACAAAAGTAAATAGGCAACCAAAGAAATGGGAACCTATATATCTGATAAAGAATTAATATCTAGGATCTAAAAAATGCTTAAGAAACTCAGCAACAACAAAGCAAGAAATCCAGCTAAGAAATGGACTAAAATGTAATCTACAGTAGCGAAACTGACATTTGGAGATTTGATTGTTTAAAGTTTTTGTCTCTATTCTTGAGGAACTAAAATTTCTTTCTGTTTTTTTATTCACTGAATTCTTTACCTAAAACGGGGAGTTAAACCTGTGATTATGAAGTGAAATAAAAAGATGTCATTGTAAAATTTACATAAAAATATAAAGAAGGAAATTGGAGGGTGGAAATATGGATGCAAGGGAGGATAGAGCGGGAAGTATTACTATGATCTTAAATCTGTAATGTGAAATACTTGAAGTTTATACAGCTTATGCAAATAAAGGTAAAAGCAGAAAGGGGAATGGCCAAAGATGCATGAAAAATTTGCTCAGGATCACTAGCCTTAGGGAAATACAAACAAGAACATCAATGAGGTCTCACCTCATCACCTCACCTGGGTTACAGCGATTATCAGCAAAAAAAAAAAAAATAGTATATGATGGTGAGGATGGGGGAAAGAGGTACCATGCTGGTGGGAACGTAGACTAATATACTCATTCTGATGAAAGTATAAGAATTGTTCAGAAATTTGATAATAGATCTGCCACATGACCTAACCACTGCACTCCTAGGAATTTACAAAAACACATCAATATATGGATGAGTTATTGATACCTCTATGTTTCTAGCAGCGCATCTCAGAATAGCTAAGCTATAGAATCAATACAGATGTCTATTATCTGCTGACTGGATAAAGAAACTGTAGTATGTGTACCCGGTGAAATACTACTTAGCCTTAAAAAAGAATGAAATTCTCTTTCTCAACAAAATAGATGCAAGTGAAGACGATTGTGTTTAATGAAATATGGCAATTCCAAAAAGAAAACCATAATATATTTTCCTAGCTTTATAGTAATGAATATAGAGAGTACAAAAAATACTTAACCGATATGAACAAAATTGCATTTTTAGAGTTGATCATTGTTTATGGCCCTTGTCTATATTCTTGCGGGATAGTGGATTTTCTACTTACTCCTTGTTGAATTCTTATTTACTGGATTGTTAAACTTATAATTAAAAGGAAAATTCTAATATGACTTTGCAAAAATAAAAAAAATGTACAAAAGGGGGAGGAAGGGAGGGAATGGGAAAGGGAGGTTTGGGAGAGAAGTATCATTATCTTCTTAAAATCATGTGTTTAAAATATGTAAAACTTGCTTCCTTTGTATAAGAACAAAATTCTAAAAGAAATTTTGTTTGTTTTTAGGCTCGCCTGTGTGGCCTAGCAGCTAAAGTCCTCTCCTTGAACACGCCGGGATCCCATATGGACGCAGGTTCTAATCCCGGCTGCTCCACTTCCCATCCAGCTCCCTGCTTGTGGCCTGGGAAAGCAGTCCAGGACGGCCCGAAGTTTTGGGACCCTTAACCTGCATGGGAGACCCGGAAGAGGCTCTGGACTCCTGGCTTTTTATTGGCACAGCACCGGCCGTTGCACTCACTTGAGGAGTGAATCATTGCATGGAAGATCTTCCTCTCTGTCTCTCCTCCTCTCTGTATATCTGACTTTGTAAAAATCAATAAATAAATCTTAAAAAAAAAAGAAATTTTGTTTTGTATACTGTAGTATATGTAAAAGAATCCTTAGTATGTAAAGCATCCCTACAATTTTATGCTAGCAGTGTTGGGAAACATGATCCGGGTGATTCAATTTTGTTTTATTCTTAAAGTTTTGCCTTGAAAAAATTCTGAAACCTGAAGAAGTTTAAAAAAACCAGAAATTACCATATATACTTCTTCTAACTCACTAATTGTTAACATTGGGATTTTTGTCTTATTCTCAATGTGTGCATGTATGTATATGTGTGTATTTGTATGCATGGGAATACTTGAAAATTCTTTAAGTTTTCACCTTGACACAAAATACAAATAAAAAACATATTCCCTCATGATTTTTTAAATAATATGCATTCTCCATAACTTATTAAAATGTATTATAGAAATATTTGCAACAAATTACATTTATTTTAGCTTTCATTATTACTATTTTCTGAAACAATTGAGCATACATTATGATTCTTTATGTTCAAAACCTATAGTATAGATTTTCTTAGAAACAAGATATTCTTTTTAATTAATTATTTAATTCATTAATTTAAACATTATCTTTATTTGAAAGGTAGATGTTACATAGTGAGAGGGGATTTAGAGGTCTTTCTTCCTTTGGTTAACTCCTGCAATGGCCAGAGCTGAGCTGATCCGAAGCCAGGAGTCAGGGGCCTCTTCCAGGTCTCTCACATGTGTGCAGGGTCCTAGGACTTGGACTATTCACTGCTTTCCCAAGCCATAAGCAGGGAGCAGGATGGGAAGCGGGGAAACCGGCACACGAACTAGCACGCATATGGGAATCTGACTCCATAGGGCAGAAGATCAGCTTACTGAGACATTGCTCTGGTTCCAGGATATTGTGCATTATAATCATGGTACTGTGGTCGAACTGAAGGGCTTTATCATTAGTGCAATATTATTATGTATTGTTCAATCTATTCAAAATTTTTCAAAATGTTGAAATTCTTCAACATTCCTCTTTGTAAATACATTAGGTTATGTTTGAAATAATTATAAAATTATGGAGAAGTTGAAAGCATAATGCAAGGAATTTTTTTTACTATTGATACATTTGACGGGAGATGCCAATCTGATACACTATTGGCATGGACCACCACCAAAAGACTAGTGTATATTTCTGACAAAGACTTTGTCCTACAAAATAACTATAGCACACATACCAGATTTAATATCAATAAACCATTGAGACCTTATTCAAGTTTTGCCAGTCATCTCAATAACCTTAAACATAAATACCCACCGAAAATCATGTGCTATATTTAGTTGTTAGACATCTTTAGTCTCCTTAGTATGGAAGAGGTCTCAGATTTGCATTGGCTTTCATCATCTTGATATCTTGAAGACTGCAGATCATTTGTTTTGTAGAATGTACTTGATTGAGTTTGAGTCTTCTCATGGTATACACACATATAGGTATATGTGTATATGTCAGAAGCTTTTTTTGCATTTAAAATATTTTATTTTTGTCTTATGCTATGGTTCCATAGGCTTTGGGGTTGCTCATGCCCTTCCCCAAGGTCCCCCCACCCAAAGATTTCCCCTCTAGTTTTACAATGGATGTCCTTCATGAACAGTCACAAGTCCATCATGCTATTATTGATGTGTTTCTTGACAATGTAGGCATGATCATTGTCAGAGAGTCTATAGTCTTATGGCTATTCAATTCTTTCACTGCGAGTCCATCTTTGGTCTGTATGCATAGAGACATATAGCACTTTTTCTCCACAGCTGAACCTATCAGTCCCCACTACACTTCTATTATATATCCCTAAAACACAGAACCAGTGAGCACAGTGCACAACAAGGAGAAAATAATACATTTCTATCAACATGAAGTTAACAAACATGCAAATAAATAAAAATGCATCACAAAAGTGGTGAAAACAGTAATCAAGAACTTTGTAGGAATAGATGCTAGTGCGTGACTCTTGTGGTGCTAAAGGAATTACAATTAAAAACTACAACTTCATTACTCATGATGGGTAGCAAAACACAGTTAAAATGGACATTTAATATCTCAGGTGTTTACAAGCAATCCATCTCTTATGGACGATCAATTAATGAATCACAAGAACTTACCTGGAGAGTTACAAATAATTAGGAAGTGGGAAAAGATAAGATCTACAGCAAATATAATTAGATTTGACACTACAAAACTGCAAATTGAAACAAGAGCCATTCCATAAGATTAGCAAAACAACCCCTAGCCGTAGCAGCATTGAGATTTTTGAAGTTGTCTTATATTAGAGCAAACATGAGATATCTGACCTTTTGAGATTCATTCATTTCCCTTGGCATAATGCTCTTCAATTCGGCCCATTTGGCTGCAAATGATTTTATTTCATTCTTTTTAATAGCTGAGTAGTACTCCATAGAATAGATGAACCACAGTTTCTTTTTCCAGTCCTCTGTCAATGGGCATCAGGGATATTTTTACCATTCGGATTTCCCACAGTTTTCTAAATGGCCCTGGTTCCTTTTAGTAGACAATGCTATCCAGGAGCCCAGACCTAGGTTACTGGTGTGCTCATTGCTAGTGATGCATTACTCCTAACCCTCGCGAATGGACTTACAAATGTGTGCATACGCATTTCTATATATAAGGCTTCTTCAATAAGTTCACTGTAACTATGTATCATGAAAAAAACACACAAGAATTTTAATTTTTTTTGTTTCAAAGTAAATTTTTCTTTTAATTCTATTTTCTATAAACCAAAAATGTTATTTGAAAAGCAAAATGCTGAAGATCATCTATGAACTTAGTATACATATTGAATATGTCCACATATTTTGTTATATAAATGCAAGCGTGTAATTATACATACAGTATATTTATAAATATCAGTACATCAACCTCTACTTACATATCTGAAGACATAAACATTCCTCATCACTGGTCCTCGCTGGCAGCATCTCCTCACTCTGCTTGAACTCCAACTCTCCACACGGACTGTTCCAGCCTGAGGACAGCATCCTCACTCAGTTCAAGCTCTGGAAGCCCAAGGCTGCCAGGACTACTCCTGCTCTGCCAAAAAGGCAGCGGCTATTTAATCATTTAACAGTAAGCATAAAATACACACTAGCCTGGAGAAATAACAATTAGCAAAATTATTTACAAATTTGAATAACCAGTGCTTACTGGGCAAAATTTCATTATATTTGAGCAATGTTCTCACATGTTCTCTAAAAGGCTGCTTTCGATTCACGGATATACAGAAAATTTTATCATAGAAGAGTTTGGTATTTAGGCAGGTAGTATTTGTAAGATCTGGTTTCTTTCAGAAGGGTTTAAAATATGGATGTAAGAACTACTTTATGTTTGCAAGAATTCTATTTCCCATAGGATTCACTTTCAGAAAAATACCTTTAGTAGAAAAAGGATGGATATTGTTACAAATTGGGAGGAAATTGTGACCTTCAGAAATGTAACTGATTAGAATGAATAGCTACAGAAGGTGAAGATCCTCTGGGCAAGTTTTTGGAAGGAGATAAACCCCAGGGGATTAAGCTAGAGACCTAACAACCTGGCTGGTATTTTCTAGCACTTACACAAATACCAGGTTGATTCTGACAAACTAAAAAAAGTGATTTATTTTAAACCCTGAAACTCATTCTCCTTTAACTTATTAGTTGTAACCATACAAACTAAATTTTTGACAAAGATAATTACAAAGCCATTGTTACTATAGTCTCAAGTGATTTACTTATTTTGAAAGTATCAGATTTTGTTGGTCCTAAGATAACCCAATAATTGAGATGCAAAGCTTTGGTGGCAAAAGTTCATGACTGAACTCTGGGTTGGGCCTGCCATGAACAGCCGTACATCCACTTCCCTGTGTAATTCCAGGAAGGCACTGTCCACCCTGACTCCAATGTAGAAAGTGCTCTTCAGGAGAGTGCGTGCGGTCCTTTGAAATGGAGGTGCAATCTGCCACACTTCTACGCTTTCTGCAAGTGTGAGCAAGAGAAGAAAGGACTTAGACCCAAGAAAGGGAGAGAAAAATGAACACCACTGGCTGCAGTCTGTGCTGATCCGCTGTCTCCTCCAGTCTCAAGCCTGAGTCCAGAGTCCTTGGAGGAGACACTGACACACAGGCACCAACATGCGAACACCCTGGACGGTAAGTAATCCAAATCACAAGAACTTGGCCTATCTGTAAGGAACAAAACTAAAAGCAGGTTTTTGCAGTGTAATTACATTTTCCTGAATTAGCAAAGTAGCACGACCTTCGAACTAGTCATTGGGATACCAGGAGAATTGTATTTTTGCCAGCCAGCTGGCCGGCCCACCCTGCTGATCCAGCATCTGCAAAACTCCGGGGAGCCTGTTTTGAGCATGTTACGAAGGAACTCTGTGAGATTAAATCCCTTTTTACATTAACAAAAAAAGAAAGATTTTCCGAAAAGCTACTCTGAACCAGCGAAGGAGGTTGGAAACATTTGGTGAGATCATTTGAGAAAAATCAGCCGAGTCTTCCCCACTGAGGCCAAGCTAGTTACCATGGGCCATGGCTACTCTTGTGTCTCACAGCGACTGTGTAGCCACCTACCAATTCCAGATGGCTTTCTTTTTTTACTTTCAGGCTTGTGTCTTCTATAGAGATTAAGAACATTAAGTAATTGACATATTGATCAATTTAGTGACTACTAGATTTTTATATTTAGACAGAAATAATAACTTGTTGAGTGCTTATTCCATGATATGCTGTGTTGTAGGATTTTTTTCATCTTTATATTATTTACTAGTACATCTGCCCTCTATGACAATCCCTCACATCTAAAACATCTTCAGCTGCAGAATACACTGTTATTTTATGCACCACAAAGAAAGATAAAAGACCTTTTAAGATAAAAGACCTACATGTAAATCCAGGACACCAAAAAGCTACCTCTACCCTCAGGATAAAGATAAATGAAAATAAATTAAGCACTCAGAAGGGTAAAGCAAGAACCCTTACATGCCTTGGTTTTGCCACTGGATTCAAAAAATCAAGAGAATACCATAGAATTCAAAAATCAGTGTAACTGGACAGCAATTGTAAAACACATTATGATTTCAGAAATTTCAAAAATGTGAAACCTTTCATCTTCAAATTAATGAAATTTATGTTTCTATCAGTGCAATGTAACAAAGAAGCTGAAGTGTAAGAAATATAGAAACTTACGTAATTTTTTATTTTACAAAGGAGACTTGAGATAGTCAGCCTGATTGCTTCCAGATGAATATGATAGCCTGATGAATGAATGACACATGAATGAAGAAATTGGGATACAACCAGTTATGTATAATAACTTAGGAAATGGATTTCATCTATAGAGATAGAGAACCAGAAAGGGTTTTTTAGTTATAGTTAAACAGAAACAAGAATGACCAGAGGCTAAATGGCTAGTGTTGTCTCTTTTCATCATACCTTTTCCAGAAACACACTCATAGTTTCTGCACTCAATTTTTTCCTAGATAATGGGTTATATCTTTGATGTTTCTGTGGCTGTTTAATGAGAAAGTAAAGCTCATAAGTAGAAATACACTTCTAGCAAAGATCTATAGTGTTCAAAAGTCATGGCCACAACTCATTGTATGTGTCTCTTTTTATTTCTTGGAAAATGTTGGAAATGAAAATCGGTAGGAAAATGGTTGAGTTTAAAGATAAAATCTTTATTTTGTTAAAGTGCTTTTCTAGATGCTAATTTCATTTTTCTTTCTATTTCTGAAAACTATATTTTTAGCTCCAAAATAGTTGACAAAAGTACATCATATTTGGTTAGCTTTTGGATACTACTATATTAGCATTTAGGCACAATTTTCAGGAAAGAAAAATATGACCCAGGGCTCAAATGAGGCAAGGGATCCATGGAAGAACTGAGACACCGCTCAGTCATTCCGATGACTGTGCTTATTGCTTCTTGTTTAGATTAACACAATTCAATTGTATTCTGACCAGTAGGAACCCTTGATGCAGTTTCCTTCTTCTTAGACTCTTCAAAGGAGAGTGACCCACTGGTTTTAAATACTTGTGCTATTAGATTTTTCATCATAGCATACATTTTCATCATAGTATATATTTTTCCACTTACGTTCTTGACAGATTTTTTACCAAATTGTTGAGGAATATTAGTGGTTCTTTTATGCTTGCTAAAATGTCCCTAATTCTTAGGGCATAAGTATTTATTGCATTTACTTTTCTTGGGTGTTAAGAGTCAGATACTTCCTGAATTGGGCTGTGAAAGTGAACTGCTAACTCAATCCCTCTCCCTGTCCCCAAAACAGTTTATGTCTTAGGGTTGAGACATAGTTAATTAATTACAATAAACATAAAATGCACTAAACGTGACTTACATAAAGTTATACATTACTTGCAAGATAGAAAAATTATTTAAAAATTCAAGTAGTGTTGGCCAAGAAATTATCTGGTCAAGGCTGTCGGCCAAGTAGGCATTTTCCAAGTGAGTGAGTGGAAGACACTAACTTGGGAAGCTGTAAAGTGGCTGTGTGATGATGTGCAGCCATGGGGGATGCAGTATGCCTGGAGCAGGAAGTACAGGGATGGCAAGGCAACTGGGCCCAAGGTAGCAGAAGCTGACAATCTTACATCAGATATGATGACAAGGCTATTTTCAAGGTACCTTTCCAAATTTCTTTCATTTTTACAGATGTCATCTCAGTTTTGTGAGCTTTGAAGTTCCACTGGTGTTTTTTGTTTGTAATGGGACACTCACATAGACATTCTCCAGTGAAAGATTTAAACATCTCACATTTAGCTGTGGCAGGCAAAGTTCACTGAGCTCATAGTTTGGGAAGCATATAAGATTTACTAGTGAAGAAATGTGCTCAGGAACATAAGGGACTAAGATATTGTGGGATGGTTGCTGAAGTTTTCTGTGTTCCCTGTACTGGGAAACAGTGAAGAAAGTACTGATGATGAATGTCTGCAGTGTTCTTCGTCTCACACTGTCAACCTGAGAAGGTCCAGGGAGTATAACAAAGCGGGTGGACATTCAAGTTGTTAGAGTTCAAGAAGGTTAAAGCAGTCCCAGGAATCACTGTTAGCAGGTGGATTCTTTCCTGAGCTTAGTACAAAAAGCCGGGAAACTGTTATAGACAGAGAAGTTTATTTGTCAAGGGACCAGGAGAGCAGGGAAGGGAGAGGGAAAGCCAGGAGGTGGGGTGCCTCTCAAAAGTCAAGACAGACACCAAAGGGGTCTTGGGAACGGTCTTGGGATTTTGAGCATTCCCTGACCCCTCATTGTTGGGTTGGAACCTATGGGTAAGATGTTCCCCATTGGTGGTCTGTTCATCAGTTAGGAAATGGGAGGGCAATGCTGGTGCCGCCCACCTGAAGGTGTGGCCAAGACCTCAGCATGCCTGGAGGGTCTCAATCACCATTTGCACTTCTTGGATACTGGAATGTCATGTTGGTAACAAGCGATGTGCAATCCAGTGACAAATAAGCAGTTACTTTTTCAAATTGAGGAAAGGCCGCCTGGTTGCAGAGTAGATGGTGAAGGCTATGAATTCTTTCCCATTGAGATTGATCTGAGTCACAAACACTGAAGGCTGTGGTGAGTGAGTCTTTGCAGTCTGTCAGCAGTGTTTATGGGGTTCCCACCATTTGCATACCATTTAATTAAGTTTAAACAAGCCCTAGGAAATTTAGAACATGTACTCTATGATGTCAGTAAGTAGCTTGGAGTCATTTGCCAAAACCAAGGTTTTGTTGAGATTTAAATTTGGAACACTTTTAACTTTCACAACACTTTTGACTTGATCAGAAACAAGAAAACCGTATGAGTAGGTGATGCATATCGAGTGTGCCAATAAATCCTTTTCTAATTGTTGAAATATTCATGTACATCACCAATGACTATGACACGCCTACAATTACATTTACAACTGATTAGTGAACACTTAAGGAAGGTATGCTAGACAGTTTTTTCTGCATTGGGGAACTGAAGGCAGGGATATGTCTGTTTTTCTCTAAAATGTAATTTTCTGTGGAGTTATACTTTAGAGCTTTCAAAGACAAAATGCTAAGTGGCATCCTACTACTATTCTCCCACAAGCAACACAGATCTCTAGCAGATCTTCAAGGCAATCTACCAGAAGGTGGTCTTTTAAGGCCTGGCAGAATCATTTCCTTAGTAGTATGTACCAAATGGGAGCTCCTTCCCACAGGCCTTGCTCCCTGTAAGAACTTGTGCTTGTCAAACTGAAGGATCTGTATGAATCATGCTGTATTCCTGTGAAAATGAAGAATCTCTCTCTGCAGTACTGGGATGGGTCCTGTTGTTCTGCATTTCTTCTTGGTGATATTAGAAGCTCTGCTCTATAAATCAATGTTATAGGATTCCTGTCACATGGGAAGATCTCTAGATAATCACTGATCATTCTATAAATTACACATTTTAGGGTTGGGCACAATAGTCTAGTAGCAAAGTCCTTGCCTTGCATGTGCTAGGATTCCATGTGGACTGCAGTTCTGTTCCCGGCTGTTCCACTTTGCATCCAGCTCCCTGCTGTGGCCTGGGAAAGCAGTGGAGGATGGCTCAAAGCCTTCGTGCCCTGCACCTGTGTGGGAGAGCTGAAAGACCTTCCTGGTTTTGGATCAGCTGGACTCCTGCCATTGTGGCCACTTGGGGAGTGAATGGATGGATGATCTTTCTGTTTCTCCTTTCTGTAAATCTCTCTTTCTAATAAAAATAGATAAATCTTACAAAATTACACATTTTAAAAGATTTATTTATTTTTATTTGAATGACAGATTATAGAGAGAAGGGAAGACAGAAAGATAAATCTTTCATCTGCTGGACAGAGCAGTGGCAATCCAAAGCCAGGAGCTAGGAACCAGGAGCCATGAGCCAAGATTCAAGAACTAGCAGCCAGGACCTAGGACCGGAAGCTTCTCTGACTTCCCACATGGGTTCATGGGCCCAAGAGCATAAGCCATTTACTGCTGCTTTCCCAGTTTGTAAGTGGGGAGTTGGATCGGAAGTGGAGCTGCTTGGTCTGAAACCAGGGTCCATATGTCCATATAGAGTGTTGGTCCCTAAATAACACATTTTAAACCTGTTGTTTTTCCTTTCCTTTTTCTTTTGAGGAGAGAGGGAAAAAAAGAGAACTATCTCTGGAATAGTATATGTGTTCCTGGTATCTTATCTATTGGGCCACGAATGCCTACAACAGGATGACTCAATCCAAGTCTTCCACTGTGTAGTAGGAATCCAATTATTGAAATCATCATCATTGCCTCTCAGGGTCCTTAGAAGGAAGCTGGAATCAAACGTGGATTCAGTAATTATAATCTGATGTAGGATTTGGGCATTTTCAACTGGTAGACCAAGTGTCTGTCCTGCCCCCATCCCTCCCTTCCTGCCTTCTTAACATGGTAAAGGAACAAAGAAAAAATATCCTGGCAAGGTAAAAAGATTGTAGCCCCAGCAGCATGCTCCAGAACTGACCTTTCTGAACTGATTTAACTCTCAGGGAGGAAACTACAATGAAAGAAGTGGGCAGCTTTTCAATCAGTATTGAAATGTTAACACAGAGTGGTAGCAAGCCTGGAGATGAGTATAGATTAAAGCATTTTTCCCTCCTCTGGAGCTGTGAATTATCTTGAAAGCTGAAAATTCTATGTTTTTCTGGGCTTCTCTGCTAACATGACATTCTGAAAGGGAGGCAAATAACTTGTAAGCTTCCGTAAAGTAGCAAAAATTGTGAGAGAAGCAAAGTACTCACAAATATTTGGACTATTCAGCAAATTTATAATTTGAGTCACCTATGCCAAGTTGACATGCTTGGAGGGAGGAGAGAGTATAGTTTTTGCAGAGGTAAGTTTCCTAACAACTTTTAAAAATGGCTTTACCTTTGGGAATGTTGGGGCTAATTGTAAATACATTCTTGCTGCATTCTCGTCAGCACTCCAGGATTAGTTAAGAGCTTTACTTGTGTGTGCCAAAACACATTTTCCAAAAATGGCTGAAACTATGCAATCAGCAACTTTGAGTTTGACAGAAAACTACCGAGAAATCAGGATCCATTTCTTTTTGTTCTAGTACCCTGCACTCAACCACAGGATGCATTTTTTTCCTAAACAAGTATTTATTGCATATGCATCATCTAAATGTTTACAGATTATTACCATGCTTGAACTTGGCATACTGAATATATTTTATAACTTTTCTCTTTTTGGTTTTTGCATTTTAAATCAGAGATCAATAGTTCTATGTATGTGATTCCTCCCTCCATTCCTTCAACGCTGTAGCAGCTACTGTTCATGAAGACAGAGTGGGAGAAATTTTTTTATACCTTTTGAATAAATTCTAGAACTTGCTAAAAATAAGCCCTGGTACAAGGTTGCAAGTTGGCTGACTGCAACACCAGCATCTACTGAGGGTTGGTACTTTTATAACTGAATGGGAACTTGACTCCCTAAAGACATCTGAGGAAGGTTTTACACCAAGTCTGTTTTGAAATATAGATCATGTCTGTGTACAGTTGTTTCTCTGTACTTTTTAAAAACATTTCCTTAGGAGTAGATGTCAGTTTAGCTTCAGCAAATAGAACAACAAAGAAGCTGACATACTCTTTACATACTTAGGGCAAACGTGTCACTGAAAAAAAATCATAATAGAACATTTGTGTAAAAAATACTGTTTTCCTGTTCCTGCACATTTCAGAAGGAGAAGAGCACATTTTATACGAAAAGCATTTATGTCATTAGTTCAGTCTACTGTGGTAATTCTCAAAATGTGGTTCACTAGCTTAGACGTGTTAAAGATACAGATTCTCAGGTCTGATCTCAGACCTTTTGAATGAGAACCTACTAGATTTTGCATCTTACAGCAGCATTCTTAGTGAAATCTTGTGTAAGTAAAGCTTGAAAACGATGAGCATATGTATTTCAAATAATACTGTGTGTTTTAACAGCCCTAATCTTGTCCTTCTCCCTTGATCTTTAACCACTTTTATGTGGAAACTTCTCAATGACCAGAGCAATCTAAGATCTTTTAAAAAGATGACAGAGAATTTGTTTTCCTGTCAGTTTTTTTTTATTGTTAATGACAGGCAGGGAAAATATGAGACAGCCTCATCAGTAATGGGCCCTAGTGACAGAAAGTCAAAATATGGTCAGTAACATCTTGTAAGATTGTTTCAAACTACCATACAATATTTTTATTTTCATATTCATTAAATACATTTGTTTAAGAAACAGTACTGTGTGATTAATTATGATTTTCAGTGTGGTCCTGCAGGTAGGTAAGGGTAGTAAACTCACCTTTGAAAAGTTTTTCCTTAAAGGCAACAATTTCAATCAATCAATCTTGAAGTTGGTGGAGAACAGAGTATTTCCTTTATAATGAAGTGCATCATTCCTCCTTAAGAAGGTCAGACAGTGTCATAAGGAGGAAAATACACTAAATTGCTCTATTTATAGTCTATTCAAAGAATTCTACCTCATTCTACTTTATTCTATTTTATGTAACAAGTACTTCTGAATTTCTAATGACATAACACAAAGCTTGATTGGCGCACAGATTATATATATACATATGATGTATATATATAATATATATCTAATACTTAATACTATTTAATATATATAGCATGTATATTGTCTTAATGATGATCTGAAATGACATTAATAGGAGAGGTGATTTTTGGTTGATATAACAATGGGCATTCTCAAAAACTTTGTAGTATAGGCTAAAAGGAATCTTGAAGTTTTACACGCCAATACCTTTAACAAAATCTAGAGGTCCTGAATGTCGTCAGTTGTAGCTGTCTATTATTGTTTTTGCTAGAGACTCCAGGCATGTGAGCTCTCCTCCCTCACTTGAACTCTAACATTTGGTCCTGGATTCATAAGAATGTTCATTTTAGCAGCCGAAGCTAACTGTAATGCCTGTGCCTCAGGAAAGAAAATGGAATTAGTTACTCTTTATGCTACTCAGGAGTTTAAAACAGAGACAATTTATTGCATGCGTTGGACAAAGAAAAAAATAACTGTACCTACTTCTTGTTCCTATGATGTCCAAGGCAAGATAATTTAACTGTCCAGGTATCCCGTCTAAATGAAACTGACTGACAGTAGGAACTATATCAGGCAAGTCTTTTGGGATGCAGCTCATACTCTTCTGGGCTCCCATTCAAAAGCCTTGGGATTGACTTGATTTTAGGAGTATCATCCAACGGAAGCACATGTACCACAGACAGAGTTCAGTTTCTGGCTTTGTCACAAGCCTTTCCTAGTTCCTCTGTCCAAAGAGAAAGTCTGCTCCTCTCTAAACCATTAGAAAAGAGCTCATTACTGAAAGGATTATTCCTTCCATTCCACCTGAGTATGTTCTAAAAGCAGAGACTCTTCTTATTGGATCCTCTATTATCTTGTTTTTCATAACCACAATAAAATACCGGAGACAGAATACTTGTCAAGAGACAAGTTTTATTTGGTTCCCATTTTTGGAGGGAAGGGCACTGTGGGGGGCCTCTTGGTTGTGACCCATCAGGGTGGGTGTTGATAGATAGTATGTGAACAACCCTCCCATGGGACCTGCCAAAAGATCACAAAAGATCATTTTAGTTACTGTGTTGGCCCCAACTGTTGGAGGTCCCCACTTCAACACTGACACACAAAAGTCCCATTTTTCCAACACATAGACCCTTGTGGTACCAGCCACATTTAAACCATGGCAGATACTCCTGATCTTGGCAAAGTAAAAGGCAGTTATCTAAGAAGAAAAGAAGAGATTGCTAGCCATTTTCTTAAAGCGAGATTGCCAAAAGGGTATATTTAAAGACATCCCCTGTCCTCTAGTAGTTTATAGTCTGTTGAGGGCTATGAATAACACTAAAATGAGAATGCTAGAAAAGTGGTATTGTGAAGAAAGGACAAACACCTCTCCAGCTCCCAGATTCACATTCTCAGCAAAAGGGAGAGGTTTGAGATCCCTCAGTGGACACAAGAGACCAGGTAGGGTTTATATATGCAGCAGCAATTATTCCTGGACAATAAAAAAGGCGAATGAAAACTGTAATTGTTGCTGATTTTTATTTTTAAAATTAAGAAGTTTCTTTCCAGTCAATCAGAAAACTTCTAGCTTTCTCCACTTCATAACATGCCTGATCCTTTCAGTGATAAATTCATCTTCCTTAGCTTTGTCACTTGTATGGTAATTTGCAAAATAAAATGTTCACAGCTAAATAGGTTTTTAATACTATAAAAAATTACAGAATCAAAGTATATGCATTGTTTTTTGCTTCTCCCCTTTGAAATCTCTTTCCCTCCTTGATCGTAATTGCCTAATTGCACCCATTCTTTATATATCCCTCTGTGCCTTCTTAGATGCTCCCCAGGTGGTTAGAAATGTTATTTGAAAGACACAGATACAGATGCATGTTTTACAATTAATAGGCCTTCACTAAGTGAAACCAATAGACCATTAAAACAAATCCAGGCTGCCCAAGCCATCCCTCTTCATCTTTCTCTCTATAGCAATAACCTGACCCAACGGCCCAAGAGATATGAAAATCCATCTCTTCAATCCCACTTTGTTTTTAGTGCCAAGGAAGAACATGTCTTGGGTGATGAATTTCCACTCTCAGTAACAAATGTGTAAATACTTCCATCCGAAGCATACCTCTCGTAGAGGTTGCTGAAGCAGAAGTTGCACCATTTACAACAGGAAATGGAATAATTTGCCTTCTCCAACCCAGGGAGAGGCAGTATCCTGCAATAAATGGCCTGGCTGTATAAATAATAATGTAAAAAGGGGCCTGAAGCTGCCTGGATTTTTGTTTGCAGGAAATAGGATAACTAAGCAATTTATGGCACCGTTTCCCAGCTAGTGTCTAAGGGCTATTTAGTTAGTAATGGCAATAACAGGAACAGCTTCATGTCAAGATGGAGCCACAAGTGCTAGGCAGAAAGTGAGCAACAAACATTAAAAGATGTCAACTGCCAACATGAGTCAATTGCAACTTGTGGTGCTGGGAAAATGGAGCATGCCAGGGGCATTAACAGTGAGAGAACCTAGGCATCGAAAAACCTCAGTCCAGCAGCAGCTTCCAATCCCCTGGACCCTAAGATGCTTGCTGAGGAACCAGAGGAAGAATAATTTATGAGTACTGGAGACCTGCTCTGTTAACACATTATTATCTTTGTCAGCCAGGGTAATTACTGGACTAACAATAATATAGATATGTATTAAGAGGAAAAAAAACATTCCTGGGGTGATTATATGAGGTACAGCTACAGGATTGCCAAAGCGACCAGTCCACTCTTGCACAAGTCCTGGAGCACATGAGAGAAATGTAAAACTTTCTGGCTGAGATGGAAAAAGACAAAAGAGATGTTATACCCTGGAGGGTTCTGCAAAAAATATGCAGCACAAATCCTCAAACTTCTGCACTCTCCAATCTGACTCTCAGGATAGCATGGCTAGTAGCTTCCATTTATTGAGAACTCACTGTGCACAGGTATGTCATAAGATGTATATGCTTTGTTTCAGTCAATGCTCTCCATGACCTTGTGAAGTATCCATTGTTATTATCATCTATGTTTTATAAATGATTGAAGTAAGGGACAAAAGACTAACTTGGCCAAAAAAGTAAACATGGACTCAGGAATCAGAACGAATTCCATATGATTTGCAGAGTTTGAATTTGCAAATGGTTTCTTGCAATTGAAAATCCAAATAATAGTTATAACATATTCTGATAACATTTGTTGAGTGCTCGCTATGTAACAAACATTGGGTTAAATGCTTGAATAAATCAGGAGAAGATAATTACTACAACAGGCAAACCCAGATCCTCAATGTCTTGACATAATGCATAATTTTTAAACAAGATTTATTTATTTAACTTTAGAGTCAGAGAGAGAGAGAGAGAGAGAGAGAGAGAGAGAGAGAGAGAGAGCGATTGAGAGGGAGAAAAATCTTTCATCCATTGGTTCATTCACTAGATGACCACAATGGCCGGAGCTGGGGCACTCAGAAGCCGAGAGTCAGGCACTTCTTCCAGGTCTCCCACAAGGATGTAGGGGCACAAGGACTTGGGTAAGCCTCTGTTGCTTTCCTGGGCCGTTATAAGGGAGCTGAATTAAAAGTAGAGTAGTCTGGTCTAGAATTGGTGCCCACGGTGGAGGCTTAGCTTGCTACAGCACCAGATTGGCCCTAACCCTACATAAGTGAAATAAGCAGGGAGTAGGCTGAGACATAGACTTCTCAGTGAATGGTTGACCTGGACTCCAAATGGAGAGAGACAAGCAAAGGACACATCTTAGCACAGAACTGAAGCAGTGATGGGGTCACATTCTGCTATGGTAAGCAGTTAATGAGAATACTTCCAAAAACTCATGTAAAATAAAATTAAAGATGAATTTCTTTTAGATCAAAATTTTCTTGAAATGTATGGGTAGGTTTTTCACAATATGCATTTTCCACTAGCATTCTGATGACTCCCTTACTTCAGGTAACTACCAAATAGTGTGTGCCCAAAAGTAGCGAACACATGTGGTATGAATATCTAATTAGCCTCTGACACAGCATTTTATCTGCACTAACTCATTTGTCACGGTAACTTTATGATGTGGGTCTTCTCATGGTGAAAATGAGGAAACCAAAATATAGGGAGGTTTCACTTTCTCAAGATCACACGAATGGTTGTTAGCAATAGGACAATAGGAGAAAATTCGCAATTATCTTCCTGGCCCTTCTAATAATGCAGATAAACAGGCTAGGGAAGTTGCTGCTCACTCTTCAGCTGTCAATGAAGTCATGTGCACTGGAAAGAGCTCGTTTCCCTCTTCCGAGCCGATAGTGGAATCACTCAGCCCTTATGGCACACAGAATGGGGAAGAAAGGTTTTTCCAAGAAACACTGGCTTTTCTATGAGTAGAGTAAATGGTCCTGAGTGGCAGTCCCATTTAAAAAGTCTACAAGCAAGGTAAAAGTCCATAACCAAGGTTATTTTATATTCAAACACATGTGATTACCTGTTATTCCAGATGCCTGTGTGTTTTCTTGTATTAGGGTCTTTGATGTCACTCTTTCTTAGGCAGAAATGCCAATACAATCTTCATTGGATAAATTTCTACTAACGTGCCATTATATCCTTTTAATAATGTCAGTATACCAAATTAGATGATCTTGAGTGTCCCATCTTGGGATCTTATAGTAGCAACATTTTTCATTCTTTTCAACTTTTCTCTTATTCTGCCCTTGCATTATGCTTATTTGTCTCTCTTTTTTGTCTTATTTTCCAATGATCTGTAAGAATAAGGTTTTGTATATGCAAGAGCACATTTCCAAACTCTGCATGTTGGGGTGGATATTCATTAGTTTGCTGACATAAATTAGTTACAAGGCATTATTTTATAAACCTAATAGGAAAGATGTGAGAAATCACTGGTTTTCACATGGCAATGTATCTGAAGGTGATGCATTTTTTTTTCTTTGTTTCTACCAGGTGTTAAAAACGGAATCAGGAGGATTCATCCTTGGATTAGATTTTAAAATTGAAACAGCTACATGTGAGGTGAGGCCAGAAGCTTACCTGACAGTTTTACAGAGTCATGTGACAGTTGGGTCATGAAATGAAAGGGCTGCCACAGTACAACTATTATTTGTTCTGAGGAGTTTGTAACACAAAGGAAAAATAATTTTGCTTTTGTAAAACATGAAAGCTGATAGATGGTAATGATTTCCTGCTTGACTGCAATTATGACTTCATAACATAATACAGTGTATTAATGAATGTGTGCTGTGTTAATTGGAGAAACAGATATATCAGTAAGAATATCTCTGAGATTTCAAGATGGCCATGTATTTAAATTCTTAACTTCTTGGAGAATGGTGTGAAACATTATTTTTCAGTGTCACGGCCTTTGACTTTCATAGTCAAGGAATTTAAGCAGTGAGTTTACGGCCTTTTTCAACAAAGAAAGTCAACTCATGGAAAGATTTTTGCACAATTTTTTTTCCAAGAAATGCTGAGGCTGAGATTGGAAAATGCAGAGCCCTGGTTATACGACGGCGGAAACTAACCACATCATTTGTTCTTCAGTGTCCTTTGGCCATTATTTTCTTAGTTGTAAAGTTGCTGAAAGGTGCTTTCCTGTGTATTAACTAGAGGTAGATCCAGGTTTCCACTTTGGAGCTAATGGTTGAAATCTGGTTAAAAAACAAGGATACTGCTGCATTTTCAGGCCTCTGGGTGGTTCTTGACATTCTTTATTTCTTTATCCAATGCGTTTGAGATGATAACTCCTCATTCACCCCTTGTACACACACACACACATACACACCATATGAGTTGTTAAGTACAATAGAAAAGCAGAGCTGGTGTGTTAGCCATTTCCTTCCTCTTGCATATTTAAATTACTTCTTCTCACTGTAAGGCTGCTGAGTGTGTCTATGATAGCAATCATGATGAAGATAACCAACCTATAAAGTCTGTCAATGTTGTCCTAATTATTTTACATAAATTCTATAAAGTAGGGATTCTCGACATCTCCATTTTTCCGGTGAGCAAAACTGTACTTAGAGCAAGTAAGTTTACCCAAGATTATACCATTAGTAGCTGTTGGGAATTTAACCAAAAACATTTGCTTACTTTAGGTCATTGCTTTGATCTTTGGCCCTAAAATGAGACTAGAAAGAGCTGAATGCATTATCACACATTAATATAATAGTATTTACACACATATACCCTAGTCTGATGAGCTTTCAGCTTAGGGTGGTCACAGTGAATTAATATATGTCCAAATTGAGAAGTACTGTGTTTTTTTTACTTTGTGTTGCATAAAATGATAACCTCTTGAAACTTCATAAACACATAAATACGATCATTAGTATTGCCCTCTTAGTCTTCAGAGCTGAAAACCTAGTCTTAACAAAAATCTGTCAATGGATCAGTAGTAAGTTCACTATAATGCACACATCTCCATAATGTAAAAGGTTAGGATTTTACATATTTGTCATAAACGGCTGAAGCATCCATATATTATTAGACTGAGATTTCTAATGGGGATAAATGTGCCTCACTGTGGACTCCCAGGATGGCAAGACACAACTCATGGTCAGTGAAGCGGAGGGAAATGTATTATCCCTCTGCCAAGCTGTGACATGCATATATTCCATCCAAGCTTCATGAGGATATTAAATCCAGAGAGATCAAAAGAAAATACGGACTTCTACTGCTGGTTTTTATGGAAGTTTCTATTTTCTCAGTGAAATTTGCATAGAGCAGAAAGCACAACTCTTTTATCAACAGACAAATTTTGTTGAAATGCTGTATTTTATAAGATATTTCCCTTGCAAGTTACAATTTCCCTACACTGCCTGGAAATCCAGGAGTATAGTTAATAAGTAATAACTTAAGTGGAAACAGTTTAGTTCCAGCTTAATAGTAAGACTGTGGAAAAAAAACTTAAGCAGTGGGCTTGGCGTGATAGCGTAGTGGTTAAAGTCCTCGCTTTGCATGTGCCGGGATCCCATATGGTCACCGGTTCTAATTCCGGTGGCCCTGCTTCCCATCTAGCTCCCTGCTTGTGGCCTGGGAAAGCAGTCGAGGACGGCCCAAAGCCTTGGGACCCTGCACCCGCATGGGAGACCAGAAAGAGCTCCTGGTTCCTGGTTTCGGATCGGCTCAGCTCCATCCGTTGTGGTCACTTGAGTGAACCATTGCATGGAAGACCTTCCTCTCTGTCTCTCCTCCTCTTTGTATATCAGCTTTTCCAATAAAAATAAATAAATCTTAAAAAAACTTTAAGCGGTTACTTATGTATTATGAGAACAATGTTAAGTTCAATATTTCATTTCCCAAATAACATAGAATTTGCAAAACTTATTTCAATTTTTTTTTCATCTGGAATGTGTTGTTCTGTCTTTTTGGTGGTAATACACGGGAACAAAAAGCAGAAGTGTCCTTGGTTAGCTAATAAATTCTGTGGTTAAGTTTTAATCAGAATAGCAAGTGAAAGTGTAATTATAGAATACATTTTCAGAAGTATCATTTTGAATTCCTGTCTTCTGTATAACACAGTAGTTGACTCAAACTGGAGGACTTGTTGGGTGTGTGGAAAGTAATGGAGATTCCGGAAGCTTACAGAAGGTGCTCTGCAATGCGTCTTTGCTCTACGTGCCTAACCAAATTTACTGCTTGAGGTATGTTGCTCAGTTTTGGAGATAAAATGTTATGGTTATCTACCTTTGTGGAAATGTAGTTACAAGCATGATTTAAAACACTAGGTACTGGGGATAGACCTTTGGCATGAAAGCTAAGATGCTGTTTTGGATGGCTGCATCTCCTATCAGAGTGCTTGGGTTTGAATCTCAGCGACCTACTTCAATTTCTTGCTAATATGCACCATGGGAGGCAGTGGTGGTGCCATGAGCATCTGGGTCACTCAGACATGTTGGAGACCTAGACTAGGTTCCTGATGTCCAACCTCAGCCACGTGGATTCTAGAGAGTGAATCAGTGGAGGGAGGATTGCTTTCTGTCTTTTTTTACCATTCAAATCAAAGAGAATAGATCCTTGTAAAACAACCATATCAACAAAATTGTGCCAACCACTTTGACAACACTGAGAAAATTCCATAGCAGGAAAAACAAACGGTTGAAGGAGGTGGAAATTTTGGCTTCTAGCATCAGAGATTCTACTACTTTGATCTTTGAAACAAAACGATGGAGTCATAACCAGGAATTTGACATGTGCACTGGAAATTTGACAACAGCTTTAGCTGAAAGGAGACTCAGAAGTTACGTCAATCATTAAGCAGAAGTGACCCAGGAGAGATATGCTTCTCTGCTACATTGTTGAAGGCTGGAGCATTGTATTTTAGGGTTATGATGGCTCTATAAATTGCTACCAGAAAGGTTCAATGATTTTCCTTCCTTAGAATGGTGCAAGACATTGAATAGGACTCCAGACATTGCATGGGGGAAGGAGAGTAAGAAATAGATCATGTTGGGACCTGGGTGTAGCACTTAAAACACTCCATAGTATCATCAAGGCACCTGGGTTTGAATTCTGGCTTTGCTATCAAATTCCAGTCTCCTACTGATGCATACTTGGGACTTGACAGGGAATTGCTCAAATTGTTGTGTCCCTGTCAACCATGTGGGAAAATTGAGTTGGGGTCTTAGCTTATAGCTTTGGCCTGTCCCATTCCCCATCATCACGAACATTTGGGGAGTGAACCAGAAGATGATCATGGACTCTTTCTTTTTTCTTTTCTTTCTTTTCTTCCTTCCTTCCTTTCTTTCTTCCTTTCTTTCTTCCTTTCTTTTCCTTCCTTCCTTCCTTCCTTCCTTCCTTCCTTTCTTCCTTCCTTCCTTTTTTTTCTTTCTTTTATCTGTCTATCCATCTCTGAAATAAAAACAATATAGTTCTTAAAATGTTAGTCCATATCATGTTCTTTAAAAAATTAGTAAGAACTGATTCATACCACTTTTCTAAACATTTTATTGGTCTACATCTAGTACACTGACCATGGTTTGCTGCAATGGAAATTTGAAATGTAACCTTAATTTTTGGGAGTCATCTATTCAGCCAAGAGTTAAGGGTTCTATTTCTAAGAGATGGGAAGAAATGATGTCATTTATTAATGTAAGGGTAAGGTAATGTAGGTGAGGAGAGAGAGAGAGAGAGAGAGAGAGAGAGAGAGAAATTTTGCAGGTTGACTGACCATTACTGGTTCACTCTCAAAATGTCCACCACAGGCAGGACTAGGTGAGATGAAGCTAGGAGCCACAAATTCTATCTAGTGATAGGTATTCAATAAATAATTTGCACCATTATCTGCTGCCTCCCATGGTCTGCATTAGCAGAAATCTGGAAAAAGGTGTCAGTACTGAGACTGGTACTTAAGCACTGCAGTACGGGAAACGAATGTCTCAACATACAGCTCAACAGCTAGGAAAATGCCTGTTGAGGGAGAGGATATTTGGATGGCAATGCTGTAACAAAACATGTTATATCAAGTGTAAATTGCTTAGGATCACAAAACTTTTTAATTGCAGAGGTTAGAAGATGTTCGTTTGATGGAATAACATTTTGAATCAAAGAAAGTGATGCTCTAATCTTAATTCTGTATATGGAGAGATGAGAATAAAGGCAATTATGATTTTAAAGTTAGATTACAAAGTATGGTTTTAATCATTATACTCTTCATGTTTTATTTGTCTATTCAACATTATTCCTATTCTATTCTGTTGCATTTTTCCTTAGACTAAAATAAAAAAGTAATATTCTCAGAGCATAAAGATTATATTCGTATTTCTCATTTTGCACCACTTGTAAAGCAATGGGAGGCAGAGAGTCATGCAACTCGCAATCACAAATCTCAAGTGGGCAGTCAGCACTGCTGTTAGAGTTCCCTGGTCAACTTGCGGCAGTGCCAGCTGAGACGCTGTTTCACACTTTCGCTTGTTTCCCCAGCATCTGATACTCTTTGCCTTCACTTTCAGCTGATAACCCTGTCTTGTGTTTTTCTGAGAAAATAAAGACAAAAAACACAGGAGAATTTCTGTCAGTTTCTACCAGCATGTTGCAAGTTCACCTGTCCCTGAATCTGTACGCATGGACTTGTATTTTGCTATAATAACTACTCATCCAGTAGATGCCATTCCTTCTTGGCCATTCAAGGACTTTTTATTGCAATTATATTCTTTCTTAGGCATCAATTTCCCCTTTTCTAGGTAGTTCATCCTAGCAGCATTTGAAAATCTCCTACAATCTTCCTTGGAAAGGCTCCTTCTACACCAGATTTCACATTCCTTTTCAGATTATTTTTTGCTCTCCTTTATAAAGGAGTTTTATTTTCATTTGGGGGGGCAATTTAACTAAAGCTTTGTCTCCAATGTGGTGCAGGAATTCTTGTTAAAGTTACTGGTTACACCTATCACACCAGGTCCTACATTTTTCAGTGTTGGTCATGCTGTATCAGCAGCATTTGAGGAGCTGGTTACTTTTACCCTTAGCAAGTTACATTTTTCACACAGTGTGGGTAATTTTCCTCTTATTTCATACTTGTTATATACAGGAGCTTTGCCTTCCCATTTGTATCAGCCTGTTTTCCATTGCTATAACAAATTACTCAAGGATGAGTAAAGAAAGAATGTTTATTTGGCACATAGTCCTGAAGGTTGAAGACATCTGCTCGGCCCCCGTGAAGGCTTCCTTTGGCTACAGCACATCATGGTATTATGGAAGAAGAGTGTGTGAGAGAGAGCACATAGTAGCATAAGAAGCTAGAAGGATCGTGCTGTGCTATCACAGCTTGTTCTGCAAGAATCGACTTAATGCCTCATGTGAACTACCTTCCTGCCTTCTCAGGGTATCACTTGCAAAGACCTAACCAATACCATTAGGTCCTACCTCTTAAAGATTTCACTTTCTCCAACACCACCCTTGAGACTAAGGTTCTAACACATAATCTTTCAAGGAGACATGCAAACCATGTCCAAATCTAATGCCAACCATTCCTTTTCCCTAGCTAACGATTGTAGAAAACTCCAGGCCTAACATTATTGGTTGTTTTATCTTTTTTTTCTAAATGCTGTGCCTGCATGATTTTGTTCAGGACCATGGTTTAATTTTTTCTAGCTTGGACTGGGATTTATAACTCTGGTCTTTCTTTTCTCTTGTTTCCAGACTGGTATGGTACACTCCTTCCTGTCACCTCCACTGACTATTAAAGGGCAGTTTCAACTTTACGATGTTAAAAATAAAACTCTCATATCATATTCTTTCAACCATTGTTTTTTTATATTTTAATGAAGAGCATCACCATTTAACAAATGATTCGGATCAAATCCCAGGAATTATCCTTGATGATTTTCCTGCAAACCTCCCACTTATCACCTCTAACTACAAAGTAAAACTTGATCAGTTTGATCATAGTCACCATCACTTTCTCAGTTCAAGACCCCATTTAGACTTCTGACTGCTATCTCTGCTTCTAATCTGGCCTACCCTTAATTCAAGATGATCAGAATTAGCTGATTAAAATGTGATGCTATCATGGAAATCACTTTACTTCTCAAAATTCTCTGGTGGCTCCACTTGAATAAAATCACAGCTCCTTACAAGAACCTTCCAGGTTACAGCTGTTCTGTCCTGTTTTTGTCCACCCAGTCCCATAATTTGTTACTCTTATACTTGACATTATCATATTGGCTCTTCATGCTCCTCAGATACATTAGACTTACCTTTGGACCTGCTGTTTATTCCCTCTCCCTAGAAAGCTCTGTCCCTGGATATCTGTATGGTTGTTCCTGCTTTACATTCGAGTCTTTGTTCTCAAATCATTTCCTCAGCTGGACCTGCTGTGGGTACGTGCTACACATGCACCTTGATCCTCTTCTCCAGGGTTAGTTTTCTGCATGGAGCATCTTACTGTATAAGACTATTATTGACACACAGCATCTTTTAGTTTGTTTATTGTTTACCTTTCCTCTGATGTAAGTTCCATGAAGTCAGACACCTTGTCTTGATTTTTTTTATCTCTTGTTCCAAAAAGGGTTGAAGGTGATATGTGTGTTTGTGACACTAATATGCAAATGAGTGGCTCTGTTGCTTTAGACTTTAGTTAAGCATTTATCTAAAGAAAAATAGACATCAAAGCCCTCTTCACTTAATCTGTGCTGGGCTGTGTATCTCTTCTCTGCCTTTGCTCTTTTTGCAAGAATACATCAGTATGCAGCTGAATCAAAAGCAACGGGGAAGCAAAGGTCAGCCTGACACACTGCAAGCTTTGAATTCCAAGGGTGGAACAGTGGCCAGAAACAGACCTATTAGCTGCTTGAGCACATGTAACCCTTCAAACACGGACAAACAGGGAGAAAGAATTGTCTTCTGAATCCAGCAATCCACTGGAAGATCTTGACTGCTAAAAAACATGTGCAAACATCATCTTTTCTTTCAAGCTCATCTCTCAATTTCACAGAGGTATCCATTCCATACTTGTCTAAGAGCATTTGCCTTCAAAAATCCTCCTCCGGATGCTCAGAGGTGGCACCAAAGACATCTGAGAGGGGCCAGATGTGGTGTAGCGGAGAAAAAGACTTGGAGTATCAGGAGTTTGTCTCTGATATCTGATTAAAGCCTTCTCGGTGTGACAGAATTACCTGTGGCACCCATTCCCCTACATTTTTACTTTCTATCTTTGTAAAAAGCAAAGTCTATGCTTTGCAACCCCTAGCTATTCCTGGGAAGGTTTCACTGGAATCTTTGGACACCTTTGAAGGAGGAAGTGCAAATGCTCTGTGGAACCAGAAATGCTTTCCTGTCACAAGGGAAACCTGTTCCTAGGTAGAGACTAATGATTTGAGTATGATTGCCTTTGTTTATGTGTTTCAAGAATGTCTCAATGATAAAATAGATAATATCCAGTTGGGTTCTTACATGCAAATTTGGCCGTGGAATTAATGTCTGTGCTTTCGTACTTCTGCTGGAAACGAGCTGCTCCTTGTGTTCCACCTTGGTTTACACTGAGATATCAAGTACCAGACTTGATCTGTCATTTATGATTCTGGGATTGCTTTCATCCCATTGGAGACAACATTTTAAGAAATAATAGTTTTTCTGGCTTTGTCAAGGGCCCACTTCTCACTTAACCATCAGACATTAGAACATCCTGATAATCACCACAAGGTGACTTGCAGATCAGCTTGGTGTTGGCCCAAACCTATTTTCTTTTCTGTCTTTTGCTCCTTTCCTCCTTTCTTAAAAGCAGCTTGTTTACATCTAGGCAATGAAAAGGAGGTCTAATAAATCAATGTGAATATGCCAAGCATTCAAAACCAGCTAGGAATAAGGGTTCTAATTTGGAATTTTAGAGATAAGACAGTTTGGGACTAGCATGGAAGAAGCTGCATTCTAACTCTTTCATTTTGTGTAGCATATCAGGTAAAAATTGTCCTTGCCTGGGGGGTAACAGTATAAATCAGCCCAGGTTCTGTCTGACTATTCTAATCAAGCTGTAACCCCCAACTTCTACTTTTGTGGCTTTGATGCTTCCAATCCCAGCTTTTACAACTTTATGTCTAATTTCCTTCACATTTGGAGTGTATTATTGAAACACATCTTTGAAAGTTAGTGAAAAGTGCTTCTTTGTAAATTTGGCTAAGGTTTGTACGTGGTAAGTGTTAGCTTAGGAATGACACTGTTTGGGGATGGCATCACTCTTGGGAGGACTAGGTAGTTCACCCAGAAGTTCACGCAGTAAATCTGCTGGGTTTTTGTTTTGATTTTGTTTTCAGTTTTATCTCTGAAGTTTCAATTTTTCTAACTTTTTGGTCATGTGTTAAAACAACCAGTTTTTCAATCATGTATCATTAGGAGCTTTCATATTTGACTTATATTTCAATACTGAAGGCTGGAGGCAGTGTGTTGTCAGTTTCTGCCATGTCCAATAGGAGGGTGATTTCTAACTGAACTAAATCCTTTTTGTTGTCTATTTTAATAATAACAGCAAGATGTGCGAATATTTTGGAGGTTTGGGGATAAAAGAAAATATTATTTTTAACTTTCACTATACTTGACACTTGGGAAAAATATATTGTTCATTTTCTCTTAAGAAATCACCTAAATAGATTAACTCTGCCACATGGCTTTGGAGAAATGGAAATACTGATGGAAAAGGTGCTGGTGACCACAACAATGCACTTGCAATTGCCATTTAGCTTATCCCTTTGTAATCCTCTGTTCCACCTCACTGAGGCTGGTAATGTGAAAACCAAACGGAGTGCCCCCAGCATACAGCCAAGGAATGGCTGAGCTCATTGCACCAGTCTCAGTGCCTCCCTCCATCCCTTTCTCATGTGGCTGTAATCTTTTCCTAAGCAGAGAGGGCCACTGGGGGGCTCTTCTTCCCTGCTTTAATTCTGAAGCAGACAATGCAGATGCTCAGCATCTGCTCTAGTCTTTCGTGCTGGAAAGAACCCAGGTATCAGCTGTTGTGTGAGATCATGATCAGTCACTACTACCAAACTGCTTAAATCCTTTAAAGCAGAATCAGCATCACTTGGAGATGGGTCACAAATGCAGAATCTCAAGCTTTCTCTTGCACAGACCCATGGGAACAGATTATGTATTCACAAGATCGTAAGTTATTCATATATACATTAGCAGTAAAACGAATATTTCAAAAGAGTTAAAGAGAGCAATGTAAATTAACGATTGATATTTGAGTAAAAGGCTGTGTTCATTTATCTAGTGATCATTACACAACATGTACATGTATAGAAACTTCACATCGTACCTTAGAGACAATTGTTACTTGTCTACTGAACATAGAATGAAGCTTTAAAACACAGTTCCCTATATTTAGCGTTAATTACTAGATCAGACTTACAAGGTGTGCCACAGCCTCCCATTTCTGCATGGTTCCCTTGCATTTGTGTCCTGAGGTAGGAAGTATTGGCTTCTTTCTCTTCTTTCTGTCCTAGCTCAACAATATAAACGTTTCGATTTCTTGTTTAAGTGTCCTTACGTACTTAATAGTTGATTGTTGGGAAAAGAGATCAATATTTGCCCACAAGTCATTCCTTTCTGGGGCCTGTTTATAAAGAAAAGGATTGACGAATATTCTTAGCAGCTGCCACAGCCTTTATAAAGGTATAAATCTCTTCGGTCAGCGGAGTCTCTATGATGACCACTAGCACGTACAAATACCGTTTGAAGAGACACTATAGAAATTCTTACCTAAGGCAAGCACTTTATTTCTTCATCGAGGCAGCTAATACAAAGACCACTGGGGCAAGGCTTCAAAAGCAGGGCAATTCTCCAGAGGAAGTGGCTCAGCGGGCTTTACAACAAAAACTCCAGAACAACAACGGTTTGCTGACATTGGACGAGTGTATGGGGAGGTGGATTGACAATGACATTAAAGCAAAGTTGACTCACACTACCAGCAGAGAGAGATTCTGTGCGGTTCTGTGGATGGAGAACAATCCAGCAGTTTTCTGGAGATAGGGCTCAGAAGTGTTGAGGGGATGAATTTAAGTGCTATTTCTTCTTAGCAATCTTTAAAGTTACTGCGATTTTCTACCCACAGAAATTAGTAACCATGGAGTCTTAAATACAAAATAGTACGTTGCTAAGAAGTATTAAAAGTTAAATTGATTAGTTATTATATGCATGGATTAACATTTTTATATCAAAAATGAACTTCTTTCAACCTTATTTCCTATGAACTTGGTGAAGTGCCCTCATGTACATGAGTAAATATAATTTCTCATATTTGATTATTTTCTGGTCTGCAGTCCAATTAATATTCTTTGCATTTTTAAACTCAGATCCTGACCTTCAAGTGACTAGAACATTTCAAGATGTTTTCTTTTAAGACTGGTTTTCACAATGCTTTATGATAGCAATGTGAAGATGAAGATATTTCCTACCACCAACCTAGATATTTGGAAAATAAGAATCAAAATGGTACTTTTGAAACATGATGCCTTAGAAGAAGAACTCAGTGTAAAGCAGACATCTGAGGAAAATACATCTTGACTTCATCATACAGTCACATACTTTGTGCATGGCATCACTTTAATGTGGTCCATCGAAACATGGGTTCCAATGATAGTCAGTATGCAGTTCTAAAATGCAGTTGCTATGGAAACTGTAATTTTGCCAGGACATGTCTCATACATTTCCAGTCTTATTATCATTATTCTTTTTGCTAATATTTTAAACTCTATTAGTCTATACTCAACTAAGGTTTATAAAGTGTTTTCAAAAGTATTCTTTATGGGCCCGGCATGATAACCTAGTGGCTAAAGTCCTTGCATTGTACACACCGGGATACCCAAAGAGGTCCAGTTCTGATCCCGGCAGCCCTGCTTCCCATTCAGCTTCCTGTTGTGGCCTGTGAAACCAGTCGAGGACGGCCCAAAGCCTTGGGACCCTGCACCCACATGGGAGATCTGGAAGAGCCTCCTAGTTCCTGGCTTTGAATAGGTTCAACTCTGGCTGTTGTGGTCACTTAGGGAGTGAATCAGTGGATGGAAGATCTTCCTCTCTGTTTCTTCTCCTCTCTGTATATTTGAATTTCCAATAAAAATAAATAAATCTTTTAGAAAGTATTTTTGACATACCTCGTCATTTGACATATGTATCTTCTAATAAAATTGAAGGTTGGTGCAGTCCCTAATTTTTAATGGCAGGACATACTAGAATCTGTTTTGGAATCCATTTCTCAGAATCACAATTATTGACTGGTATTTATGTAAGCAGAAAATCTTAACTGATGTTATATTGAGCGATTTTTTTTTTACCAGTGTTACTCACTGTCCAATGTTGAGTGGAAGTGTGGGCTTTGAAGTCCATGCAGGGGAGGAGTCCTCTTTCTTTAACTACTTCTGGAAGGTCCTTCTTTTCAACCTTCCACTTTGTAAGCATGGAGACAATCATGGAATCCACAAGCTTCATAGAGTTGCTGGGAAGATTATGAGGTGATCTATGGAAATCACTAAGAATTGCATCTGGATAAACAAGTAGCTTCATTTATGTAGAAAGAATAACATGGGGATGGTATGGGGGATGAGCAGATAATAGAGTCTGTGCATTCTGATCCAACATTCAGAGAATTGGTCAGCTAACCCCCATTTTTCTATGAAATCCTGAAGGCAGACAAGTTCACATGGAGCAATATTCTGGAAATAGAATATGATAAAAGTGTCCTTTTAAGCTGTGTATTTACATGTACAAGAAAAGGAAAAGGTGGTTCATTCTTTTTTTTTTAAGATTTATTTATTTTTATTGGAAAGTCAGATACACAGGGAGGAGGAGAGACAAAGAGGAAGATCTTCTGTCTGATGATTCACTCTCCAAGTGGCTGTGACAGCTGGAGCTGAGCCAATCCAAAACCAGGAACCAGGAGCTTCTTCCCAGTCTCTCATGCAGGTGCAGGGTCCCAAGGCTTTGGGACGTCCTCAACTGCTTTTCCAGGCCACAAGCAAGGAGCTGGATGGGAAGCAGGGCTGCCAGGATTAGAACCGGTGACCATATGGGATCCTGGTGTGTGCAAGGCGAGGACTTTAACCACTATACCATCGCGCCAGGCCGGATTCATGCTTTTTATCTTACTACTTGATGATCTGAGTTAGGAAGGAATGGGACAAATAGCATTATAAGGAGTTTGAATATTTGATCTATTGTTCTTTCCTGGGAGGTAAAGTGAGTGGGGCTAAGGTTCTCACTGGCAGACTCTCCATACACATACACATGTGGAAGGATCATACTCTCCTACCACAGAAGCTTAGAGAATGCCAGGTGGCTTGCTTTGCAAGGAAGGATAAAAAGGAGTGACATTTGTGACTTTGTAGCTGGTCTTTGATGTTTGATTAATTCGTCTGGTGCTTTCCTCTGCTTGAGTGATCATTTCATCATGAGTTTAGGTGGATGTGCTAGCAGATTGGATTCCTGAGAAGATACAAGAAATAGAGGTCCAAACTAACTTGTCATGGATACATGGTTTGAATCAGTTATCAAGTTGGTCTCAAGTCACTGAAATTTTGGGAGTAGCTTGCTATAGCCTAATGTGCCTGACATAAAACATGTGAAGACATTCCAACATTGATGCTGAGAGATGTATATGATGGTCTGCAGATGGTCAGTGGGGGGGTTTCCTTGTATATATTCATCTACTGAGTCTTTTAGCACTACGAAATATAGATATTATGTTTCATTAACTAGTTAATACAGTCTCAGCTCTTAGTAATAAATAATAGATACTACTTGTTAAAAAAACCTGTCACACACTGTCTGAAATTTAACCCATAACAAATTAATATTTGCTAATGGAGGTCTAACATTATTAAAGAGAGAGAATGTACTGCCAAATCCTACTCTCAATTCCATTTATTTTTAAGAGTAAATTTTAGAGTAAAATTTGTCTGGTTCAAGATAAAAGACTGCTAGAGTTACTAGCTGATTTTCTCAAGAAAAAACAGAATATTAGAATCCACACAAAGCGATTCTTTCCTGTAGCATAGCATTGAACCAGTAATCAGATATAAAATTATTATTGATTTTTACATATTATTTATGGTGCCATGAGAAGGTGATGTGCATGGACTGCAGTAATGGCTGCTGTATTTGAACTTTTTCCAATCCACTCTAAAGAAAACAGGAAAGTATTTCACAAAGAGCTTTTGAAAACTAGGAAATGGAAAGTGTAACAACTAAAAGATTAATAGGATGATAAAAAATATTAGGGAGCTTAGAAAACAATCAAGGTGCTGTTCATTTACTTCTTGGATACAAAGGTTACCATTTATACACTTCAAAAATGTTATCCACAGCCAATGAAAGAATAGTAAATAGCTGAAACCATTGCCTGACAGCCAGTAATTTCTCTGCTGAAACAATTCAATTAGTAAAACAAACATAAATAACATGAGAAGATTTTCCAAAACGAAGTTCAAAACCTGAGGAAGAATACATGCAATTTCTGTGCCAGAAGTAAAATTCTGGATTTCATAGCAAATTATTTTTACCTATATTTACAGGTTTAGCCTATTTTGCTGTGTTTAATAAGAATTGTTTTCCCTAAGTTTTTCTGTTGGTTTGTAATTAATTTTGACTTAATGATAGCTGATGAAGTTGTCCACAGTCCCATAACATGCAGTTTTAGTCACCCATGAATAATGGTACTAGCTTGTTTATCCAGGCATCCACGTGAGTATTTCTTCTGCTTCATAATATATTCTTATTGTATGAGTTATTTAATTTCATCCTCTTTCCTGATTTTAGACATAAGGAAATCAAACCCCAGTGAGGTGGAGAGATTTATAGAAGGGCATTGTAGCAGAATGGTTTCTGGTTGTTCCTTTAAAAAACATGTAGCGAATTTCAGTTCTCATTGGCCTACCTGTGTACTCTCACTGGTTCAGGTGTAAATGTGAAGAAAAAAATAATGGCACCCAATCACCTGGCCCCTATTCTATCTTTTGACTCCATGTAGAAAATTAATGTGAAGCTCTCTCAGAGTAGGTGGTAGTAATACAGTCTTTGGAGTTCTTTCAGAAACACAAACACTCTCTTTGGCTAACATCAGTTTAAGGTGCCTCTTGTGATACTGGCAAGCCATGTTAGAGTCCTGGCTTGAGTCTGGGCTGCTCTGTTCCCATTGCTAATGCATCTGGAAAGACAGTAGATGATGGCCCAAGTATTTTGTCCCCTGCTACCCTTGTGGGACCCTCAGATTCTGGTGTCTGGCTTCAACCTAAAAAACCCCTGCCTGTTGTGGCCATTTAGAAAGTAAACTAATGGTTGGAATTCAATTCTCTCTCTCTTTCCCTCCCTATCTCTGCCTTAAAAACAAGTAAAATTATCATCTAAAAAAATAAATGAAAGATTGAGTACCAGGATTTCCTTTTAGTGGAAAATTCTATTGTTAATTTTGACAGTCCAGTACATACATGAGTTTAGACACTTACTATTCAGTTTTCAAACAGCCTTTTGTTGTCATATTTTCACTCTTTTTAATTTATTTGTATTTCACTATTTTTACAAGACATTTATTTATTTAAGGACAGAGTTACAAAGAGAGAAGGAGGGAACAATTGCAAAGAGGAGAGAGAGTGTGTGTGTGTGTGTGTGTGTGTGTGAGAGAGAGAGAGAGAGAGAGAGAGAGAGAGAGAGAGAGAGAGAGAGAGAAAGAGGATCTTCTGTTTTTTGGTTCACTCCCAGATGATAGCAATGGCCAGAGCTAGGCTGGGCTACAACCAAGAACTTCATCCAGGTCTCCCACACGGTGCAGAGGTCCATGTACTTGAACCGTTTTCTGCTATTTTATCAGGCCTTTTGCAGGAAGCTGTATTGGAAGCGGAGCAGCAAGGAAATGAACTGACACTCACATGGGATTCTGGCATCCCAGGAAACATTTCAACCAGCTGCACCAAAATGTCAGCCCCTGTACTTCATTATCAACTGTGTGCTTCTATACACAAGACAACAAATGCCCCAGCGTGCCAGGTGATAGTTAATCTTCAGTAGTGTTATCTTTATGTCTGATTGTCCAAACTTTTGAACATTTGGTTTTATTTTATGACACTATTTGAGAAAAATAAACTTCAAAAATTGTATCCTGACAGTATTTAACATAGTGACAACAAAGCAGAGATGGAAATTCTTTTATCTATTAGAAATGGCAAATTCTTTAATTCACTGGCCTTCAGATGACTTGTGTTTATCAAATGTGGAACGCTAAGAAAAGAATGAATGTGTATTTCATAAAAATCATAATATGACCTTAGAGGACCTTGTTTTTGGAAACTTTGAAAATGTGCCATGAATTAAACAGCCTTTTCCTTTCTTCCTTAGTATAGCTAGTATAAACACCGAGTTAGGCGGTTAATCTTGATCATTCATGGAAATTGAATACCAGTATAGCTCTATAAACATATGAGAAACTAAGGTCTATGGGATAAGAAATGTCATCTTGTTCATAACTACAGCTACAGCAAACAGAGAAGTCCTAACCCAGAATAGGTGCTCAGTAGACAAATGTGAGAAAAAAATCGCTGTCTTATATAGCCAGACTCATATTTGACTTTATGTTCATCCAATACATTCTTTTATTTATTTAGAAAAAAAAATCACCCTTCAGCTTTAAAATATTTGTTTGCTTATTTTGCTCATTCTTTCTATGTGTTTTCATGCTCAGGTACAGTTATGGGGAATTTATTAAACTGAAAAATGCATTTGGGTGTTTGATGGCTCAGCTATACTGTCTTGAAATCTATCGTTTGCTTCAGCTTTTCATATTTGCTAGAAAATTCATGCAGGATGTGTGTGTGTGTGTGTGTGTGTGTGTGTGTGTGTGTGAACAAGTCTCTTAGATTTTGCTTCTACATCTTTCTGAGTGTTGTTACATCTGATGACTCAGACGAAGAATTTCTTGGGTGAGCTCAGAGCATCTTGTCTGTTGCTTTTGATTTTCAATAGAATCCAAGTTCTCACAGTTCATTTCCCTCCCGTCCAAGGGCTTGCGCGCCGGTGTAATTTCCACGGCCTGTGCAGTTCTGGCAGGGTGCTGTCATTGAGCGGTGCCGTAAAAACGAAGCTTTATCACCTAAGTCCTTCTCTACTCTGCTTTCTCAGGAGCATTTCACTTTGAGCATGAGCAGCAAATTAAACAAGCACACCAGAGCAGACCTCTTTATCTCTGTGTAGATGGAAAAGGTTATAGACATCACAGGAAAAAAAGACAATATGGTCTATGCATTAATTGGGGTTCTCTTAATTTGGCGTTCTCTTAATTTGCCTTGGAAACGTGCAGTGGCTGAAGGAAAATATGAAAATAATGTTCTCAGATTTGAACCAGGAAGCTTCAATGATCTTAAGTTGCTTCTTCAGTCTTGTGAATCATTTTTGGAATTAAGTAGCAATGAATTGACTACCTGAATTTTTTGGAATCAGATGAGGAAATATTGCTTGTCAGCGAAGAATTCTGAACTCTCACCTAGCTTTTTCCTTTTTCTCTCATTTCAAAATCTTTTATGAGGCAGAATTGTTATATATATATATATATATATATATATATATATATATATACATATATACAAATATATATATACACAAATATATATATAGCTACTGGACTCCTGTGCCATGACTGGGCAGTTCCCTCCCTCTTTTCTCCACGTCTCATTTTGTCTTTATTTCTCTTTTTTTTCTTCTCTTACATTCAGGACAAACCAGGTATGGCTATTGTTTCGCTAGAAAGAGCCTTGCGTTGTCTATTTTGTTTTAGTATTTGAATGTTCAACTTGAATCTCTGTCCTCTTTAGACAACATGGAAGAATTGTATGCACTGGGGTTTCCAGATATACTTTCTTCCCACTCCTCTCCACTTCCTTGTCTCTAGCAGCCTTGCAAAATAGCTCATTGCTTTGCATGTCTCACGCATTGAAGTGTTTATAGAATCTAACGATCCTGATCTTTCACTTGCTTTTCATAAGCAGAAAATGATAGCTGATCATGGCACAGTTCCCAGGGAGGCAGCATGAATTGCAGTAGACAAACGAATGCCAGGCTGAGGCAAAAGCAGTCTAGGTATGTATGTGCTTTGAAAGGGATTGTCCTCCTCAACTTAGCTGCCATGTATAATGGCATAAGGACCATGCAACTTCATTTTCTACGAGAAGAGATGTTTGAAATGTATTTGAAAATGCCCCCAATCCCTGTCTTTTCAAAATTTTGCCTTAGAGCTCACAGAAAAGAAAAAGAAATCATGCTGAATGAATTAAACATTTGAAACAAAACGTAAAGGAAGCTTCACTGTAATAGAATGGCTGTCCGTGGAGAACCAAAACTAAATATGAACAGTAATTGATACCTTTTTACATATTAATCAACAATAATGATATCTGAAATAGTGCAAAAATCTGATTAAAATCTACAAGATTTTAAGACACTAGTGTTGTATTTCTTTAGCTTATAAGTTATTTGATGCAAACTTACATGTGTTAGCTGGATCAACTTTGGGATTATTGGATGTGAAAACATCAGATGGATTCATGGCAGGTGATTGCAGGTGGTATCAAAATAGATACATTAAGCATGTACAAGGGCTCCTGTTGAAGAGAAGGGCAACCCAGGCAGGAGGTGCTGATTACAGTTCCTGGAATAATGACCATGTTGATATGCCAGGCTCAATTACAAGGGGTTTACATGACTGGTCTTCCTAATCTTCACATAACTCTGAAATGTGAAGAATGGTCTCAACTTACAGCCAAAGCAATGGAGACATAGAGAGATTTAAGTAACTTACCTAATATCACACAGGAAATAAGAGAAGAATCATGCCTTGAACTTGTGGTCTTAATACAATGTACTTCAGGTAGGTAAATTGCTTCTAGGAGATGAAGCTTATGATGTAGTAATGACCTCCCTAGAGAGTCATGCTAAGTGTATGTGTATCAGGTCATAAAAGAGGCAATTAGGAGGCAAGAAATGAATTCTGATTTAAACACACATAGTGACTCAGTCACTGCTGGCTCAGAGCTATTGTGATTATTCTGGTTCAGTCCTGGCCCATTTTCCTGTGATTCTTTTGGCTTTGCCGTGTTCTCCATGATAACTAGCAGCCATGACTGCAGTCTTAATGGGTCATCTGTCAGAGGAAAAGGAGGAGTTGTCTTCTACTGTCTCAGAGCAAGACTGAAGAACTTTCTATGGACTCTGAGTGAACTCATGCCTCATCCTGACACTAGGCATGGGGTTGCATGTGAACTTTCAGGTGCTGGGCTGGAGCTCACTGTTCCCAAGTGACATCAAATCTTAAAGGAGGACAGAGCATGCAAATAAGAGGAGCTGAGTGGTCACACACATTGCTATACCAAAGAGGTCAGATATTTGTGCTGGAGCTTTTTAGTGTCACACAAACCTCAGCAGCTTGGTTCTTCATACTGGAAGTTAAATGGAGCCTGATTCAAAGCCTGAGTGCTTGTATAACAGAGCTCTAAGAAAGGCAAATTGGGTGCTGTGCCATGAACCCACCAAACAGCCCAAGGGTTTTCATCTTGCTATGACTTGTAGAATCAAGTTTGTCACTACAAGATGAAGCTAAACAGCTAGCATATCATATTAGAGGGTTCATCTGCTTTGGATACCATACTCATACACAATGCTGTGATTCCTATAACTATACTATTATGATAATTACTGTGTTCGTCAAAATTTATTTTAACATTGGCTTATTAGGTTGTATGTAGGGAGTCAAAAGTTGCTGTTTCTTAGGACTGCACCTGAGAAACACACTGGGAAGCTGGTACAGTATTTCTTTGATTCCCTGTGTTGTATTTCAGGGCTGAAGTGCAGAATGTTCTTTACAGGTTTTGCTGCGAGTGACTTCCAGGAACAATTTGGATCATTTTTTCATGGTCCTCTTTCCTGCAAAGCACTGTCACAGCCAGAAATCATTTGCACTCAGCATTCAAGACAGCCATTCAAGGCAGTCACTTAGGAGCTGGCATCCTTGCTTGAAGAACTCTGTACCATGGAGGCAGTAGGAAGAAGGCAAGTGGAAACAAACAGGCCTGCGTTCAAATCCAGGCTTTGTCACTGACTTAGTGAACCAAGCCTATTCTCTGACCTGTTTTCTTCTCCATAAAAGGAGATTAATAGTGTCCATTCTCTGAGCTATTTGTGATACTAGACTACATATGAATTGGACTATATACTATTTATTTTATTTATCATTTTTAGGGTTTATTTGGAAGACAGAATCGCAGAAAGAGAAAGAGAGATCTTCTATCTGCTGATTAACTCCCCAAATTATCAAACCTGTCACGGCTGGGCCAGGCTGAAGTGAGGAGCCTGTTCCACATCTCCCACGTGGGTGGCAGAGGCCAAATTATTTGCTATGCATTCCATTGCTTCCTCAGGCACAGAAGCAGGGAGCTGGCTTGGACACAAAGCAGGTGGAGTGTGAGTGCTGCCAGTGGTGACTCAACCGGGCACACTACAGTGCTGATTCCAAGTATTCTCAAATATACTCTAAATATTGGTTGCCATTGTCTAACAAAAGTTATACCAAGTAGCAACAACGATGGAAGTAATCTCAGCAATTTGAAAATATTTGTGTTTGCAGAGAGAAGCTCCTTACCTGTGATAGTGCTTCATGTGTTATATTTAGGAGTTGAACAGTTTGAGTAGAGGCTGCACTTGTACTCAGATCACCATTGGCTCTGCCTAAGGACATGACTTGATTTCAGTTTCTGAAATGTCAAACTTGGCAGAGACTAGTGTTTTACGAAATTACAGAGGGAGGAGAATCCATAATCTTTGCCCTTGAGGAAGTCAAACCCCAGGTACACAATGACAAATAAACATACTGTAGAATACAAATAACTAAAATCTGGAAATAGAGCCACACATGCTAAATTATAGCTCCATAAATGTATTCACTTCTGAAATATCTGCATAGGCAGACAGATCAATGGAACAGAACAGAATGTTAAGTAAGTCCAAATACTTTAGGGAATCTAGTGTATAATAAAGGTGGCATTTTTAATCAGTGAAGATAGATTATCTAATAGGTGGCATGGGGACAACATTTTCAGCCATTTAGAAAAAGAGATCTCCACCTTACCCCTTGAACTAAAGTAAATTCTATATGTACCAAAGTTGTAAAGATAGAAGGAGAAACTAAAAATTTTATAATAACATGGAAAAATTTAAAATACTTCTGGGACAGGAAAGATTTCTCTCAGATTCAGGAAACAACCTACATAAATAGCACTAACAAAAGAGTGATGAGATTATGTTTGCTATAAAGTATTGGGGCTCTTCCACGGAAAAACGCAATAATTAAAGGCAAAGGGCAAAACTGAAAGAACAAACTTACACGTGTACATGTCCACGTCTATATTCAATTGCCTTCTAACAGTGCTGTACCAGTTACCAGACCTGTTCCAGATATGCACGACACCCCCAAGTCAATCCAAGGAGTCTTCAAGGAGATCATGGAAAATGTGATTGCAAAAAAGTTTATGCACAAATTTTAATCTTTTTGCACCAAAATATTCTTTATGCCATTTCCATGAAGTTTTAAAACTCTTCTCATATAGATTGACAAGAAAAACAGATATTATCTCACAGCACAGCAGAGAATATGAAAAAGAAAATACAAAGTGGAAAATACTTTTCTAGGGATATAAACAATCCTGTTTCATCCGTAGCTGAAGAAATGGAAATCAGTTGGTTGAACTATAATTCACCTGTCACATAGATGATTGCTATAAAATTTATAAGTTCAGGAAGCGGGTAAGCATGTGAAAATACAAGTAGATACACAATATAGGTATAGTAAAATTTGGTTCAAACTCGTATTTTTAAGATTTATTTATTTTTATTGGAAGGCAGATCTGCAGAGAGAAGGAGAGATAGAGAGAATGATAGCTGCTTCACTCCCCAGATGGCTGCAACAGCCAGAGCTGAGCCCATCTGAAGTCAGGAACATTTTCTGGGTCTCTCATGCAGGTGCAGGGTCCCAAGGCTTTGGGCCGTCCTCTTCTGCTTTCCCAGTCCACAAGCAGGAAGCTGGATGGGAAGAAGAACAGCCAGACATGAACTGTGCATATGTGGCATATGTAGGGCGAGGCTTTAACCATTAGGTTATGGATCCAGGCCCTGGTCCAAACCCACCATGGGGGGAGGGTGGAGGGGGAGAATACCAGATTCTATGTAATTACAACACAATGTAATTAATGAATAAATTTAATAAAAAAAATAAAATAAAATTGGATAATACTATAAAAATTTGGGATACATGGGTTTTGCTAATTCTAGTTTCAGCAATTTAGTTCTGATTTTATTTGTAAATGTAGAGAGGTCTGAAAAAAGTGCTCACTAGAGGGGCATTGACTATAGTTACACTTATCAATAGGAATCTGAATAATGCATTTGGTTCAAAGATGAAATAACATAATATAATGTAACATAAGTCAAAACATTTAGTGTAATAGCATATGCTGATATAGAAAGATCTTCTAGATATTTTGTTAAGGCTAATCAAAAGGAAGGTATTTGATGGTGTCAGTTGACATGGATCTGCTTTAAAAATTTCTGGACAGGCACCCTAGAAACAGTTTTTCGCACTTCTGTTTGGGGAGTAGGATGAAGTGCTGTGAAAGGAGCTCTTCTTTTTTTGGTATAATTTTTGTGGGATTTGAGTTTCTAACTGAGGCTACATGCTTATATTGTAGGCTGAATGGATGAACTGATAGAGTGAGAAACAAAATGTTTGCAGAGAAATTCTTTCTAGCTAATTTCTTCGGTACATGCCTTGATTAGCATATCCCTTATATTGCTGAATCAAAAACAAGAACAATTATTTTTAGATGCTGAGAAATATTGAAGTATTTTTGAAAAAGAGGAAGCAGCTTAACTCAAAGAAGGGAAAGCCAGTTGGGCAAGCGGGGGCATTCCAGAAAGAGTAGGGGGAAAGAGCCTGGGAATAATTCACAGAAGCATGTGATCAGGGGAACAGCTGTGCTGGTGGCCCTCACCCTGATCTTTGTTTTTGCTGAGAATGGTCACTAGAATAATTTGCTCATCAGATTAAATTTTTGCTTAGGAAGATCATAAATTTCCATTCATAGCAGAGCATCTTCCAATATGTGTCAGCAGGCACCATGACTCCTCATTCCTCCATAATAGGAAAGTAGACCAAGAATAGGAAAGTTTACTTTCTCAAAACCAAAGGTGCTCCTATAGCAGAGACTCACCAAAACTTGAAAATGAACACCTCTGTAGAAGTGAGATTAGTCACTCTCTAACTTATCTAACAGTTTTTTGAAAAACATGGTAATATTTTTAAAAATTAATATAGTAATGAAAATATATTAGAATAAATGTAATTCAGGGTAGGCCATGGAATATGAAGAATATTAAAACATAATTAAAATGTAATTAAAACATAAGTAAAATGTAATAAAATCATATGGTAAAGTTCCTGTGTACGAGTAATTAATTATTTCCTCAATTCTACATATTGTGAGACTCTAGTAGATGTTTCTATGTCTGTCATATTTTCCAATAAAATTCAAGAAGAACTTCTCACTTATTCTTCATATAATCACTATAAGATGAACAGAGGAAAATAATGCAGCTCATTTTACATATCAGGGGTTCTGGCTTGGGATAGAGTTGAATATCTTGCTTACAATGAAGCAATGACAAAATTGAGATTCACAACCTGGATTTTTAATTTCAGACACATAGTTCTAAATTACACAGCCTTCATAGGAAATTCAATGCTCAATGCAGTGCATAGATTGAAATAGTCACTATGACTTTTTCTGAGGTCAGGTCACAAAAGTACCAAGAAAAAGTGCATGTCAAGAATTATTGGATTTTTGTTTTCTGCTTGTGTTTCTTAAACATCATCCTCTATACAATTCCTAGAGACAGCTTCCATGTATACATAATAGCTTGGATTTATGGTCTCAGGAAATCACACTGTAGAAAATCTAGTGACATGGTTTTTAAAAAGTTCTGTAGGTTGCCTATTTCTTACTGAAAAGAAATAGGTCTTGAAGGTGACCACAGATTTATCAAGCATTTAAGGTTTTTTTTTTTTCAGTTGAACCTTTGCTTATCCCCCGATTTTGACAGTGATGGCATGAACGATTGCTCAGGAAAAGCTGCTGATCCATCTGTGTCGGCTTCAGATCTTACAGGAAGACTGAAGCTCAAGTTTACAAGCACTCTGAAGTAGCTGTCCATCCTGCTTCTGAATGTTCATATTCCCATGGATGGCCTTGCAGGAATAAAATAGCTTCATTAAATTCTGTTTGGATTCTGAGAGCTGGTATATTGACTCAATCTCCTCCTCAGATGAAGTAGTACAATGGATGAGCTTGGTGCCGTGGAACTGCAAAGTACCATGAAGAGTGTCTGAAAGCTGAAATTAACTTTTTATTAGCATGACACAGCTGTGGGCTATTTCCTCTTGTCAGCAGCAAATTTCTGGTTTTCCTACATACCTTTTCATAGACCTTGCATTGGTTCACCTCCAGTTATTCCTGCAGTTCTAACAGGCACTGTCCTGCTCCTTGTCGGCTTTTTCTAGTCCTACCGCTTCTTTATGTGCCTTTTTGATATTTCAAAAGAAGTGTGGAATGTGGTAGACCTTTCATTTTCAGTATGTGCTTTTACTGGCTTTGATGCCTTATCACAGCAATAACCTGGAAAGATTGGGTGAAGGAGAAATGGGAGACCGGCTCTCCTGTGGTCTTCATGAATAACTCCGTTTATGCTCTGTGTCCTGATCTATGTCAAGAATGTGGATTTAACAATGTCTTTACTTCCCTGGATTTTTGCAAGCCACCTGCCTGGTGATCTGGCAAAACACAGGCCTCTAGTGATGACATTCATGCCAGATTGGAAATGGCATAATTCCTGATTTATTGGCCTTAATTCTTTTTGTGAATTTATTTTTTTTCTTTTTCCATTTGGCCACTCAAATAGGTAAGTTGCCTTTGCCTGTGAGCATTTAAAGCCAATGTCTTTTTTTTTTTTTTTAAGATTTATTCATTTTTATTATAGCCAGATATACACAGAGGAGGAGAGACAGAGAGGAAGATCTTCCATCCGATGATTCACTCCCCAAGTGAGCCGCAATGGGCCGATGCGCGCCGATCCGATGCCGGGAACCAGGAACCTCCTCCAGGTCTCCCACGTGGATGCAGTGTCCCAATGCATTGGGCCGTCCTGGACTGCTTTCCCAGGCAACAAGCAGGGAGCTGGATGGGAAGTGGAGCTGCTGGGATTAGAACCGGCGCCGATATGGGATCCCGGGGCTTTCAAGGCGAGGACTTTAGCCGCTAGGCCACGCCGCTGGGCCCAAGCCAATGTCTTAAGAAAAAAATAATGTGAAACAGTGGAGAATGTGTGAATATTTTCTTTAGTATGCAGTCTTGACTTCTGGAACATCATGCTCTAAATTGTAGAAAAAACAAAAGGCTCTTTGTAACATTCAGCAATAGCACATTTTGTTCTCAAAAGATTTGATAAACTTCATATGGTGTACAAAGTCATTTAAAAATAAGATAAATTCAAAACAAAAGACTAAAATTCACCCTACAGTGTCAATGTATCTAATTTAAAAATACTCACTTACTAGAATTTTTGTAATTTTAGCAATGTATAAGAGAAGCTTGAATTTTCCTAGGTGGATCCATATCAAAATGAATGATAGTGAAAACCTTCTTTCCTAAAGGAAAGAAAGATAGCTATATTCATACCACCTGGACTTACTTATTTGAATAGTGATAATCTCGTATGATAAATCCACAATCAAAATTAGAGGCCAAGCCAATGGGCTCAAATGCCTGGAAGGACAGTGGAGTTTTGCTTGTCATGTGTTCAGAGTGCAATCACTGTCTCATTAGGATTTTCCAAAATCATCGTGTATTCTTTTTATTTGTAAAACGATGACTCTGTTTTGTCTCATAGGAATCTAAGAAGAATGTGCATCAAGGTTATAAATAAAAGCACAATCCGGATATCTAAGAGAAACATACTCCATTTTATTAATACCATTGTTCTATCCTCAGGTGTTCTGAATGAGATTATGATAGAATTGAAATGGAAGTTTTTAGGGTTTTTTTACTCCTTTATAGAAAACTGAAATCATTAATATAGTAAGTGTGTGACATTAAGAATAACAGGTGGGCCCGGTACTGTAGCCTAGCAGATAAAGTCCTCGCCTTGCACGCACCAGGATCCATATGGGTGCCAGTTCTAATGATGGCAGCCCCGCTTTCCATCCAGCTCCCTATCTGTTAGCCAGGAAAGCAGTCGAGGATGGCCCAAAGTCTTGTGACCCTGCACTGGTGTGCAAGACCTGGAAGAGGCTCTGGGGTCATGGCTTTGGATAGGTGCAGCTCTGGATGTTGCAGCTGCTTGGAGAGTAAATCAGCAGATGGAAGATCTTCTCTGTCTCTCCTCCTCTCTGTGCATATGACTTTCAAATAAAAATAAATAAATCTTAAAAAAAATATTAACATAGGCTTTAGCTCTTTTGCAGAGGAATCTTCAATAATATTCATTGTGACTTTGTCTCTTTTGTTCTTGGTCATTGTACGTCGGGTTGGCAGATTCTTCTCCTTAGGGTAAGTTTCTAAGCTGTGTCACCCACAGGTTTGTAATTTGATTTTACTTGTTGTGGTTGATTCATGGTTGCTTCACTTGTGCCAACTGCCTAAGCGAGTTTCAGGTCTGGGCTCTTACGTCAGAATTCCACCACAGTCCCTAGAGCCCCAGCTCCTGGCTCACCTCTCTCCACCTCCTGTGATCTTGAGGTGAGGATGCACCGTTGTCTGTTTAACCTTTCTCCCACTCTGGTTTGAACAGTTCCCAGAATTAGAGAGACACCAGATGTCCTAAATAGCAAGGTTGTTGGTGGTGCTGATCTTGCTGGAACCTGCTGGCTGTTAGGTCTGAGGGCCACATGGACCTATTTTTTGTTTGTTTGTTTTAAGATTTATTTATTTTTATTGGAAAGTCAGGTATACAGAGAGGAGGAGAGGCAGGAACATCTTCCGTCAGCTGTTTCACTGTCCAAGTGAGTGCACAGCAGGAGATGATCCGATCTAAAATCAGGAGCGCTGTCAGTCTGTCTGCTCCTATTTCCTGTAATGTACCCTCTCCGCAGCACCCTGGCTAATATTTCTCCATCTGTTCAAATCTGTTCTTACCTTAATGAATGAACAACCCATTGTTAAATGGAAGGACCAAATTACTACCTATTATTATTTATATATTATTATAATATATAATTATATGTTATATATTGTTTATATATTTATATATTATTACATATTATTATTTATATTAACCCTGAATGTAAATAGCTTCAACTCATAAATCAAAATCAAAACCAAAGCCCATCTGTTTGCTGCTTACAAAAGATACATCTCACCAACAAAGCTCAGAAAAAAACTGCATCTCATGGATTTTAATGTTTTTGGTTTTAGTTTTATTTCTTCAAAACCATTTTTTTTCTCATTTAATTCTTCACTGACTCATGGATCATACAGTAGCATCATTTTCTTCAAGATGGTTCTTGGTTTTCTTTTTCGTTTCCTCAGCAACACATTGGTCATTCAGTAGCATGTTTTTTTAACTTCATGGCATTGTAAATTTCTTTCTTTTTCTTCCTGTTGTTGATTTTGTTTTTTTGGCTTTGCACTTTGGGGGATGGATAGTGACTGTGTGGTGGAGTCTCTCATGTCCAGATGAGGCTGCCGTGCAGTGCGCATCTCCACTTCTGGATCAAGGATGGACTCAAAGTGAAACTGTTGGATGTGTCATGTCAATGGGATGCTGGATTCTCTGCCATTGTCCAAGTCTGCAGTAACAGACTTATGACTGTTTATGAGGAACAATGCTGTTGTAATGATATGTGGGAACTCAGTGTGTGTGTGCAGGGGGCGGGGGGACTTGTGGTAGGATTAGGGGAAATCCCAGGACCTATGGAATTATATCCTAAAATAATAATGATAATAATAAAGAATAACAGATGTAATACACTTAACTTGAAGCTATGTTTGGACACTTACTGTGAATTAAAATGAATTGTTGAATGTAAATCTTCAGTATAGATCAGCATTGGAAATTCTTGATTTTTTATTTGTGTCTCTTCATTAAAGTAAATATAGTAAGAATTTATAGGTCTAGAATTCAGGTCTAGAATGTTCTCTGAGCATGGATCATTGCTTCACCTATGTAACTTTTCTCTTCCTAATAAAGGTTATTTAGCAATAATAATAATAAACTATTCTGAGTTATATAATTGACTATAAGTGAAAGATTTGGTTGTATGCAGTTTTAAACCAATTTCTAGGCTATTTTTGGATTATACTTAATGCTTTTAAAGGCTGAGTTTAACTTCCGTGTCACCAATACAGCAATCAAATGGACTTTAATGAGTTAGCCATGGACATTTTGTAACTGTAAACCTGGTCGCACAACTTGTGTGTTTGTGATGTCAGAATTTGAAATGAAACACCTTTCTATGGAGAGGAGTATCATTACAAATGATGTCCTGTTCTAAAGATGTGGAGGCAACTGTGCATTGGCTTCTAGTTTAGAAGACTCCATGTTTAACAAGGAAGTTAGCCTGTTTTATCTAAGTGCTTCTAGAAAAACCAACACTAGGCATTTAAAAATGATCCAATAAATTCCTTTAAGGAGGCTGTCCTTGAGATGGAGTTCATTCCACATGCTTTGAATATTTTAGCTTGCCTGTTGACTTTCAGTGCTAAAGGTGAGTGTGCATTTTTGTCATGCTGTGATTTTAAAGAATGAGCCTGGTATTCTGTGGCATTTCTGTATATGTTCTTAGATTTTTCAACAATTATAATGTATGTACGATTATGCTGATAATTCCTCTACTACAGAGTGCACAAAGCAAAATGCTGAGTCTTTTTTTCTGCTTTCCATCCTTCCTTCTTTTGTTCTTTCCTGGAGATAACTACAGAACTTGTGTTGCACATCTTTTCACCTTCTTTTCTATATGTCAATATGTACTGATGCATGCACACCATACTTTGTGCATACTTACATACACAAATGTCACATTCTTGGTATTAAGGTGGAGATTCAGGAAGGTTGGTGTTGAAGATCTGAGCACTAGAGAACCAGTGACGTAGACTCTGGTCCTGGTACTCAAGCCTGGGAACTTGAAGCGCTAAAGGCTCAAGGAAAAACTGATGTCCCAGATACTTAGGCAGACACAGCAGGTACATCCTCCTTTCCTCTCTCCTTGGTTCAGTTCAGACCCTCAGAGCACTGGATGGTCTTCTTTATACAATCTACAAACTCAAATGTGCGTTTTTTCTTACAAGTGTATCTAGACATAAGATTTACCAGGAATCTAGATATTCCATGATCCAGTCGACCTAACATGTAGAGTTAATTATCACAACATGAATATCGAGATATAGTGTAAACTTATTTGAGAGACAGAGAGATAAAGTTAGGGTAAAAGAGATAGAGAAGGGGAGAAAAGGGGAGAGGGAAAGAGGAAGGGGAGAAAGAAAAAGAGAGAGAGAGAGAGAGAGACAGACAGAGAGAGAGAGACTAACATTTCTTGATTTACTCTAAATGCCTGTACCAGCTTGGGGTCACAGTCAAGAGCCAGGGATTTGATTCAGATTTCCCAGATGGTTGGCACAAACCTAACCACTTGGACCTTCACCTCTGTCTGTCAGAGTGTACATTACCAGGAGACTTGAGTCAGGAGCCAGAGCTGGGCAGTTAGACCAAGCACCATCAGTGAGAAATGTCTGTGTTTTAATGGGTATGTTTGTTTTAACTTCTAGGCTAAATGCCAGCCTTGTTACTTTAATAATTTACAAATATTCGAAACATGTCTGAGATCATGTTGGTGGCCATATTGGATTTCCATAATTTAAGTCAGATGGCCTGGGTTAGAGCTTCTGTCCGTATATCATTCTGTTGCCAAAGCAAACAATGTTGGGGTGGGAATCTATTTTTGCAGACACTGCCCTATACAATCTCATTTAAACACTAAAAACCACTCTCATCGACAAGATCATGTTTGAAAACCATCATGGCTACCAGCAGAAAAGAATGTAAAGGGCAAAAAAAGAAGGCAGAGCACAGGTCTAAGAATGACACTACTTTTGCCTGGACATTCCACATGTTTTTCTCATATTTACTACATACACCTAACCCTCATTGATTTATGAATCAATTTCTCACTTCTCCATTCTTTGGCTGCTGAATAAACATTGGGATACTCTAACTATTACTGCTACTAATGATGATAATAAATTACATATTTACGATGAACGTGTTGTTTGTAAAAATATTTCTTGTTTTTATAAAAAGAAATATGTGTCTAGGAGCAAGGACTGGGTGAAAAATTTTAAAAAATACATAAAGCTAAATATTCAAATCACCCTGTGGCTTGCCTTTTAAACTTGACATTGTGTTGTAATTTTCTGTGCTGGTCTGTTTAAGTTTTCCTCATCCTTTCTAATGATTGTAGTTTTTACTTGAATGTGCCATGATTTGTTTAACCACTCTCCTTTTGGTAATCATTAGCATTGCTTGTATTATTTTCCTTTTTTAGCCTTTTAAAAAATGAAAAAAATAAGTCAATCTATGTATATGTTTGTGATATAGTCTTTGGGATAGATTCCTTGAAGTGTAATTTCTGGGTCAAAAATCGTGTGTTTTAAGTCTAGATATATGCTGCTGGGGTAGATAATTTGACTGCTGTGTGTTGTGGTAAGGGCTTTGCCAGGATCTTATCAATTAGCTCAAGCTGACCTCAGTTCTGAACAGTCAGGGTCTGTATGACACTTTAACATGATATCAAATAATTTGAATTTCTTTCTAAAAGATTGCATAAATATATACTCATGCTTAAAGTGTTCAAGAATGCCTATGTCCTGTCTTCCTCATTCATATTTATTGAGAAGCTTTTGAGTTGATGTCAATCTGGGAGATGAAAAATGGTAACTATGGAGATTCTCTTCAATGGGCATAAAGTTTAGGTTATGCAAGATGAATAGCCTCCGGGGTATGATCTACAACATTGTGTTTATAGTCAATCATATCATATTACGAATTTTAAAATTCAACACAGTTATTACAATAAGAAAAGTCATCGTATTTCCCTAATGAGTAGTGGGATATTTTCCTTTCATAAACTTCTTTTATAAGTTAATTGGTAATTTTTAGTTTTTTTGGAACTGTTGTCCTTTTCCTGTTTATTTTCTCTTGGGTACTTTGACTGTCTTCCATCCATTTTCAAAGAATTTTTGTATATTGTACACATTAATCTTTTGTAGAATATGCTATGGATGTTTTGTTTTCTGTTACTTCTCAGAAACCTTCTTTTCAGAGCCTTTTATTGTAAAGATGCATTTTTTATCAACTGCTAATTGCCAATTTTTTTCTCTAAGATATTTTTGTTTCATAGCTTCCTTAGGAAAGCCTTTTACACCTGCAAATTATAAGAAATTTCTCTTTATATTTTCCTGTAACATATGCAGACCATAAAGTTAGTTTTTCATCCATTTGTAGTTTGTAATGTGTGTGCAATGTTGCATCCTTATTTGTAGAATTGAAATTTAAATTTAATTTTTCCATATGAATAGTTGATTCTTTTACCATTTATTGAACGCTCCATTTCCTTTACAACTCTGAAATATCAACTTTATTATGCATTCTATGATTAAAATTCTCATGTATGAATGAGGATGCTTCTGGGCTGATTCTATTGGCTCATTTTGAATTTCTTTACAAAACCAAACTCAATTAGTAGAACATTGAGATTTTTTTGATCAGGATAATATATGCAGACACTCTGTATCAGCTTAGACAATCTCTTGATTTAATTCTGTCTTTAAATGTCAGTTCTCAAAAAACACATTTTTGTGCTTTTCAATATGATCTGTCTTTCTAGCTTTAAGCAGTTAGATTCTGGCCTTACTCAACTGTCATCAATACTAAAAACTTTTATTATCTTTCTACTTGTTAAGCTGATACTTCTGGGCACAAGCTGCCTCTTCCATCCCTCCGGACAAATCTATTGGTGGAGAGACCAATAAATTAATTACTATTTTGTAGATAGCAAATTGAAGGGAGAAATACATTTTTTTCAAAGTATACTTTGCCTTAGTTGAATGTTTTGGTTCAACTCACTGCCTTTTTAAAAATATTTTTTAAAAATTTTCATTTTATTTTAAAGATAGGGAGAGTGAGACGGAGGGAAGATAGAAAAGAGAGAGAGACAGAGAGACAGAGGAAGAGGTATCAAGATCTAAGATCTGTCTTCATTTGTTCAATTTTTAACTACTTATAACGTCCAGAGCTGGATGAGGCAGAAGCCAGGAGCCAAGAACTCAGTATTCATCTGCCACATTAGTGGCAGGGACTCAAGTACTTGAACCATCTCCTGATGCCTTCCCAAAGTGGGCATTAACAGGAAAATGGTTTGAACATCAAACCATTTTGAAACAGTCACTCTGATGTGGGTGCAGACATACCAAGTTTTATGATTATATTGTGTGAATATTCTTATCTTATTTAACTACTTATTTTATGATGCTTGCTATAATTCAGCCCCTTTTGTTTCTTTTCCCAATTATAATGATAAAAATGATAGTGTACATATGTCTTCATCTACGGAAGAAGAGAATTTTAGGGGGCAATAGATTCCTGAAATTGAAATTACCGGATCAATGAACTAAATATTCATGTTATATTACTAATGAAATAAATGTATTACTTTGAGAAAAAATTAGCCTACTTTAAGGTGGTGAAATCTGCCTCTCCACTTCCTTTCTAGAGAAATGATATCCCAAATAACATAGATATACAAAATCATATACAAATTCCTTATGAAACTCCAGAAAAGATGTGGAATCTGAAAAACACATGAGGGTGGACATGTGACAGAAACTCACAATCTGACTTGGCGCAGATGAAGATAATATGAGCAGAAACAGTGATGATGAGCAGGAAGTTGAGTCCTGGAAGGTTGTGGTGTTTGCCAGGAGAACTGAGAGATCCTACAGGTGCAGAGTCTTGACCAAGTGAATGGTGGAGTTAGGTGCTGATCTAATGCAAGGGAGTTGAGTGGATGAGATCCACAACAGCTCCCCCAGAAAGCTCCCCCAGGGGCTCCTAGAATGCCAGAGAACAGGGCATGTCTCAGGAATGATCTGCCCAAATAGGCCTCCAAAGCTTCCCAGGTACTGACACCTCCAAAACCCAGCACTGCATGTTTCTCTCCATCAAAATACCCCTTAACATCTTGAAACTCAAATATGATTGCTAGCTTTTCTCCCAAGTGATTTTTAATTTTTATTATAAATGGAAATGGTTTATTATAAATGGAAATTTTAAATGAAAAATTATAAATTTTAAATAAAATTATTATTTAAGCAATCTGAGTTAAGTATTCTATTACTTGCAGCCCAAAGCTTGAAATCAGGTAGACATAGGAATTGCCACAGCTCTGGGCAAATGCGTTGAATCTGTCACTCAAGCCAGAAAATCCAGTCACTGTTAATTCCTTCTTTCTACTCCGCAATGATACAGTCTGTTAGTTTTCCCTTCCTGATAATCTTTCACATCTGTCCTTCCTCAGAGTTTTTACTTTGTTTATGTCACAACTTTTCTACATAGGATGACTACAGTAATAACCTCTAGTTGTCTTAAGCTTTCATCTGGGCCTCCTTAACTCTGTACTCTCCAGACTGAAGAATATAGTTTCTGAAAAGAAATCTGATTATCATCCCTCGCCACCTGCATCCAGCATTCTGCCACAGTTATTACTTATCATTCACTCTCCCTCCAGAGCCCATCTGAATGGTACCAAGGCCGTTGCATAATTTGAGTAGTGATCTTGAAGAGGTTGATTTTGGATTGATGACTCCCCAAGACATTCATTTAGTAAATCACACTAAGGCAAATGTGCATGAATTATACCAAGAAAACATTGGATGATCTTTTTCTGCCTCATTTCCTGAGCATGCCCTGACTCTGCTGTACGTTTTCATTCTTCTGCAAGTTTCAAGGTTATCAAGCTATGCACCTTTGCACTCCTCATCATATCATTGTGTTTGCTGTCTTATACGTGGGATCCTGTTATCCTCATTTGAGAACTTCCAGTGTCTAAGTACAGGAAATAGGAGCTCTGAAGCTTCTCTTAAGCTTCAGAGGAGCTCTGAAGTTCCTGGAGTTAATTGGCAGTACCTTACACATTTGGGAGTATATGAACATATGTATCAATGCATGCATCTAATTTTTCTAGGTTGAGGCTTTGTCAATTTTTGTCAGATTCTGAAAGTGGAACACAGCCCCCTGAAGGAATGTTAGGGTCCCTGATGGGATGTATAAATAAAAGTTTGTTAAATTGAATTGAAAAATTTCTTTTGAATAATTATTTTTTCCTCTGACACAGTTGGTGATCGCTGTGTGTGTATATGGGAGTGTGTAGAAAAAAGAGGATAAAACCAATACAATTCATGTAGATGAGAATAAGCTCTGTTCACGATTAGTTTTAATTACTTCCATTCTAGTTCAAGTGGAGAACTGATACATGCTTAGAATAGACCAGTCCAAAAATACTTGCACATGTCAGATATTCATTAAAGAACACAAGTTTTTTTCTGCATAAATTTCCTGAATAATTGACTGTGCTATCCCCTTTATTTAGTATGTAGACTAACAGGATTGATTGCTTTGATTGACTTAACTCTGTTCCAGATCAATACAACAATATAATAGATTTTTCCACCACTGCACTGACTGAATCTCCTGGGTACTTTGGTTCTATGAAGAGGGCCTCCTTGTGTATAGCACAGGTCTTCTATGTTGGAGTCCAGTTTATGGAGTTTTAGTTTAGGAACACTGACTTTTGTGTGAATAAAGTTCTTTATTTTTGTGGCTTTGTGACAATCTTCCTATCTCACCTCTGGTGGCACAAAAATAGGCATTAATACAAGCTAATAGAATTCAAAGATGTATGATAAGTTTGCTAACTAGACACCAAATGGAGTAGCTTGATCCTGTTTAGATTCTTGTCTGATTCCTTCATTTATTTAACAGCATTGACCCAGATGTGATGTCATTCTAGCCTCTATACCAGTTTATTTTTGTAAGAAGAAAAGTAATGAATAATTAGAAAATCAGTAATTTTCTCTGCCTATACTCAGACTTGCAAACATATTGCGGGGAATGTCCCAGGGTTTTTTCACTTAAAATTGTCCTAGATTAATAAGGCACTGGGCTGCCCGTCTCTTTTGATTTCCCTCTCTTATGTGCCTTGGGTGGTGGTGACTCATTATCAAGAGCAAGTGGGGGATGCTGGGCACTGTCTTAGGGAAGATCATCCAGAATGGGCTATAAAAAATCATATCTGGGAATTTAAAACAATACCGTATATGCATTCTAATTGTAGGTTTGAATAGTTAATTCCCTTGCGCTATACCTGTCTCATTGTCCTGGCTTTTATCAAGGGAAAACTCAAACGAGTCTGCAATAATTTTGAGAAAGTGATTTTTGTCTTGAAATCTACTCCAGTGATCCACAGAGCTTGTGTATCAACATGCAAATGAGTGTGCGCATCTTAAAATATTGTGAAGACCCCTTGGCACCTTTTATCAATCAAAGATAAAATTTCTATTTGATTGTAAGCTCCCTAAAATGTGAAGCCTGTGTCATGTCCATTTATCGTTAATATCCAGTCCAAAGCCTACACTATACAAGAGTACTCTAAAAATTCTTAGAAAAAAATGGAATTAAAGATAAGTTTATTTTTGGTATAACATTTTAAAAATTCATGCACAGTTATTTCATAATATGTACTTTCTGGACTTTTTGAAGACCTCTTACATATATGAGTTTCAATTTTTTCCTGGTATTTAAATAAAAGTATGTTTTGACTACATTTTCCACAAACTTTTGAAGTGTCTCTATGTTTTGTGCTCAGTAAATATTAAATGAATGGAAAAATAAAAGGAAGTGTAAATAAAAGAATTTCCTTAGCAGAAACAGATGACAAACTAGAGCTGCTTTTGAGTGTTGAGCGAGTAAGTACTTTATGTAAAGCACGGATATTGTCACATGTTATGTTAGTATATCACAATTTTATATTCTGGATGATTAAGTGGGTGTATATGATTCCATTAACATGACATGGCCAAGATTTAAACCTCATGACTCAACTTATTAAAACTATTCCACAGTTAGGAATCCATCAATGGACACTCAAAGATGTAAGTTTATTTATTCGCTTTAAATTCTTATTTATTTGCATAGGAGAAGGAGAGAGAGTGGGGGGAGTGGAAGAGAGAGAAGGAGAAAGAGCGAAAATGCTCCATTCCACTGATTCACTCATCAGATGCCCATAACGGCCAAGGTTGGGTCAAGGGAAACCTGAGTACATATCTAGATCTAGGTATCCCGTATGGGTGAGCAGAATCCAGTTCCTTAAGCAATCACTGGCACCTCCCAGGAAGCTGGGATCAGGAACCATAGTGAAGCATCAAATGCAGGAACTCTAATATAGACGTGAGTGTATTAACTGTTAAGCTATATACCGACCCCCAAATCTATAACTTTAGATAGACAGAAAGGGCAAATTCCCCCAGATTCCTCATTAGAATAGCCAGTCTTGACATATTTGAGGGGAACACAGAGCTGAGAGGAACTTAGTTACTCTGGCCCTGTCAGTTAAGTACTGAGAGTGACACCCTCTCACCTCCATATTCCTGTATCTGTCCTCCACACACCACTTACTATATTTTTCTCTTAACATACTCAAAGATGTGTTAACCAGGTTTTCTAATAATTGTCTTTGCCTTGAGTTACCTTGCTGTTTCTGGGAAAAAAGAGAGTGCAATTTTCATTGAACTAATAGCTCTCAGATTAGACCCAAGGAGCAAGAAGATGCAAAAATAGCAGGTAAGAAGTGAGAGGGAGACATAAATAATCTTTTAAAACAAATGTGAATTATATTATTCATTCACTCCTGATTACCAAGAAATTAGAAGCTGGATATTCTATTTCTAATTCTGCACATCCCACACAGCATGAATTTGAAATCCATATTGTTGTTGTTTAACAAGCCACTGTCCTTCTATCATCTGTATGCTCAGAATTGATCTTCTTTCTTATTTCTCCTTCAAAATTAAAGACTTTTTACATTTAACTGTAGAAGCTTTTGCTCTGGGATTCATATCATAGACATAATTGGGCAAAAAAAAAAAAGATACTCCTAGTTAGTTTTCTAAGGCAAAGTACTTTTTTTTTGAGAAGAAAATAAAATTATGGAAATTATGTTGATACAAACTTGTGTTTTTTATATGAACAACCTTTTCTGTGACCAGAGCTTCACGGTTCAGCATTTTTAGATGTAAATATTTTTTCCCAATGATAGCATAAATAAGTTTCGAGTAGCACAGAAGTGTATTTGGCTTTAAAATAAGTGACCTCTCGTTTAAAGGGCTGCCTGAAAAATGCAGTGAGGGCGAGAGCCAGGAGTGTGGAGGTGGTGTTTATTATTTATCAGGCTTCTGCTGTGTCCCCACTGGGGTAGATGAGCTTGACTGTTTCCATACTTGCCACATTAATCACTTTCTCTTTTAAATTCAGGAGCATCCTGTTTCATGGACAGGGTCAAACACAAGGTAAAGCAACTAGAAAGTCAATTATGGTAAACAAGTCTCAAATAGTAACTCAGAGGCAGCTGCATGGTAATTTTGGCATCAGTTACTCAAAGTCCATTTTCAATTTATATCATTACGAATAAAAGTATGTGTAGCCTTGGTTAATAAAACAAAAACAAAATGAAACAAAAAATCCAAAAAACCTTTGCCTACGAAGGTGATAAGGTTCCATTCTTGCTGTGCTCAGAATTATTTGAAATGTGCACATGCTGACTCTTTAGAGCGATAGTACACTGTGCTTCTATGGGAGGGCTTTTTTTTTTAGATTTAATTTAATTTAATTTTTAAAGTCTTTCATTTCCATGAACATTTGGAATCTCCTCTTATTGCGATGTTGATTTATGCTTTTTTAAAGATTTGTTTATTTTTATGGGAACGTCAGATATACAGAGAGGAAGATCTTCTGTCTCATGATTCATTCCCCAAGTGGCTGTAATAGTTGGAGCTGAGCCAATTCCAAGCAGGAGCCCAGAGCTTCTTCCCGATCTCCCACGTGGGTGCAGGGTCACAAGGCTTTGGGCCGTCCTCGACTGCTTTCCCAGGCCACAAGCAGGGAGCTGGATGGGAAACAGGGCTGCCTGGATTAGAACCAGAGCAAGGCGAGTACTTTGGCTATGCTACTGCTCTGGGCCCTTATTTTATTTTTTATTGGAAAGTCAGATACACAGAGAGGAGGAGAGACAGAGAGAAAGATCTTCTCTTTGTTGATTTACTCCCCCAAGTGACCACAATGACCAGAGCCTTGCCTATCTAAAACCAGGAGCCTGGAGCCTCTTCCAGGTCTCCCACATGGGTGCAGGGTGCCAAGGCTTTGGGCTGAACTCAACTACTTTCCCAGGCCACAGCAAGGAGCTGAATGGGAAGCTGGGCTGCTGAGATTAGAATGAACTCCCATATGGGATCCTGGCAAGTCCAAGGCAAGAACTTTAGCTGCTAGGCTACCGTGCCTGGCCCAAATTTTTTATTTTAATTTTTTTCCAGGAATGCAGAAATACTTGCCTAGGACTGATTTCTGATTTCTCTGCTTGTACCATTAGCTACATTCAGGTTTTTCTGCCATACAGAATACAGTTCTTTCAAGAATATGTGAGGGGGCCTGTACACACTTTCTTCTTTGCAAAGTTTTATTTCTCCTCACAATAGAAAAAAGAACAGGGACTCAATTTTGTACAAATAAAACGGAAACTTAAATGTCAGAGTAGGCAGTGGTTTCTAGTATTTGCAGTTAAGTGCTTTCAATACCAACAGATTTTACTATGGCACCTTCATGGTTAGTAACTGGGTTAAGGTAAATGTGTATCATTTTCAAGATTTGCAAGTGGGCCCAGCACAAAGGCTCAATTGGCTAATCCTTCCCTTCAGGTACTCGGATCTTATATGGGCTCTTGTTTGTGTCTCAACTGCTTCGCTTCCATCCAGCTCCCTGCTTATGGCTTGGCAAAGCAGCAGAGGATGGCCCAAAACCTTTGGATCCTGCACCGCATGGGTGACCCGGCAGAAGCTTCTGGCTCATGCCTTTACATCGGCTCTGCTCTACCCATTGTGGCCATTTGGGGAGTGAACCAGAGGATGGAAAGTCTTTCTGTGTCTTCTCTCTGCCTTTCCAATAAAAATAAGTAAATCTTTAAAAACAGAAAAGATTTATATGTGCTTAAACAATAGCAGCACACATGTGTGTGAGATGGAGTCTGTTTCTAAGCTCTGTAGCTGTCATTCCCAGGACTCCTTCAGGATGAATTTTACTTTGCCTGCTGCCACTGTCCATCCTCAGTCTTCTATCATCCCCACGTGTAGCAACATAATTGCATTGTCTCTGAAACATGTACAGTGTATTCCTGCTCATGTGTTTGCACTTGTTTTTTTCTTTCCTTGCAATTCTTCCTCCCAAGATTTGATAGGATTGGTCACTTGTTATTCTGGTTTTAACTCAAGTGTTTCTCTACCAAGAACCATGTATGGTCACTGAATCCAAAGCAGCACCCCGGTAGCCCAGTCATGCTGTGCTTGAAGTGTCTGCTGGTCTCCACAGTGTTTACTATGTCCTGGCCTTCATTATCCACTGCTTAAATTCCTTTGACAGACTATTTTAAGCAAGAACAGAGATTTACTTTTTTATTGCCTGTGATATCCTCAGGTACTCCTGATAGTTGCCCTCTAAATGTTTGTTGAACAAGAGAGAATACTGATCGGTGTTCAGAACTCTTAGTAATCTCCCTTTTAGCTGACATATTGGGAAACACCATCCCATCTTAAATTCTCCCCTTGCTATTTAGTTCCAACTGACCAATGAAGCTTATACCTGTGCTTTTAATGAGTGTTACCCCGTTGCTTCAGAATTATGGATGGTACCTCAGAGTTAAGCACAAAACTTTTTAGAAAGAAGTTTTAGCTCCACCAAAACACTTACTAAAAGGTGGCCAAACCATTAACTGTGCTTTCCTGCTTTTGACAACATAAAAGCGTAAATGTATTCAGAGAATACAAAGAACAGTTGTTGATGGAGGGGGAATTTGCTTCTCCAACAAGACAAGTCAGTGATGCTCCAAGAACCTTAGAAAGTTGGGTGCTGTTGAAGTGTTCTTGTCTACTTACCCAAACAATATGTTTTATTCCTGGAGCTGTTTCCCGAATGATTACCAAAGCATAGAGCTTGACAACTCCTTTTGCTCATACTGGTCTGGTTTTCCTGGACTCCAGAGAAAGAGAGACTGACTCTGTGTAGAAGTATGAAGGCTGAAAATGGCTGGAGCTGTCTTTGCTCCTGAAAAGAGAAAACTTGGGTTGGTAGGATTAATAAAACTGAAGCAATCTCTAAATAGTTCCGACCAGAAGAATTGTCTAGAAATTTAGAGTGGAGAGGGAGGGTGTCCAGCTGAAAGGTAATGTGGGTGGTTAATTATTGGACAGCAGCTAGATGAAATTTACAAAAAATTATATAGAGCAACAGAGTGAGAATATGTGAAAGATCACAAAGGTCTGCCATTCAAGAAGGGCAATATTTAGACTTTTACTATGACACAGGGAATAGCTAGAATAATCATGCAGCCAGATAAGTAGAAAGACCCTGCCCTTCATTTCTTCACCCAATGCAGAATATATGAGGGCAACAAACAGGAAAGGACAAATATTGTATCTGCCATCATTCTGGAGAGATGTTTCTCAGACTTTTTAAAAATATTTTTTAGATTTACTTATTTGAAAGATAAAATGACACACAGAGATAGAGGGAGGTCAACCTTTTGTTCATTGGTTCTTGTTCACTTCTTACTAGACTGGGCTGAAACCAGGAACCCAGAATGCCATAAGGATCTTCAATGTGGGTGGTAGGAGCACAAACACTTGAGTCGTTGTCTGCTACCTTTCCAGATGAATTTGTAGGAAGCTGGATTAGAAGCAGAGGATGGAAAGCAGCACTTCAATATGGGATAGCAGCGTCCCCAGGTGATTAACATACCGTGACAACACTGGATCTCACAGATGTTTTCATTGCTGCTCTCTCCAATCATTTTTTATGCCTCCTCACCCTCATTTGTCTTCCTTGTGGACTATGAACACGACTCCACAGCTATACTTTGTGCTATGTATTGTGGCTTTTTGTGGGTACACAAATCACTGCATCATTTAAACTATTTTGCTTTTCTGCCAAGAATAAATTTTCATCATCTTGGGGGCAATATCACCTCCATAACATGGTTGGTACGTCAGTGGAAGTGCCCAAGCCTGTTCTGTGAAGTTTATCTCCCATGGTTCATCCCAAGGGATGAAGGGGAACTTTTAAGGCAGCAAATGGTCAAGAAGGAAATCTATAAAATTTCTTGAAGTGGAGGCTTCTATGTCACGTCCGTATCACTTCTGCTGCATTCTGTTGGTTGTAACAAGTTATACGACAGGGGAGCCCATATCCAGGGGAAAAACAATAATTCTATCTGGAAAAGAAGAATAGCAAAGTCACTTTCCAGAGACATGTGCTTTCCTGCAATTGGAGAGATTGATTCTGCCATATTTGTATCTATACATGACAGAGGGTTTACCTCGATTTTTCAGTATGTCTACAGATAACAATAATATTTAGAATTTATTTATAGGCCTATGGACAGTATCTGTTGAGAATGACTAAACCACAAGAAAAACAGCAAAACTGTGCATAAACATAAACACTGAGCTTATTTTATGCTGTAATAAAATACATTATACATATATATATGTGTGTGTGTGTGTGTGTGTGTGTGTGTTATCAGCCTCCCATACCTCTTTATTAGGTATCAAGACCTGTGGTTTTAGGAGATATTTATTGTCCAATTAAGATTCTCTTCAAGATCCTGTACTGTTTTTGTCTAACCTGTCTGGAGAGATTCTGCTTAAAAGTACTATTTCTATAATATACAATTTGTTCAAGCACTTGTTTAAAATTGCATCTTTGGGTACTCCAAATAATCCCATAATGAAGTGGTACAGTGTTAAAAAAAAAAAACAAAAACCTAACCTGGGCATTCTGTGTTCTCTCTGCCAGGATTAGAACTTTGGTTTCTTTTTCTCATAAAACCTGGAATGGTTTAAACAGACTCTGTGATGTGAAGAATTGCTTCATGTTTAGACTCTGACTTGAAATTTAATCCTGCATTTGCCCAGAGCTGTGTCAATTCCTATGTCTACCTGATTTCATGCTTTGGGCTGCAAGTAATACAATAGTTAACTCAGATTGCTTAAATAATAATTTTATCTCCTATCTCTCAGGTTTGATTTATGTAAGAGTTCAATGATGGACTGTTCTGTCTCTCGCATATTCACTCTAATGTTATTATTTTTAATCCAGCAGTAGAGATAGGAATATAGAGATAGATAGTTGGAAATACAGAGTTCTCCCCCAACCCCAATATTCTCTGGTTAATCATGCTAGGTTTCCCATCTATCTCTAAGAGTCAACACTTTTTTGGTAATTCCCTAAACTTAGCAAAATACCCATGGTGGTCTGGGAATTTCACTTGGCTTGTTATAAAAATGAGAAAAAGGATATCTGATAGAAAGAGTGCCACTGGGAATATAAAATGAGAAGAATGTGGAGTATAGCTTCTTGTTCACTGGGTAACTAGTAAGCAGTTTCTGGAAAGGAGTGGCTCCAGATGACGCTGTAATTCTAGAAAGTAAAAGCATCATGTGAATAAAAGTTATTGATAAAAGAAAAAAATTCGAAAGATACATCAAATAATAATAATGATGACACCCTTGCATTTTCCTTCATTTACTATAATCTTCAACATGTCTCCTTTTTCTCTTCCTGTTCAATATTACATATACAGCATAGTACATAGAGGATTTGGTGAGTGAATCCTCAAAGTGAAATGCATTCCATCAGCATTTCAGAGGAAAGATGCGATTTATTCTTAAGTGTGTTCCTTTCTAAAGAAAGCTGTTGGTGGGACCTACAGAAGGTCACTGATGAAGGTGGTGTGGGAAGGAGCTAGAGATAGGTTAGTCTTTCTTGGCCTCAGTATTTCCTATCCTTTAACATCTTCCTCATTTAAAAGTTAGTTCCCAGAAGTAATGTCTGTCTAGTACAATGCTATATCCTTAGTACCCACAATAACAATTGGCATAAAATAGACATGCTGAATAAGCTGTGGTTGAACATGTTGCTGTCAGCACTCTCAGGAACTGCCCTAAAGTGAGAGCAATCTAACAACAAGGAGTCTTTCCTCGTACATGTATTAGAAATTGGGGATAGGATGGTAAGGGAAGTGCCTCTACATGTTCAGTTGTTTGCTTGCTGTGTTAGGATTGCTTGAACTGTGCTCCCCAAAATGCTGGATTCTTTTCTACTAGGCAGAAGTAAAAGCGATCAGTAACTCCTTCAGAGGCTACATTTCTAGTTAATGACTAATGATGGTGTTTTAAAGATAAATTTAATTAGGCTTCTTGATTTTGGCATGTTTCATATAGCTTTTAACTTTTCTTTTGGAAGACATATTAAACATGGAGTGGGTATAAGGCACTCTCGTGTGTTCTCTTAGAAGTTGACGTGAGAGGCTGCCCCTTGATGCGAGGACTGTAGAATTTAGATGTAAACAGATTGATTAAAAGCTATATTCCCTGTATGCTCACAACACTTTGATGTCTCCCCGTTAACTGAATGACAGCCCTTGGTCCATTGCTGAGATGGCAGGTGGGTGGGAATTTTCACTTTATTTGAGCAACTCTGTTAGATGCTGAATATTTCTTTACTTAGAAGAGTCAGTTGATTGTGATTGCTTATGCTAATCAAGCACCCCAATTCTTGGACTGCTATTGAGGTGTGGGCTGTCAGGATTGCTGACGTTGATATCATGGAGCCTCGGTGTGTCTCCTGTAAGAGCACAGCCATTATCTGTGATGACCACAGCAGTTCGCTCATATGTAGGGGCAAAGCATGCAGGTTTGCATTAGACTTATCACATACAGGTTTGTGTAATCATTTAAAATGCTGTGAGACATCTATTATGCTCCCACCCTTCTGTTCTTGTCATTTATTATTCACACAACAACCACAGTGGTCCCGTTCAGGTGTATGTCAGATAGGACACTTCTCTACTCAGAACCTTCCAGCATCTTCCTGTCTCCTTCAGAGAAAAACCTGACTTTAGCTAACAGGTCTTATCTTCCATGACCCAACTGCCTCCTTACCCTTCTGATTCCAACTTCCTTCTCCATTCTTGTGGCTCTCTAAATCACACTGGCCCTGGTGATTTTTCTTGTTATTCAGCCCTCAGAGTCTTGGTTCTTTCAGTCCCTTCTGCTTGGAATGATCTCTTCATTGCATGGAGGGAAAGCAAGCTGTTTTTTTCACACCTCTACTTGGAAGCTGCCTTCTTACCAACAAATTGGCTAGCAACTTGAACCAAGTTTTTAATGTCTGGTCCCAGCATTCAACATTGCACATTCTCCTTTATAGCTGTGAATACTTTTATTACCAATTTTCTCTTTTTGTGTGTGTGTGACTTGTCTACTCCACTTGAATGAAACTGTATATAGGTAGATATTTTTCTCTCTGCCTCATTCTCTCCTTTCCTCTACTTTGCTATACCCAGAAACCACAACAATGCCCGGATTTCATAAGGTTCACCATGAATCTTTGCTGAATGCTGAATAATTTCATTCTTTCAGTCATCAAATATTTATCATGCACTTCCTGACAGTCAGTCACTGTGCAGGCTATTCAGAGAGGCAAAGTTTCTAACCTCACAGAATTTAAAATCAGGAGAAAAAATAATTAAGCAAGTACCCACTTGATACATGTGGACTCTCAGTTTCATAGAATTCATTGTCTGTTGTTCTTAAGCTGGGATGAACACACAGAAATTTAAAACCACAGTGTCAGCCTTCTTCCTTTTTGCTAGGCTAGGGTTGACTTAGGCATTTCCTTTAACATCACTAATTACTTCTATTTATGCACAACGCCTTTCATTGAGCAAGAGTTTTATTGCTGTTTACATCTACTGGGACTGTTCTCTGAGGTGTTAGAGATTATCATTAGATGAAGCTCATCAATCATTGTTATTGGGGATAGACTTCATTTGATCTGCCCTTCAAGAACATCAAAATAAGAATAAAAATGATTACCTCTCACTTGTTCTAAAATTTAAAATGTCTTTTAGCTTCCAATTTGCATGGGATAATATGAAAATATAATCTCTTTTTATGTGAGCTTCTCAGTCTCTTTGAAAATGTTAGGTTGCCTATTAAATTTCAGCTTTAAATACTAACTGCATAGTTCAAAGTTTGATATATTTGATCTACATGAATGTTTAAAGCAGTGTTTTACTTAGAAGTCAGTTTTAACTGTTAACTCAAATTTTGTTATATTTTAAAAAGAACTCAAAGCTTGTAATTTTTTTTTTAAAAACTTAGATATCAAATGGCAAAGTAAAAGTTGGAAGACATTGGTGGTGTCTTAGGAAATACTTATACATGTTGTTATAATATGGAGGAAATTTGTATCAGGGATTGTTATGTCATAAGGCTTGTCACTGTTGTTGCTCTTTGACTATATATAGACTTGAGGCCAACATGTGCTTTCTGTGACGCCAAATAACAATAGATGTGGTTGGAAACAGTTCTGCCAGGTTCATGCTATTCCCACTAAATAAAAAATGGATTAGTTTTCTAAAATCCTCTTTGTCCTAATATACCTTGTAATTTTTGGTGAAAATACACATGAACATACTATGGTTCTCTCTGCTTTCATTTCTTTATATTTTAGTCTTGTTGAGTGGGGATCTTTTGTGCATAAATTCCACATGCACTAGTGGAAAATAAACTTTTTATTTGTTTTTGTAAATGTTTCTCTCTGAAAAAAGAGCTCCTATTTTAGTGGAATAGACCTGGCAATGGATCAGAGTTAGCAGCCAGACCTCAGGAGGAGGAGGAAATGGTGGCAGAGGGGGAGCAAAGGGAAGAGGATTTCCAGCTGACCCTCCCAGTTATCCTGATTATACACAAGAGTCCAACGTCCAAGACATGACTCGAAAATTTTGTGCGTGGACTCAATTTTGTGGTGAATCAGGTAAAGCCACTGCAAGCAATGGGTGCTGGCATCTTATATGGGTGCTAGTTCATATCCTGGCTGTTCCATTTACAATTATATTCCTTGTTAATGATCTGGGGAAAGCAGTGGAAGGTGTTTAAAGTACTTGGGTCCTTGCCACTCATGTGAGATACCCAGATAAAACTCCCGTCTTCTGATTTTGGCCTAAATCAGCCTCAGCCATTGTGGTACCTGGGGAGTGAACCACTGGGTGGAGTCTCTCTCTCTCTCCCTCTCTATTTCTCTCTGTCTCTCTTCTTCTCTCTCCCTCTTTTCCAGTGTCTCTCCCCTCTCTGTAACTCTAACTTTCAAATAATCAAAGGGATATTTTTAAAAAATAATATATGTTATTCAAAAACCTGAAAGAACAGTATATTACCTAATCAGTGTAATAATGAGCTGCAGATGGATACTTTTACTTGATAATTTCATGTGACAGCCAGTTAGTTTCGTGGAAAGTGTACAAAAATTGCAAAGGCTTATAAAGAGTAAAGTATTCCTCCTAGACTTCTTCATTATCAGAACTACTGATGTAACACAATGTCTATAAATTCAGTGCTGAGCAAGGTGAGGAGCATGTGCAGCCAAGGTTCTCATGGTGCTGTGTAGCTGTGGGACAAGCAAGATCATTGCTTTCTTATGTGATGGAAAGCATAGCAGCCTATTGGAGTCCTTCAACATTAGTGTGTAAATGTGCTGCTCTTGGAGTAAACGTTTCAACAAAGTTCTGAGCAAGAGAATGTAAGTTCAAAGACAATACAAAATCATATTTTAATAGTGCGTTGTGAAGATGTTAGATATCACAAGTGATATTCTAAATCATTTTAAATGATTAATATGGCATATGATAGTATTTCAAAAGTTGGTGGCAAAATGGAATTAAAAGCTGTTTATTTTAGTGAAAACATTTAAGCACCTGCTAACTTTCCTAATAGGCATACCCTATGAACTTTTTGAAGCCCCTTCGTATGCATGGAGTTGGATGAGAAGCTGGGCCACCAGGATATGGATTGGTGCCCATATGGGATCCTGGTGGATGCAAGGTGAGGACTTTAGCCACTAGGCTACCATGCCGGGCTCTACCTTGTTGAAATACCTATTTAGAAAGGGGAGAAATTAGAATGATTGCATGTATTGAAAAATATGAATAAATTGGATTAAGGAGAAGGAAGATTTTTGTCACATTTATTTGGGTTTTCTGATATTGTATGTTTGCTGTTTGATTAGTTTTTTTTAAGCTGTTGTTGCATGAAATGACACAGGTAAATTCTGCATAGGTATCTTGTTTCTATAGTACTTCACATTAATTTAAACCTGGTACTTTAGTGGAAAAAAAATTTAACCCAGAAAGGCACATTAAACTAGCTAAATGATATATGCAAAGTTCTCAAGAGAATTAAGAATTTTAATCACTTAGAAATTTCAGTAGATCAGTCATACTAAGAGTTATCCCAAGCACGTGTTCTGGAGTAGTCCGTGTTTAGACTTTTCATTTCTGTATTCATCTAAGTATTTTTTAAGAACTTGCAGACTTGAGGTATGCATTCTATTCCTAAAACAACTTCTGATGTCCATGAAACAGTCAGCTACTTGAAGTCATAAAGTGTTCTTTGTTATTAAATTTCCTCTTATTGGTTTTGAACAGAAGTGTTAGTAATTATACTACTTTATGTACAGGTTGTTCTGTAACTGAACACAAAGGGAATAGGGAATCATTCTAAGTACTGAAAATTTCATTTGGCAGAAGTAACTGAGACATGGCTGGCAAGAATGCTTTCCAGATTCAACAACCCACCCACCCCCAGGTCCCAGATGGAGCCAAACTTAGAAACCCTCTACATCTCTGATGAGTAAGGTCATTAAACAGATGAAAAATAAGAAAGCATCTGGAAATTAGATCATCCCTGCCAAATGTTCACTCTAGAGAAAGAGTAATTCATGTATCCTTTCTGTACTCTCCTCTTGAGATACAAGAATGAAGGAGCAAGCTCTGCATGACTCTAGGGGCGTGAGGCTCACACAAAATTTACATGATGATATACATGCAGTATTGGGACAGATTCCTGTTTCTGACTGAGCTGACCCACATGCTTTAAACAAAGGGAGTTTTTATAATCAAATGTCCATGAAAAAAACCCTGTAATTTGCATTTTGAAAGATGATATGTTCATTTATTAAATATGGGCTTTGACATTGATTTTCAACTCTTCCTCGCCAAGGAACTTGCTTTGCTTAGTTTCTACAGGTTTTCTTGGAAAAGTTTCCACTCAAGTCTCTGATTTCATTTCCACAGGTTTCCTTGAGGAAAAAGAAGATGACCAATAGCTTAGAGATTTGAGTTGCCCCTGGAGGTTTCTGTTTTAGTAGATACCCGTGTTCAAATTCTGGGTGAAGCATAGTGTTTCTCAAACTACAGACAACTGTATATTTCCTATTAAGAATATTTGAGAAGCACTTCAGTTACTGGAGTTACACAAGGTTTGAAATCAGAAAACTCAATCAGAAATCTGTTTTTTCCACTTTCTGATTAATTATTGAGCCTGAAATTTATGGTCTGCAAATCGATGTGTTAATACTGAACTGGACTTTTTTATGGTGACATACTATCCTAGTGTTATTGATTCTCCCTCTTTCCATCTAATATCTCAATTTCTAAATGTTCTCTCTCTCTCTCTTTTTCAGCATTTTGGAGTTTTGAAACATTTTTCTATACTTAAGACATACATGTGCCAAGTGTATTGATCAAATATTATTAGAATACTGCTGTGTAAAAAACCACCATAAAACAATTTGAGCCCCAAACAAAATTATGTAGATGTAACACATATCAGTGTTGTAAAATTGAGCTGTGCCTGCTGAACTGAATTTAGATTAGGCAGAAAGTTGGATTTGGCTTTTCTTTGTAGATTTCTTCATTTTGAACCAGAAGTTTGTTTTGGAAGACAGAGCCAGCAGTGCACATATTCAAGATTATTTGTAGCAGCATTTGCATCACATTTATTAACATCCGATGACTTAAATGCATGCCCAAGTTAAGGGACAGTGAATTGCATTTCACTCACTATGGGTAGGCTTGGGGTACATTATTTTCTTGAGGAATGGGAAGCACAGAAATTAATTCTTCAAATAGGTCTCATTAAGAAATCTATTTGATTACTTTGGTCTTTAGAAGAGTTTACATTTCTAATATAGGTGGATATTTTGTTGATGTATTATTGGTTTCAAAAACTGCATTATGGTTGATAAGCATAGTCTGTATTTTACCATTTGTTGGGAAAAATGGTAAGTCTTGCTTTTTTAAAAATTAATATAAAAATAGATTTCTTGCTTCTACACTTCCTGGAAGACAACCATGGCTCCCTCATCCCCGTATGTCCCCCTTGCAAACTCCTTTGCCCCTGCTCCTCTCTTCATCAGTTTTGGCAAAGATAGAAATTTAATCCAGTCTATTCAAAACCTAAGCTAACTAGCCATGATAGTATTCAACAAGTGAAAAGTAGAAGACCACAGTTCCACAGGATTATAAGCAGAATCTAAAAATGAAAGTCATAATCCAAAATGTCCATTTCATTCCTATACATTTTGTATTTTATAATAGCTTCCACACCCAAAAGATACATGATATTTATCTTTCTGAGACTAGCTTATTTCACTAACCATTTCTAGTTGCATATATTTTATTGCAAAATACAGAATATCATTCTTCTTATGGCTGAGTAATAGTTCACAGTATTACGCATTTCTTCATCTAGTCATCAGTTGATGGACTTTTGTGTTTATTCCATATCATAGCTATTGTGAATTGAGCTGCATTAAATATAAGCATAGAGAAAAATCTCTTTAACATGTGATTGGTTTCAGCAAGGAGGAGACTCATCTGTCTTCCAAAGGAAGAGAAGAGAATAAGTGCAGACACAAAAGAATGTAGACTTGGTGGCAAGAAATTTGGTCTTATGATTTTTGTTTACTATATGGAATGGAAGGCCAAGTCATTTACTTAGAAGGAGGAGTGTTTAGATGAATGATTGTTGGAATTTTCATAATACTAAATGAAAAGTTTTTGGAGAGGTTATTTAAATTTTTCTCCCAACAAACAGAGCTAACATGTCTATGTATCCCAGTGTGGATTACTATGACTTAATAAAAGCTTTCTGGGGATAGTGTTGTAGTGCAGTAGATTAAGTCATCACTTGAGAGGCTTGCACTCCAGATGAGCACCAGTTTGAGTCTTGCTTGCTCTTCTTTAGCCAGATCTCTGCTAATGGACCTACGACAAGCGTAAGTGTGTCTGAGTGTCCAGGCCCTTGTCATCCCCATAGCAGGCCACGTTGTGATTTTGGCCTGGACCAGCCCTGGTTCTTTCAAGTATTTGGGAAGTGAACTGTCAGATGGAAGTTCTGTCTTTTCTCTGTGTCTTGCAGTAACTCTACTTTTGAAATTAGTAAATAAATCTAAGAAATTCTACTTAAATTAGATGCTATGGCATTTAAAAAGTATTATTTTTATTTATTACTAAGAATTTTTTTGATAAACTTATCCATTAAATAAATAATTATTGTCATGTTCAATTGTATTTCAAGCCCTTCACTTATTCATTTTGTATTTTCACATTTTTCTTGTTGACTTCTAACAGTTATTCTAAATGTTCTATGAAGGCATTGACCCTTTGCTATTTGTTTATATTTTCAAGCATACTTCTCTCACTGTTGACTGCAAGGGTTTTTTTTTTAATTTTATCTTTATTCTATGTGTTTGACATATAATGTTTAAAATTTTGTTGGTAAGCAGAGAAAATCATCTGAGTCTTGATGGCTTAAGGATTTTTCAGGAGCATGGTCAACCTCAGTCTCACTCTTTCCAGAGATCATGCAGACAAATAATTCAGTTAAGTCCATTAAGTCACATTGGATCATCTGATTCATTTCATTTTTTTCCCCCTGGAAATTTCTCACCAGTCCTAATCCATGTTTTTTTCAACACTTCAAAACATTTTTTAAAAAATTTCATGTTAATCTAGTTATACAATGCCTGTTAACTAAAGTGGGGCAGAATGAGATATTTGTTACCAAATCTTCTAATCCTTGAACATGTAATTATTTTCATTTAAAAACTTATTTTTAAGTTTTACCAAAGTTTTGCAGTTTTTAGCGCATTTTTCCTTTACATTATTCTTTCACTGTCCATTTTTATATCAATTGGATGTATTTTGGACTATACTGGGGCAATAACTTTAAGTGGATTTACAGAATGTACCCTTTCTTCCTTAACAGCAGTCTGGAGTTTTCAGCTGGGCGTATATCCATGTTTAATAAATATCTTTCACAGCCTCCATTGTCACTCATTATGGCATCAACTGTTGTCAATGAACTATGAACAGTGATGTCACAACGGGGCAGTGGTTTTTATACTTCACTGGCTGGAATGCAGTGATTGCTGGATCCAGAAATCACTTTGGATTTTGAGGACTTTTCCAAGGCAGGCTGGAGTAGAAAGCAGGAAAAAGCTGGAAAAAGCTGGAAAAAAGCAGGAAAAAACTGAGAAAAGCTGGCTTCCTACTGATTTTGTGTAATTGCAGCCTACCTGTGTATACTGTCTGAGGATGTGTTGTTCTTTTTTGCTCGGATTTAAGAGTTAACAACCTTTTATATGTCAACCAATAATGCAAAAGGTGAAGAAAATGGTTTATCTAGAAATTTTGGATGAAGGCTAATTAGGAATGACAAAAGAGATGTTCTTCTCTCACTCTTGACTTTAATGGGAATGCTGTTAAAATTTTGTTATTGATTTTGGAGAGCAAGATGGTAGAATATAATGAGGAAATTAATGGAGAGAGAAGGATTACCAGAAGAGAAACAGAATAATCAGGAACTGTTACAAGCAAAAACACACCAAAAAACTGGAATATATTGAAGAAATGGATAAATGTATAGACACAAACAATTTTTCAAAACTGAATCATGAGGTAATTGAAAACTTAAATGAACTTATAACTGGGACTGAAATAAAATCAGTAATTATCACGCCTAATAAACAAAACCCCAGAACCAGAAGTTCTCACTGTTGAATCTATCAAACGTTTCAAAAAGAACTTAACACAATCGTCTACAAGGTATTCAAAATAATAGAAAGGTATGCAATCTTTTCAAACTCTTTCTATGATGTCAACATCACTTTAATACCTTAGCCCAACAGAGACAAAATGGCAAAAGAGAATTACAAATTGATATTCCTGATTCACACAGATGCAAAAATCCTCAACAATTTACTAACTAATGGACGCCAACAATACCTCAGACAGGTCATTAACCTGGATCGTGTCGGATTTTTTCTTGACATTGAGGGATGTTTTAACATACAAAAATCAATAAATGTGACACACCACATCAGCAATACAAAGAATCAAAGCCACATGATCCTCTCAATAAATGCAGAGAAGACATTTGATAAAACCCAATACTACTTCATGCTAAAAACCCTAACTAGCGAGACTTAAAAAGAACATTCTATATCATAAACAAAGCAATATATGAAAAACACAGTGCCAACATCACAGTGAATGGAGAAAGACTTGGAACTTTCCCACTAAATCAGGAACTAGACAAAGATTTCCACTACTTTTATTGCTATACAAAATATAGTATTGAAAATCCTTGCTAGAGCTATTAGGCAAGAAAAAGAAAAGAAGGGAATTCAAATATGATATGAGGAACAAAAATGATCCCTGTTTGTAGACAACATGATTCTACACTTGATCTTAGCCAAAAGGCCGAGAAGCGATAGACAACCTGATTCTAGACATAGGAGTACCAAAAGACTCAGCAAACAGACTCATTAAAAAGTGTGATAGGATAACAGGGTACAAAATCAATTAACAGAAAATTAATGACTCCAGAATGCACAAACAACTCCTTAGCTGAGAAAGAAATTGTAAGAATGGTCCCTTTTAAAATAGCAGCTTCAGAAACTCAATGACAGAAAAGCAAACAGTCCTACTGAAAAATCCATAAAGAAAATGAACAAGCACATTTCAAAAGAACAAATTCAAATATCTAATAGATGTATGGAAAAAATTCTCAGGCTCACTAGTTAATAGGAAAATGCAAAAAAAGAAAAAAAACAACAACAACATTTAAGTTCCACCTAACTCTATTGAGAATGCCTTATATTCAGAAATCAACTAATAACATTTCTAGTGTGGATGTGGGGATAGTGTGCCCTACTCCAGTGTTAGTGGGAGTGGATACTATTGCACCCATTATGGAAGTCAATATACAGAGTTCTCAAAAATGAGAAATTGATCTATGATATGACTCAGCTTTTCTCACTCCTGGGAATATATCTAAAGGAAATGAAGTTTGTATAGGAGAAAGTGACCTGTGATCCAATATTTACAGCAGCATAATCCACAATAGTGAAGACAAGGAAACATCCCAGAAGCCCATCAAAAGAGGAATGAAAAAAAAAAGTGTGTCACAGCCATTCCATGGAATTCTTAGCCAGTGAAAGAATGAGATCCTACCATTCTTAACAAAATGGTCCCAAATAAACACCACTATGCTTAGTGAAATAATCCAATCCCAAAAGGATATATGCAGTATGTTCTCTCTGATATAAAGCATCCTGTATGCAAAACACAAATAGATATATAGGTAAACAGTTACATACATATAGTCTTATAAATGAACTGAAAATGGGGCCAAGTGTGAAGATATGCTGAACTATGCATCTCTACCCTTGAAGAAAAGGAATACTCCTAATGAAACTCTCAAATGTACCTTGACAATCGATGCTAGATTTTCTACCATTGCCTATACCTATAGTGCCATGATACACTTAAAAAAGCAGAATGCTGAACTTGTCACTGTTATTAAAGGACTCTACTACTGTTATAATACGGGGTAATGTGGTGGGAAGGGAGAAAGAAGAGCATGAAGGAGGGGGAAGGGGTATTTCTTTACCTACAAAACTGAATCATAGAAAATAATAATAATAATAATAAGGAACAAAAATAAGAAAGACTGTTTCTGGATCATTTAAACACAGACTGTCAAATTTTTCTGTGCATAATTGCTATTCTCTCAACTGCAGCTTCTTAAAACCAATTTCTTATTGCTTCTTATATGTCTAACATGTTCATTGAATTGTGGGTTTTTTTGTTGTTGTTAAGAAATATTTATTCATTTGAAAATCACTCCAACAGTTCACTCTCCAAATCGTCACAGCAGTCAGATCTGTACCAAGCCAAAGCCAGTAACAGAGAAGGACTCTTGGGACCCAAGCCCTTGGGTCATCTTCTGCCACCTTCTCAGGTGCATTATTAGAAAGCTGAATCAGAAACAGAGCAGCTAATGCTAAAGTCAGTACTCCAAAACAATGTGCTAGCACTGCAAACAGTGGCTTAATTCATTGGTTTTCAGAATTTACATAGACATTACTCTGGATAAAATATAAATAGAAAGCTTCATGAGAACATATACCATGCATGCTTGTATTCAACATGTGATTGGAGCAGACAAAAAAAAGTATTTCATTTGATGAATAAATGATTATCTGAAAGGAAGCCTCAAATCATTCTGATAACTGCGTCTCTGAGTTTCCTCCAAGTAGGAGATAATCTATATAAAGTATCTTCTGTCATGTCAGACATAGTACTAACTTTCCATGTATATCTTGAGCTACTTTTTGTAATATAATTGTTATTATGAGATATAATTTGCTTTCCGTTCTTTTCTTCTTAAGAAATCATATCCAATCTCATGTCCTCATCACCAAATCTAACTTCTAGACATTCTAGTTCCATTTTCCCAAATAGCTGCTGCACATTCATATTTGATGATAAAATGTCCACATGTTGCAATTCAGTGTGTCTAAAACTAATGCTCCTATTTTATTTCTAATGGGACCCATAACAGAAGCTCCACATTTCCAATTTCTTTGATTTCTTCTTCTTCTTACAGATAGTTTTGTATCGAATCCAATGAACTCTCCCCATGTGATATATTTTACATCCTTCCTACATTCCAAATGTAGTACTTAATTCAGACCACTACTTACCCATGAACTGTACTATTGTTAAGGTATCCTAACAAAATTCATTGTCTCCAATCTCTCCTCACCTTTAATCCATATTCTATTTCACAATAAATTTCTGTAAAAATGTGTTAAACTAATTTTACTCAGCCTTTAAGACCTCCCATTACTCAGCAATGCCTGTTGAGTAAATTCAAATTACTTCATTCAGCATTCAAATATTCCTCCTACTACCTTACCATATCAATCTCATTTCTCATTGCTGCAGTTGGAAAATATCAGCACCTATTGTCATTAATGGGCTATCACTTTAGAATCATTTATACTTGCCCTTGTACATAACCTTCATATTATAACCAGATTCCATCCCTCACCTAAGGCCAGGAAGAATATCACAAATTCTTCCGTGTCCCACTTATTGAACAATACCAATCTTAGCTTACCTGAGTATCGCTGACTTTTTATTTATACCATGGCATTTAGCCTTTTCCATGTTGGGTTTTTAAACCTAATGAACCTGTATATGCTTTATAATTAGACAGAGGCTTAACTCCATGTCAATTCAACATTGTGATCTGCAAAAACAAGAAGAAGAATTTCACCTATGATTGCAATGGTTAATTTTGTGTGTGAAGTACTTATTACATAATTGTTTCAAGCATCAGATATACGATTGAATTTCACAAATAATCTCCCTTAGTACTTCCAACAATGCCACAAAATGAGTTTAAATGTCATTTTATGTTTTCCACTCACATGTGTTGTGAATAAGAGACCACAGGGTCTATATTTATGTTTGTGTTCCTCAAACCTTAATGAACTGAAAGTAATGTAAATATATCAAATTGTTCAAACTAATCTTAAAATGCTTGAGTCTAGCCAAAATCAAATTTTGCAAAGTAGTGATACCAAAAAGTCAATCACAGTTCACATTTTGTTACATTTCTTTTTGACATGAAGAAAGATAAATCAGGACACTGTTTATATGTAATTTCACATTTGTAAGTAATTTTGAAGAATAACAAGCAAATAGGAAACTAATATTCTGCTACAGACAAAGCAAGCACTATTTATTAGGTAAAAAATAATCAAAAAAACCTAGAAGGCAGAAATAACAAAAATACCTGAAGAAAAGAACAGAAAGCCGATGGTATATAGGCCTGTACAACAAACAGACACCAAAGGATGAAAGGAAAAAAAAAACTAACATAATGTTGCTGTAAACTCAGAGAAATCATGGTATTGAACAGAATTTCACCTATAAAGCTGTGGTCAGTTCTGAATATCATGGTGTGTAATAGTTGTAAAACATAAGAGGCATTTCTGAGGAAAATAAGAAGAATGAGCCCAAGAAAAGCTGGTTATAGGCTGAATCTGTACAATGCTCTGTGTGCAAGTAAGCTGTATAACTCAGCCCCAACCATCTATTTCCTTTAACACAGTGTAGATCAACATGAAGAATCAAACTGTTTTGTAAACATGTACATTTGTGTGTGCAAACTTGTGACAATCTGAAAGGAAAAACCCTATAATTTGTTCAAAATTTAGAATGTAGAGAAAAATAGTTTCTTTGCAGTTTTCACTAATTTAAAACAAATAAAACCTGGGGTTAGAGACATGGCATAGCAAGCTTAACTTTCACCTGTGGATTCTGCATCCTAAATGATTGCTGATTTGAGTCCCAGCAGTTCCACTTCCCACTTATCTCCCTGCGTAAGGCCTTGGGAAGAAGTTAATGGTGGCCCATGCATGTGGTGAGACTTGGAAGAATCTCCTGGCTTCTGGTTTCAGATCAGCTCAGCTCTAGCTATTGTGGCCACTTGTTGAGTTAGTCAGCACATGAAAGCTCTTTCTTTCCCTCTCTCTGTAAATCTGGCTCTCCAATAAAAAATAAAATAAATAAATCTTAAAAAATAAGTGATTGAGACTGAAGTTTGGGTAAAAATTGTAATCTAAGGTAGAGTCATCCCCCATATTTGGAGCCTGTTTTACAATGATGGTTGCTGGATATGAATTATTTTTATACAGGCAATGTAATCTGGAATCTCACATTCCTAATTTCCTTCTCTCATCACTGCCTTAAGAGCATGTCTTTTGTAGATTTACGTTAAATCCTTCCTTTTGTTCAAATTTCTACTCTATTTTTGGAGAAATAAGTTATGTATTTATTTTATTCTGTGGAATTAAGAAGTGACTTTACAGAGTTCATTAGTATTGTTGTATTTCAGAAAGGGTTCTATCTTTAAAAAAACAGGTAAATAACAGAGATACTTATTTAAAAATTAGTCTACTTTATTGCTTGTTATCAGCTTTACAGACAACATATATAAGTAGATGAATGTCTTCAATGAAATAAATTTTGGATATTATTCTTTGATCTCACCTCTGGAATAGCTGAAATTTTTGATCTATTAGTTCAACAAATTATGCAATGGATAAAATGTAAGTTTAATATCCTTAAATATTGTTTTCATTTTCTTAGAAAAGTAATTAAAATTATATTTTTATATCCCTGGATTTGATTATGTATAAAAAAGTGAAGATATTGCTTAGGAAACCCACATCCCATGTCACAGTGTCTGATCTGAATCCCATGTGAGTGAAGGGTCCCAAGGCCTAGTGCCATCCTTGACTGCTTTCCCAGGCCACAAACAGAAAGTTTGTGGGGCATCTGCGACACGAACCAGTGCCCATGTTGGATCCTGGAGCATGCAAGGCAAGGATGTTAGCCATTAGGTTACCATATTGGGCCCTCAATCACTTATTTTGCAATGGAAAACTTCTGTTACTTTGTAACATTTAGTTCTCATCTGAAGAGATATAAAATTATTTCATGATCCATTAAACCTACCTTACTTTCGTTCAGTGGCACCAAAGAGTTATTTAACATAGCTCTTTTCCTATGGTGTTAATTACAGAAACTTATTGTCAACTGCATTAATAATGACACTAGAAAATTTAATTGATTCCATTCTATGACTCATGGCATGTGGCATCGTTCTCATATTTACATGTAATTTATCTATAAACGATAGTAACAATTCTATAAAGTAAAGCAGATGCATTTATACCCAATTGAAATGATAAGAATCTCCATGTAATGCCATGGTTAATGACACGTTTTTATTTTGTTTTCTATTTTTATTATTTTTATTTCCCATACTGTTTTCTAGGCATAAGGATATCCAGATGCCTCACATTTTTGACAATATTATCACAATGGCATAGTGCTTCAGCAACAGTCACAAGTGTAACATTCTTGTGGGACACAGTGAAGGCGGTGATAAGAGGTAAGTTCATGTAATCAGTGCCTATGTCAAGAAGTTAGATTAGCACCAATTAAAAGGCAACTATATACCTGAATGATCTAGGAAAACAATAGTGAAATGATCTCAAGACCAGCAGAAAAAAAGACATAATCAAAACAAGGGAGGAAATAAATCAAATGGAAGTAAATACATAAGATCAATGATGAATCAAAGAGCCAATTCTTTGATAAATCAATAAAATGGATTAATCACTAACCCAGATAGCCAAAAGAAAAACAGGGAGAAGATACAATTCAATAAAACCTAAGAGGAAAGGGAATTGTAACAAATAATATCTTGGACATACACAGAATCATCAGGAACTATTGCAAGTGATGGATAGTAGTTTGAGTTACTTGGGTGTATGCATCATGATTTTTCAGGTGGTACACTTAACATGAGCATTTATTTTCAAGTCATAAATTTTTAAGTTCAGAAATCAAAACAAATTTATTACTGAGTAGATAATGTATTTACAACTTTAAAATGTCAGGAAACATTTTGGTAACAGCATGATGGACTTGTGACTGTTTATGAAGGACATCAATTGTAAAACTAGAGGGAAAATCAATGGGGGAAGGAGTGACCTTGGGGAACGGTACAAACAACCCCAGAGCCTATGGAACTATATCATAAAACAACAAAAAATATTCTTTAATGTAAAAAAAGTTTCAAAATTATTCTGAATTTTTGAATGGTTAGAGGAGAAGATTAATAATAAGCAAGTCTAAGAATATGTAAATAATACAGAGTCTGAGTAGTAATTACATAGATGAATACTATACAATTTGCTAACTTTGTTGTAAGTTTGAATCTTTTCTTGATAAAACACTGGTAGAGAAGAAACTATTTAAGAGATTTAACTACAATTGCTCAACAAGCCATTCTCTCAGCAGATCAAGTACTTACTCTATTCCCCAAACTGGTTTATGAATCGTCCTTGAAAACTAGAGTCTTTGTTACTGTGGGCAATGGAAGTAGGTTGTTTGTATGCACTGAGTGTTATGTATGGGAGCAATCACATTCAGTCTCAGTAAATTTCATTGATTGAGTAAGTGAGTCAGATTTTGATAGCTGTGAAGAAAAAAATAAGACTAATTAAGTAGAACATTGAGGTTGGGCATCGAACCCTAAACTTGTGATTTTGCTTAAAACTTTGATCTAAATGTTGGGTTTATCGTATAGTTGATAGTGCCTTATTTTCAGCGACAGATAAAATCATCTAAATTAATCATTTCAAGTAGATTCATGTCTAATCAATGTAAAAACAAGCTTGAATTGTAGTGAGATTTTTGATCTTTGCAGCTGTTACACTTATAAATTCAATTTCACTTTCTAAACCAAGAGAAGGTCCATAAGAGAATTTTTACAATATAACTATCTTTCATTAAGTTCTAAAGAATAAAAATCAATGATCTTTATGTTTAATATGATTCACTTGAGATCCCACTAGAAGTAAATACAAATAATTGAAAAGCAGTGTGGAATAAAATAATGTTATCTCTCATAATAGAGTTTATATTTTTGGAAAATAAGTTTTGCAAGAGTGACAGTAGTTTTGTGTTAAACCATGAGGTAAATTCTTTTTAAAAGCTTTTTAAAATGGAATTAAATGATAGAAATTCTATATCATTTTTGATTTATTGAATTCTTATGAATAGTCATTTATAAATTATTGACTTTTCATTTGGCTTTTGATGACAGAACCCAAGTACCTATGAAACTGGGGGAAGAAGAAGTCCAGGGAGATCTGAAATAGTTTTTCCAGGTGACAGAAGAAATGGTCATAGGAACAGGAAGATAATAAATGAGTGTGTCCTCATAAGAGACAGGGAAGGAATAGTAAATTATATTGTAGAGTTGAAGAAAGAGAAGTTAAACAAGTTTCCGTATGGCTCTGCATCTCTAGAAATTCTGGTAGAGAAGGAATCTTGCCATTGGTACCATGGTTACTTCATGCCCTGGAGACAGCAATATGGGTGGCTGGCTATCACTGGGCACTAGAAAGTCTTGCCACTTTTGAAGTCCATTCTTATCACTAGCTCCAAACACAAGTCCCTTATACTTGGGTCTTATCTGCAAAAGTTAGGTCATGTTTCCTGTAACAGAGGCTTTTAGAGCTAGGGGAAGCAAACGGCTGCTCTTTTTCATTACTGAGGGAATTCAGAACACAGCCTCCTGTTAAAATTCAACTAATGAAGGCTACTTTAGCAAACTTAGGAAGTTGAAATCAGAAGGTAGAATGAAAATGAATTGGAAACATCTACAACATTATTTTTTTTGTATGAACAAGGATTTATTTATTTTTCTATGATACAGTTCCATAGGCTCCTGGTATTTCCCTTATCCCAGCCCCAATCCCCCCCACCAATTCCTCTATATCATTACTAAAGTATAGTTCTTCATACAAAGTCATATGTCCATCATTGCGGGCATGGACAATGGCAGAGAGTCCAGCATCCTGTTCTCAAGATATAGTGAACAATTCCATTGTAAGTCCATCTTTATCTGGAAGTAGAAATGCATACTACATTGTATCTTCACATCTGGATGTGGTAGTGTCCATTTCACAGCTACTGTACATCCCCTCAAATGAAAAAATCATAATACAAAATCAACAACAGAAACAAAAATAGAAATTTACAATGCCATTAAGTTAAATAACATGTTACTAGTTATGACAGCCTACATTACACAGCGCCTATACATCCCCTTAAATGAAAAGCCCCAAAACAAAATCAACAACAGGAAGAAAAAAGAAATTAACCACACCATGAAGTTAAATAACATGCTACTAAATGACTAACGTGTAGCTGAAAAACTAAAAATCAAGAACTTTCTTGAAGAAAATGATGCTGCTGTATGATCTATGAGTCATTGAAAAATTTAATAAGAAAGTGTTTTAAAGAGATGAAACTTGTTTGTTTTGACATTTTGGTTGTTTTGTAGCTCTTTGTATATTCTGGAGATTAGCCCTCTATCACCTATGTCGTGTGCGAAGATCTTCTCCCATTCTGTGGGTTGCCTTTTTACTTTGTTGATTGTTTCTTTAGCTGTACAGAAGCTTCTTAGTTTGATGAGGTCCCAATTGTTTATTTTGGTCTTGATTTCTACTGCTTTTGGAGTCTTTTTTAGGAAGTGAGGGCCTACCCCTAAGTGTTGCAGTGTGTTTCCAACATTTTCTTCCAAAAGTTTGAAGGTTTCTGGATGTAGGTTTAGATCTGTTATCCATTTAGATCTGATCTTAGTGTATGGTGAGAGATGCGGATCTATCTTTTTGTTTCTGCAAGCTATTAACCAGTTGTCCCAACAGCATTTATTGAACAGACCTTTCCATTTGCCTGGATTGTCGTTTGTCTTTTTGTCAAAGATTATTTGGCTGTACCTGTTTGGGTTCCCTTCTGGTGTTTCTATTCTGCTCCATTGATCTTCCTCTCTATCTTTGTGCCAGTACCACACTGTTTTGATAACCACTGCCCTATAGTATGTCCAGAGGTCTGGAACTGTGATTCCCCCTGCTAACTTCCTGTTCTTCAGGATGGTTCTAGCTATCCGTGGTTTTTTGTGTTTCCAGATGAACCTTTGGATCATTGTTTCCAGTTCCATGAAGAATGTTTTGGGCAATTTGATTGGGATTGCGTTGAATGTACATATTGCTTTTGGCAGTATAGACATTTTAATGATATTGATTTTACCTATCCAGGAGCATGGGATGTTACTCCATCTTTTGAGGTCTTGTTCAATTTCTTTTTTAAGTAGTTTGTAGTTTTCTTCAAATAAGTCTCCTACATTTTTAGTTAGATTTATTCCCAGATATTTCATACTTTTCTCTGTTATTTTGAATGGTATCTTGCTGGTTAAATCTTTTTCCATCTTGGGGCTGTTCGCATACACTATGGCTGTTGATTTTTGTTCATTAATTTTGTACCCTGCCACTCTACCAAACTCTTGTACAAGTTCTAGCAGTCTCTGTATTGAGTCTCTTGGCTCTTCTACATAAAGAATCATATCATCTGCGTATAGTGAGAGCTTGACTTCTTCGTTTCCCATTCGGATTCCTCTGATTTCTTTTTCTTGTCTTATGGCCTCAGCGAGTACCTGTTTGCCTTAATTTAAGATGATATGATGTTATGTATAACATGCTATGTTATGAATGTTATATGTTGTGTATAAACTAAAATTGAAATGTAAGTGAGGTGGTCACAGAAGGTGGCTAGGAACTCGCATTTACTTTTAACATATTGGTTACTCATTACTATGTCAATTTATTCCATAATGATGTAAATTTTTGCTGATGGTATGTTGGAGCTTTCAATTGACTGGGATGATACTCTGCTGGCTCTGTCTTCAGACCAGAGAGGGTATACCTAAGAAGCCGTTGAACTTGACTGGACAATAAGATGCTGGACTCTATGTTTGGTATACGCTTGCAATGGGGAAATCTCAACTGAACTTGAGCTGTGGTTATGCAACAAGGTGGAGGAATCCACCATGGTGGGAGGGTTTGGGGAGGGGTGGGGAGAACCCAAGTACCTATGAAACTGTGTCACATAATACAATGTAATTAATGAATTACAAATAATAAATAATAAAAAAAGAGATGAAACTAACAGAAAACATCAAAACTGGTACGATATAGTTTCCGCTGATTTTTTTGGTGCAATGTGTCTCTTCTACACAACAAATAGATGGGTTTTGTTTTTTAATCCAGTCTACTAAACTATGATGTTTGATTGAGCTTAAGCCATTTACATTCTCGGTTAATATGTATGGGTGGTACTTTGGTCCTGTCCTTTTAGGAATGGGTTGTTCATTGGTTTAGTCTTCTGTTGTCATTTTACTGGGATGTTCTTCCCATTTGCCTTTGGTTTTGGTGGGTGCTATTCCTCTTTGTCAAGAGTACATCTTTCAGTATCATTTGCAGGGCAGGTTTGGAAGAGGCAAATTCTTTTAACTTTTCTTTACTGTGGAAGAATTTTATTTCATTTTCAAAGACAAAAGAAAGCTTTGCTGGATATGTTATCCTAGGCTGACAATTTTTTTCTTTTAGAATCTGGAATATGTCACTCCATTCTCTTCTTGCCTGCAGAGTTTCCTGTGAGAGATCTCCTGTGAGTTTAATTGGCATTCCTCTATGTCAGTCGATTATTTTCACATGCACATTTAAGGATCTTTTCCTTATGTTCAATTGAAGAGAGCTTGATGATCATGTGTCTTGGTGAGGATGGCATTTGATCATGCCAGTTGGGAGTTCTGTGCCTCTCCTGTATTTTGTTTCCCAATTCTTTCTCCAGATTAGGGAAATTTTCCTTTATTATTTCTTTAAATATATTTGTAAAACCAATTTCTCTTTCTGTACCTTCTGGGACTCCCATGGCTCTGATATTAGGCCTCTTAAATAGTGTCTTTCAATTCTTGAATACTTTTTTTGGCCTGATCCAGCTCTGCTTCCAGATTTTTGTTTGTTCCCCCCTGATGACAGGAAATATCTTCCAAGTCTGAGATTCTTTCTTCTGCTTGCTTCATTCTATTTTGGAGACTCTCCACCGTACTTTTAATTTGCTCTACTGTGTTCTGAATTTCTGATATATCAGCCTTGATTTGCTTTATTGCTCCCTTAAATTCTTTGAACTCTTGCATGTGCTTCTCATTATTGATTCTCATTATTTAAAATGAGTTTTCTGAATTCTGTGTCCCCCATTTTCTCAATGTCTTCCTCAGTTAACTCTGAGGTTGGCATAGGGTTTTGCTCCTTTGCAGGGGAGTTTTCAGTGATATTCATTGTGCCTTTGTCTCTTCTTTTGCTCTTAGTCATTGCTCTTCTGGTTAGCAGAGTCTTCTCCTTGGGGCAGGTTTCTAAGTTGTGTCACCCACAGGCCTACAGTTTGATTTTACTTATTGCAGTTGGTACACAACTTTTTGCTTGCAGCCAGTTGTGCCACAACCTACAGCGAGTTCAAGGTCTGGGTTCTTATGTTAGATTTTCACAAAGAACTCCATAGCCCCAACTCCTGGCTCACTGCTCTCCACCTCCTGTGATACCGTGCTGAGGCTGCACCATTGTCTGTATAAACTTTCTCCCACTTCCGGTTGGAGCAGGTCCCAGGATTAGTGAGACACCAGGTATCCTGTACAGCTAGGTTGTTGGTGGTGCTGATCTTGCTGGAACCTGTTGGACATTAGTTCTGGATGCCACACTGACCTATTTTGACCTGTACGAAGCTACAGTTGGTATTATTTTCATGCGGGACCAGTGCAGTTCACAGAACTCAGTGAGTTCTGGCGAGCTTAGCACTTGTGCAGTTCACTGTTGTCCCCTGCAGGACTAAAGCTTTTGCTGTGCTGTACAAAATGGCGCTTGACGTGCCCCTACTAGAGTTCTAGATCTGCTGGCCGTCAGGTCTGAGGGCTACCCAGACCTGTCTTGGGTGGAACCTGTAAAATGCTGCATTGCTGCAGTTAACTGAGTCAGAAATGAGTTCACCCCAAGCTCGGTTCATGCTCAGTCCTTTCCCTTGCCTTTGCCTCCTTACGCAAAATGGCTCCCAATTCAGCTCTAGGGGGCTGACTGGGCTGGGAAGTCCATCCTGTCTCGCACTTCCCGCCTGGGATCTGCCTCTCTATCTCTGCTCCTGGTCAAAGCAAATGGACCAGCAGGACAGACAGTTCTTTGTCTGGGTTCACCTTCCAAGCTCCCAGTGACAGTTCCTTCCCACCTGGTTGCTGGTGGAGTTTCGGCTGCTGGTGGAGTTCAGATGGCCATTAGCTGAATGTTGCTGGAGTATCAGTCACTGCAACACCATGCCATTGTGTCCATTGCTTTCCTGTGTCTGTCAGTCTCCAGGTACGCTTTTGCTGTTGTTCTATCCTCTCCTATTTCCTGGAATGTGTCCTTTCTGCTTCATCCTGATTAAATGTTTCTCCATCCATTTAAATGTGTCCTTACCCTATTCCGCCATCTTAATTCTCCTTCTGCAACATTAATTTCAAAAACCATTTTATCTCAAGCTTATCTGGATCCTGCTTTTCATTCTGGAAGCTGATCAACTATCTCTTCTTGCTAGCACTGTATCTTGTATGCTCAGTTTATCCATGAAATAGTTCATGTGTATCAAGATAGCATTATGCACTGTGCAAGGAATCTTAAAAAAATACTGTATGCATAGGTGAAAAAAATTTCCTCACCTCTTGAAACTCAAGGCTGAATCAAGAGGAAGAAGAGAAAATGATGAAATTCGATATTTGAGCACACTCACTTGCCTTCATTTACATTTCCAGAGGTCTAGAGCCCTTGAAATGGGTTCATGTTGTCAGTCATGTCAACATCCTTTACAAAAGTAAGCTGATTTGTCTGCATTGAATACCTGAATTCCCATTCTGATGTGCTTTCCATGAAAAATCTTTTCCTGTTGAATGGGTATATGACTACATACTTTTGCGTTCAGCAAAGAGGGGGCTGAGTCGAGATAGAATTAGTTTGGGTTTAGTGAAATGCAATTTTTTTGCCTACAGCTACTTTTGTGACTGATTAAATCAATGGTCACAAGAAATTTTACTGAGACAGCTCTGGTGAGTCCATAGAGACTATTGTCTTGCTGGTATGACTCTCCATTGGAATTACAATTTGAAAAAAAAGAACAAATACTTTTGTCATATTTAGATTTCAGTTTTAGGGAGTTGAGAGAATATTCAGATGAAAGTGGAATGCTGAAAAGTTACAGCTCAATATTTAAAAAATTCTACCCAAAAGCAATATCTGATTTAGGAAGATAGGTACATTTTTGATAGAAATGTTACATAGGATATTAGAGTTTTCATTAACCCAAATTACTGAAGAGAATTTAAGCACAAAATGAAAATCATGGGAAAATGTTAACTTTCTTTCAATTTGATCATAATTATTGACATACTAAAGAAAAATAAATTTAATGACTATTATAGTACATCAATGACAAACTAGCTAGAGACACTTGATGATTCAGAGTATTTAAAAGCCATTGTAAAACCTGAAAAATTTCATTTGTAAAGCTGTTATCTCTAATTTGACAGTAGTGCTCAAGCTGCAAGTTACTGGTAATTAAATAAAGAAACAAAAATTAACTTTTCTAAATTATCATATTAATGATCTTTAAAAATACCTAAATTATTTTAGCTCTAGTAAAAGTACAAAACATTAAAATGCTCATAGTCATTTTAAATGTAAACTTTTGCAATGCTGTGTAAATTTATATCATTTTGCAATGGTTCTACATCACTGATTGGTAATTACAAAATAACATTATAAAAATAGACTTGAGATGTTGTAAAATAATCATATGAAATGAATCCAAAGCTATTCTTCCAAAACAGGTTGATAGGACAGAAAGTTTTAATAAAATAGCTTTTTATTATGTATTTTTGATATTTGGGGTGTTATTTCAAAGTTTTCCTAACTCTTGTGTTAAGCTTATAGAAATGTCTCCTACAGAAACTATAATAGATGATTGAAACAGGAAAAGAAGAATGACTGGTTGCCAGGGTTCAGCCATACTCTCCCTAACTAATCACAACTTGTCACCTAGGGATGCTCCTCCCTTTACCCCATCATATAATGAAATTCACTCATTTTCTTTTCATCTCTGAGATTTCCACTGAATTCATTTCTTGACAAATCAGGCTCCTCTTGCTCTTTGAGTAAAGTAATTGTTTTGCTTTTTGAAATCAAATAAATTTTAAATTTAACTTTACTGTTTGAGAGGTTTTGATATTTGTAATTTGTTGTACTAGATTTTCTTGCTCAAAATGCTGATTTTAGCAGCGAATTTTGCTTTTATAACTTAGTGCTATTTTCTAAAACCTGCTGCTCCCCCCCTTTGCCAGAAGCAGGTTGTATCTCTCCAGTATATGGGTTCCGCTTCTCTCATGCCTGTACTTTAAGGCCTGCAATGAGTTGGCATTATACTTAGTGGTAGCGCTTTTTGGCTCATATTTTAGTTAATCTAGAAACAATTTGGTTATTCCTAATAGCATGAAAAAAAATGTTGTATTCTTCTCACTTTACTTTTCCTTTAGACTTTCTTTCTTTCCCTCTCTCATTTTGTGAGTACATAAACTAGTGGTGATTCTTCAAGGTCACATCTAATTAAAATCAAGGTTAAGATTTAGTTTGCGGTCTCTTATTCTATTTCTTCTGTATTACAAATAAATGCAAGTTTCCTTCTACTGAGTATGGTACTTCTAATTCAAACTTTTAAAACTTCATTCAAATGTTCAGTTCCTTTGTGTAAAGTATATATCAACATGACACTCACCTTCAGTTTTCACAATTTCCTTACATGAGTTCAGTTCTAAAGAGGGAAAGTAAGGCAGAATTTATGCAGAACTACCCTTGGATGTTCATTAATTAGCTCCTAACACTGTGAAAAACACAGGTACTCAGATGAGTGGGGGAGCAGAGCCATGATTTTCACATCATATTCTCTCTGGAGCAAATGCTCATGGAGAAGAATGGTGGGGCTGTCTATGACACTATAAAATTAGATACACACTGTGATAGATTTATTTCAGATGATCAATGTTTTTCTTTCTGCACGGAATCTCTTGAATCAGACTCCATTAAGAATAAAACTGGCATGTGGTCCCAATTGAACCTTCAGTAGTTTACGCAGTTTACGTAGCAACTAATTTTGACTAGAATAGAAACTCAGCTGGGTTAACAAAGTTGAATTGCACTCATTTTTCTGACATCCAAAACAAAACCTTTTTTTTCTTTCTCATTTATTTGGATAATTGTGATCATATAACTTGGTCTATGATTACTGGCATAGCTAAATGTCAATTCTAGCTTTTTGTCATCTGAACCTAGGCATAACTCAATTAATACTAACGTTACAATCATCAGTATGTACTAAGCATACATTTCTGCATTTAAGTGTCAGCTATGAAAACTGCCTTTGTGCTGATCTAAGAGTAATCATTGTATGATAATTGAAGCGTTTAAGATGCCTATTGTGTAATAAGAAAAGAGTACAGCATTTTCCATTATTTACACAATGGATTATTTGCTGCATTCATTCTTTGCTTGTCTTCCCTGTGAATACATTTATTGCCAGTGTTTTTGGTAGCATTGTTAGCTTCATTACATAATGAGTGGTATTCAACTGCTACTTTTTAGCATGGAGGAACTGTAATTAGTTTTCATTCATTCTTGGCATTTGTGCAGCATCAGGGTCACTGTCAAAAGGTATAAAGATCAGAATTCTCTTGCTAGATTTTAAATCCCTAAACACATAAAAAACTGTTTTGCTCATCTTAAGCAGCAAAAGGAGACTATGAGCTACAAGGACAGAATTTCACTCCATTTGGAAGGAAAGGATATTCCAGGGTTTCAGTGGATGATCTGTGTGTATGAGCTATTACTCTCTGCCTCAGTGTGGGACATTCTCTTCCTACTATTTTGTTGGTTCATTCTAAATAACCCAAGTCATGTTTAAGAGATCTGGTGTCTAATAATTTCTCCATTAATTGAACTATCAAAACATAGTATTCTTAGTGAACCAAAACATGGGTCTAAAACCATCAAGCCATTTTGAGCTCAAAGTTTATAAAGAGTTAATTGTAAAGGTTAAGTTTAGGTCCAGCACGATGGCCTAGTGGCAAAAGTTCTTACCTTGAATGTGCCAGGATTCCATATGGTCTCTGGTTCTAATCCCAATGGCCCCACTTCGCATCCAGCTCCCTGCTTGTAGCCTGGGAAAGCAATTGAAACCCCAGGCGGGTTCAGGGTCCCAACGCTTTGGGCCATGCTTTACTGCTTTCCCAGGCCACAAACAGGGAGCTGGATGGGAAGCAGGGCTTCCAGGATTAGAACCGGAGCCCATATAGGATCCTGGCAAGCACAAGGTGAGGACTTTAGCCGCTAGGTTATCACACCGGGCCCAAGTCTAAAGTGTTTTTATTTTTTATTTTTGGCTTTTTTTAGGTATTATTTATTTTTGTTGGAAGTCAGCTATACAAAGAGGAGAAGAGGCAGAGAGGAAGATCTTCTGCACAACAATTCACTCCCCAAGCAGCCACAATGGCTGGACCTGAGCCAATCGGAAGCCAGGAGCCAGGAACTTCTTCTGGGTCTCCCGTGCAGGTGCAGGGTCCCAAGGCTTTGGGCCATCCTGGACTGCTTTCCCAGGCCACAAGCAAGGAGCTGGATGTGAAGTGGGGCTGCGTGGATTAGAACTGGTACCCATATGGGTTTTAGCCTCTTGGCTACTATGCCAGGCCCAATCCTAATGCTTTTTAAGGATGGTCAGTGATCTGGAGGTCTTGAGTTCTGACAGTATATGTGAGTGTTCTGGAATTCTAAAATGGTAATACATGAATTAAATAAGTATAAATGAAATGATGTATCTTGGAGATTATTTAATAATGACTAAAGCAGTTAAAATTCAGAGCAGCAGGGATGTCACTAAAATTCAGCCATGGGACTACTCAGGTTTCGCGCATAGCTCTGCTGGTTGCTCTAGGAGTTTTTGACAATGCAAGTAGGTTGTAGTCACTGTGATTCTGTGTGTGTGTGTAGTTATGTGTGTATCGTCTGGTGTGCATAGTGTGTGGGATGTATGAGTGTGAGATAGTGTGTGCGTGTATGTGTGTGTGCTCAGTGAATAGTGTCGTTCTAAACTCATGATAATCTCAGCAGCCACATTATCTGCAGTGAATCAGAACTAGGCTGGTCCCAACCAGTGAATTCATTCAGACAAATGGTATTTTTTTCTTCTTTCATGTTCACCATCTCCTTTTAGCACTCTTAACACATTGGTTAGATGTACCCCTGTGTATTCATTGGCATCTTACTTGAATAGAATTACTTACTTGCTTACAGAATAATTATTTACTTGCTTGCAGAATTTTGAAATGAACTTTCTGGCTATGATGCAACCTTGAAGAGTAGAAATAGAAGGAAGACTTAAAGATACCCATGTGACAAGCACCTGAAAGTAACAGTAGGAGGCAGTGTGTGGGTGGCTCTTCTCGCCACCAGGCTTTGCTCTAAGGCTTTTACAAACTTTCACTTCCTTAATTTTTGCTACAACATCATGGTGCAATGTCACATAGCATTCCTACATTATGGAGGAGAAAACATGCCTCACGGGGAAGTACTAAAAGTGGACATGGGGTTTTGCTCTGTACTGAAATCTCATGATGACCCAGAGTGTTCATTTATTACTGACTAATAGATGACCAGTGATCTCTAAGCTTCCTTCATTACAAGTCATGCTGGTTTTTTTCAGATTAAAGATATGCTTTGTTTTTCAAACTTTGTGAGCTCTTTGAACAGCTATATTCTTAGGATAGTATCAAGAACTATTTTTCTATAGACACAAGCAAAAATAACAACAAATCTATTGTTGAGGAACCAAGTGGAGGTTTTGTACTGAGTTATGACAAATTTTAAATATCGATCGTATTAATATAATTTTATGTGATCCAGTTTTGGAGCAAAAAACCTTGTTTTAAAAAACATGTGATACAGGTTCTTTTCTTTAAGAGTTTAATTCTACACATTTTAAATATGTTGATAGGAACAGGGAAAAGAAAACATCAGTATTGGGGATTTTTTATTAGGGAAGAAGAGATAATCACTGGTAACAAAACAGAGAAAACCGAGTTGTAACAGACTTCTGACCCCTACTTCTCAACTAGTTAATAATTGTCTGAAAACAGGTTAGTCGTGTTTGCAAATACCCCATCACTGGTAAAAAAAAAAATCTCTATTGCAAAGTGTTGAAGTTGTTGCTAAATCCTTTCAGTATTATGGTCTGAATTTAAGTGGTCAGTGGGCTTCAATTTCATACAATTTGAGTCTTTTTTCTTTTCCATTCGACTGTCACATAAATAGATTTTTGTGTATACCTAGGGAGACTAAAGGCATAAACTGGGATTCCACATGTGGAAGGCAGCTTGGTACGAGTGGATGTATACTAAATATAAGGACCCTTGAGTCTTGATTCTTGCTTTACCATTTATTATTTGTCTTCCCTTGGACAAATCAATGTTTTTCATCTTTAAATGGGGATAGTTCTTGTGCTTCCAACTCTGCAGAATTGCTAAAGGAAAAAAATAAGGCAAGTTATTTCAAGAATGTTTTGAAAAACTGTTAGAGATTGAATTGATAGAGGCATGGTGGTGGAGCATGGGTTGGGGGGATTCCAATAGCAAAATCCAGCAGACTGCCAGAAATGCAATGAAATTAGGAGTTACTGTGGACTAACAATTAAATCCAGACTACACATCCCCCGAGGGTCTTTTAAAGCATGACAATTATATGCTCCCTTATTCTTAGGATTTCCAACTTAAATGTTCTGGGGCTGGGCTCAGTTATGTCAATGTTTTTTCTCAAATTCTAAAGAGCAATCAAATGTTAAAACTCCTGCCATCAATGGCAGAGACAAGATGGTGGAAAAGGTAAGGATATGTTTAAACAGGCAGAGAATTATTACCCAGGGTGAAGCAGAGAGCAGATTCCAGGAAATAGGAGAGGATAGACCTATGACAGGGGGACACCTGGAGACCCATGGACATGGGGACGCAGGGGAGACAGCAGAGTGGAGTTACACTGACTAGATACCCCAGTGTTGGGTAGTGACCAGAGCTCTACCAGTAGACAGATGAGAAGGGGAGTTCACTGGAAGCTCAGAAGGTGAACACAGGCACACAACTGCATATCCTGCTGATTTGCTTGATTTGACCATGAGCAGAAGCAGAGTGGCAGGACTTAAGCAGGCAGGTACAGGAACAGGGTGAATTTCACTGCTTAGACTCCCACAAGTGCCACATCAGATGCCATTTTGTATACTGTGGAAAAGGCTGTTGGGCTGGAGGAAAACCAGTGAGCTGCATATGCCCTAAACTGGGAGAGAACCCATGTCTGGCTCAATGCATTGCACCGGTCCCACAGGGAAAATAGTACAGAATTGGCATCATACAGAATTCACTCAAAATAGATTCAGGTGGTCTCCAGACCTAACGGCCAGCATGCATAGACCCCACCAATGCCATATAAGATGCCATTTTATGTACTGAGAAAAAGGCTTTGGGGCTGAAGGAACAACAGCTTCACAGATGCTGAGCCAGGAGAGAACCCACCCTTGGCTCAATGCATTGCACACGTATCACAAGGAATATAGTACTAAAACCTAACTATCTGTTGCCCACAGGGGCCATATCTCACCAACAAAGATATACAGAAACTGAAAATGAAAGGATGGAAAAGTTATTCCAGGCTAATGGAAAGGAAAAACCAAGCTTGTATAACCATGCTTATATAAGATAATATAGACTTTGGCATGAGAAATAATAAAGCAGATGAAGAAGGACACCACATACTGATCAAATAATTAATTCAGCAAGGAGATCACCTTACTAGCTTCTTAGGATGTTTTCTTTTCATCTCTCAATTAACTTGGTTTTTCTCTGTTGCTTTTAGTTGCTACTCTAGCTAATCTTATTTGCTAGTTTTGCTCATCTTAAAAAAATGGTTTTTAGCCCATCTGCATGGTTGGTGCCAGTTCCATAATCCCCATGGGTGTGGGTCTGGTGGGGCCTGGGTCAACTTGCTTGGGCCTTTAGCCCACCTGTGCGAACTGGTCCTCCTCAGCAGAAATGCTGGAGTAGTGGACATTGGCCCAGATCCACATGGAGGATATGGCAGCCCATTGAGCCTTGCAGGGGCGTTGGTACCATTCAAAGGAAGGAGAGCAGAACAAATTGGACAATTACCCCAACCAAATGATGTCAGCAAATATCTGGGTGCATGGAAACTCTGAGGTGACTACACACTGAAAGGATTCCATCACACTCAGATCAGCGAGATTGACAAGGTTTCAGAACTATTGAAACCACCTGGACACACCCCTCTGAGTGTGTGCCACATTGGGACTAACATGTTATTTAACACTAATATGTTATTTAACTTCATTTTGTTGTAAATTTTCTACTTTTTTCCTGATGCCGATTTTGTTTTATGACTTTTCATTTAATGGGTTTTCATTAAGAGTTCTGGCCTTTTAGCTTTAACTCATTATCTCCCCAGCCACTGGGGAACATTTGGGGAGTTTTGACTCCAAGGTGCTGCAACTTTTTGTTTGTTTGTGGTTTTGTTTTGCTTTGCTTTGCTTTGTTTTGTTTTATCTGCATACCTGTTGTTGACTGTTTCATGGCTTTTCATTTTAGGGAATGTATAGCGATGTTTTAATAGACTACCATATCCAGATGTGAAGATACAATGCAATAAGCATCCTTACTTCCTAATCAAAGATGGACTACCAATGAAACTGTTAAATATAGCTTGACACTAAGATGATAGACTCTTTGCCATTTTCCACACCTACAATGTTAGCATACACTTAAATAGTAGAATGATGGACTTATGACTTCTTATGAATGACTACAATACTGAATAATGTAGGGGAAATCAGTGGGTGTAAGGGTATTTGGAGAGGAGGAGGGGAAATACCAGAGCCTATGGAAATTTATCATAAAATAATAAAAAAATTTCAAAAAGGAAGTAAAAAAAACCCTCCTGCTGTCATGTTTCTAGGACAAATTTTGCAATTTACACAAAATGGGCACAATTAGATTTTTGTTTTGAGAAGAATTCATTCTACCCTGTTGCAAATAGTCTCAGTGTAAATGAAACTTTTGGAAAAGTTGTGTTGAGAAAAACAGATCTCTCATTAGAAATACTGTCAGAGACATAGAAAATATCTATCATAATTGGAAGTTCTAAACCAAAATGAAATGACATAGTTACCTAACTTTTAAGTATTTCCATATTAATGAGGCATGGAAGTCTTGTTGAAGTTCCAATTACTGAAAGACCTTTGAAAGCACGGTACTGTGCATCGGGGAAAATATAATCATTTTGTATAAAAGAAAGCCAAGATAACACAATTTTCATAAGCAACTTGATTCAGTTATGCTACAGAATGCTTAGTGCTTAAAAACTACTCTTACAGCTTTGCAGTTTAAATTCAATTCATTTATTTTGTGCACTATTGCTAATTGTATTATTTGAAAATTCAATGAAATATAAAATATAAAGGCAGCAATTTAAAACTGAATGTGTATTTTGTATAGGATGCCTCAATTTGCTACTTAAATTTGGAGGCTGTTAGAAATTTGCTAAGAAGTATTCATTTAAAATCATTTGGAATTATTTTCTCTCCTACATAATGATGCTTAAAGTAGAAAAATGCTTGAAGTCATAAAGTTTTTTTTAAAGACTTATTTTATTTATTTATTTATTTTTTGGAAAGGCAGATATACAGAAAGAAGGAGAGACAGAGAGGAAGATATTCCACTTGATGATTCACTCCTGAAGAGGCCACAACGGCCGGAGCTGAGCCAATTTGAAGCCAAGAGCAAGGAGCCAGGAGCCAGGAGCTTCTTCCCAGTCTCCCACACGGGTGCAGGGTCCCAAGGCTTTGGAACATCCTTGACTGCTTTCCCAGGCCCCAAGCGGGGAGCTGGATGGGAAGCAGGGCTGCCAGGATTAGAATGGCACCCATATGAGATGCTGATCCGTTCAAGGCAAGGGTATTAGCCGCTAGGCTATCACGTTGGGCCCTGAAGTCATGAAGTTTATGTTGTACACTCCTCTGAACTCTAGAGCAAAACTATTGTGTAAATGTCTATGGCCATGTTACCTAAGGAGAGGAGTTCATTGGATGGGACCATAGATTACCTTGCCCAGTTTGCAACAGAAGAAACACAGACTGGAAAACTCCATCTGACATTCCCCAAACCGTAGCACTTATCAGTGTTAGAACTTGCACAGATCTCTTAGTCTACAGTCTTCTCTGCCTCATTCTGAAGAAGCCGAATAACTGATGATTGGAAAACAATTGCGATTGACGTTGGACTTGACAATAGATGGCTGATTTCAACGCAGTCTCTTGCTGATGTGGCTACATTTTTGTGAGTTGACCAGTGGGGATTCCTCTATTTACTATGTGATGTCTGGTGGATAGTCTTAAAACATCCATACAGTTAGATCTTGAATACTCTGGCATGTTTAAGGTTCCAGTAGCCTCTACAGTAGTAACTCTAGTTACTAGATACCTAATTAAGCTTTAGCAAGTAGAAGTTAAAGTGGTCTCCTGCTCAAATGGAATCTCTAAGCATCTTTAGGGGGCTAATTTGCACAGAGTTTGACCCTCAGCACATTTGACATTACTGATGATCTGACAATTTTAATATTCATTTAAAATGAAGGAAAGTTATCATGTAAGTATCTATTTACCCTCATGTAGATTATCCTGTTGGTTCTATGATGTTTGTGTTTGGCCTTCCTAAAAAGGTTCCTTGGCACTAGCGCTTTCGTACCTATTATGATTCCCAATTTCTTAAATTAATGATGTAATGGATTATTGTAATCCACAAAGATATAAAAATAACAATCAAGCGTTAAACATGTCCTTTACTTCTGTGTGTACCTTTTATATAATTGCAATATCTACATGGGATGTTATGGCTCATAAAAATGTGGTAAATAGATAAGGAAAAATGTGAAAAATATGGGGAGATGGTGTTTTAAATTTAAAATTTGAATATATAATATTATTTCAGAACTAAGGCTAGCCTTGAGAAGTTTTGAATTTGTAAGTCTGTTGATTCACAGATATCTAAGCAAGACTGATACAGTGGGTACAATGCAAGGCTCTGAAGTTCAATTACAAATCATAACTCTACTATTTGATGTGCCATGACAATCTATTCTTCTTTCTTCTAGAATTCTTTAAAGTCTTTTACTGTGGGAGACTGGCCTTTCAACACCCCAGGCTTCAGCAGAATTAGCATGTTCCCTTTTCAGAGCTTTAGGTGGACTATAATTAACAATGCACTCTTCTAGGCTCTGTCAGAGGTGGTATCTTGTTAACAGTGTGGGCTACACTACGTTTAATGTTACTATTTGTGTGTGTGTGTGTGTGTGTGTGTGTGTGTGTGTGTGTGTCTGTTTTGGTCATGACAAAATTATGCCAGTTTTGAGTAACTTATTTTGATTTAGGACTTTCTTCTGACAGAGATTGGGATGTGAAGTGAGGGTAGGATACCAAGATTATTGGCAATTTTGTCTTACCTTTGCTAACCATTCTGTCTTGTGGCCCCATCTGTGAAAGACTCATCCTATGATCCTAGTGAAAGGATGTTAGTACAGATAATGAATCATAACACATCTGTTCATATGACTGACATCTGTGGTCATATGGCATTGTTGCCAGTAACAGAGCTCATTCATAGGAACTCCGGATCAGACAGCAGTCATGCCCCCGCACAGAATGTCATTACAGGCCAGATCTCCCAGGACTGGTTGGACAACAGGGCTTCTAAGAGAAACAAGAGGTGTTGTCAGAAAACAGTTGCCAAGGCACGGAACCACTTGATGGAACAACAGGGTAGATCAGGGATACAAGTCAGCTAAAGGTGGCAGGCACAATCACATGGTGAAGTCAAATGAAAGAACCTAGGAACTTCCTCAAACCAGTTGGAGAAAGTTTTGTAATCTGGATTTGTAGCTCTTTTTCTGTTCATACTGAGCCAGGCAGGAAATTTTTAAATTGTTTACTTCTATTGTTTATTTTCAGTTATATTACCCTGATTGACGTGACTGGAGAAATAGAGGTACTTTTATATTGAAGATAGTTTATTGTAGGTAGTTCAAGACTTAATGGCTATATAATTTTGAGTTCTATGATTGTTACTATTGTTACTTATGATCGCTTTTAATGTAATGCTTTCTTTTAATACTATTTTATATCAGTAAATGATAAAGTTGTTTAAGAGAAATCAATGAAACCAAACTGTATGATGGAAAATCCCTTTCACATAATCTGGATAAATATTTGCCACTTGAACTTTTACCAGAATTTTACCAATGAACAATCCTGGAACCACTTGGCAGCTTTTTTCTGGATATTACTGATACAAAATGATATTTTTATCTTGTGCATATCAGGAAATTTTGTTTTATTTGAATAAGAAACAGCTTCTGAAATCAGAAGAACTTCACAGTACACGTCCAGTTAAGAACTCCACTAACAACATTTTCCTTAATATTTTACTTCCTCTCACAAGGATCATGACTCCTTTACAGAGCTTCAAACAGTGTCTTGGCCTCTTTTTAATATCTGTTATTAGCTTCCCTTTTGAAGTTTGTTAACTTGTGAGTGCCAGGACCATTTGAACGTCTCGGGGCCTTTCCTTCCCTGTGGACCACAAAGTAGATCTTAGAGTGGGGAGTGTTATGATTTATCCTTAATACAAAAGGAGCCATGTAATTCATGTGGCAGCACCGAGGTGTGGCAGCTACCTAACTTCTAGCTGGTGGTCTCGCTTTGTATTTCTCTTTGGTGAGTGCAAAAATACATTTCAGAAGTTCCAATCTGTGTGCTTCACCCCTCTCTATTTAAACATCTTGAAGGTGATAGGTTGTAAAACTGTGAGCAAAAACCTGTGCTTCACCACCCTTGGCACAGTGAGTAATTTTTACAAGTGCTTGTCAATGCCCCCTCTTCCTTGCTTGAGTTATTGCTTAAAGATTAACATTTTAGAAATAAAAATCTTTGTGAGGTAATTACAGCCAATATCAGAGAACTGAACCATCTGCTCAACTCTGTAACATTTCAGGGAAATTTAGATGACATGTTGTAGGGATGCCCTGCTGGTGGGACCCATGACAAAGCTCCCACTGATGCCTCCTGCTAAACCAAATTTAGTGTGTTTTATGGTCTAGAAAATGATCCTAGTCAGGGAAACTGGTTTTGTAAATGCCTATAATGTCAATTAAAGGAACAATTTTCAACACAAATGTTATTTGCAATGCAAATGTATTCAGTAAAACCCAAGACCAGTCCTTCTCAGGAAATCTGTAGGATGTGCTTCAATTGTCAATATACAGCCTAAAAATGTTGGCTGAGTGGTCTGCTTGAAACAGAAGTATAGAGCATAGAATGGGAAATTCTGCAAAAAGAAAAAAGAAGGGAACATTGAGAGTGAACAATGTGCAAAACACTTCAGAAGAGTATCTGAAAAATTAAATAGCAATATGCAGCTCTGCCATTTCTTGATATGGTTATTAATATGGGCCTGTAAAATGATCTTAGGCATGAAGCTGCTATTTAATGCAGTATTTTGATATATATTCATTAATGATAGCAACAAAGGAAGATCCTCATGACTACCTATGATACTGTTCTAAATGGTCTACACATCTTACCTTGTTTCCTCTTCAAGACAAACTGAGCACTGTTATGATTATTTTGTATTTGTTTTCATTCAAACAATTCCTGAAACCAAGGGATACAGGAGTTCAGTGGACCCACTGAAAGTCACACGGTTATTCAAGAAAGAGCTGTATTTTTAATCTAAACACTCTGACTCCAGACTCTGTGTGTGTGTGTGTGTGTGTGTGTGTGTGTGTGTGTGTGTGTGTGTGATGTTCCCACTCATTTCACAATTAAGTACTACTTGGCTATCAATCAGTCTAGTGTTGGTGGTAAGGAACAGCGGCTGAACAAATACATGTATTATTTATTAGGTGATTTAATGATAAGGAATAGAAGGAAAAATGAGAAAGCAGCAGAAATTAAAGGGGTGATAAGAGTTTATTAAGTATTGTCAGAGAAGGTCTCTGATAAAGTGGGATTTGTGGCAAGACCTGATTGAGGAAGCAAATTATGTGCTATCCTGGGAGGATAGTAAGTACAGAGGCAGAGGGAACTGCAAAGGGACATGCTTAAGAAGCAAGAAGCAGGGGTGGGGAGGAGAGCACAGAGAGGCTGTGGACCAAGTCACACCACGACCAGGATGAATGAGCCTGATGAACATCACTCATGCTTGTCACAATCTCCGGTTGGCTGGGAATATTTCCCTTTTCCACCCCATTAGAGCATATGTGTGAACCTCTTCAGCAGAAACTGGTTTACTCAGTTGAATTTAAATTTTATTCACAAGTAAATAGATCTATGAGATCTTGTAGAACCAACCTCCTAATTTGCCTAATTTTAGTATCTCAAATCCTGGGAAACTCTTCAGACTAACTGATATTGAAATGATTTTTCATCTTTAACAGTTTTCAAATTGTTTCCTAGGAAAGGATTACTAATGAGATAGAAGCAGTGATGTTATTTAATTCCCAGTGTTACAGAACTCACCTGTTTGGTGTAGAGATACCTTTTGTTCCATAAAAATACCAAATTGTAGATAAATTAGAGATTTGCAATCACCCAACTGAGTTCATTAACAGTAATCTTTAAATAGCTTTCCCAGTTGTCAAGGCTTGTAATTGCACTACATAGGATATTAGGAGTAATATACTCAAAGACAATCTCAGATCACAAGAGATATTGGTGATGCATTGTCTAACTGCTGTGCAGTAAAGCTAGAAAAAAAGAAAAACAGAAGAAACATTTCTGATTGAACAGATTAATAAGAAAAACAGGTGGATTTTTCAGTTTATGATACAAAGATATTTGTTATAATTCAAACTGTTTCTGCTAAAGTAAATAAATTATGAGCAATCCAGACTTTCATAGGCTAGCATTTATTAGAAACTAATGCGTAGCAATCTACATGTTTCTATTGTGAAATTGAGTGCTGTTTCTAAATAATAAACCACAAGTAGCTGTAAGCTTTATGCTTGGGACAAGTGTTATAGCATAGCAGGTTAATTCATGACCCTTAGTGCTGGCATCCTATATGGGCACCTGTTCATGTCCATGTGGTTTCACTTATGGTCCAACTCTCTTCTAATACAACTTGGAAAGCAGCTAAGGCTAGTCTAGGTCCTTAGGCCATTGTACTCATTCAGTGGAGACAAAGGAAGCTCCTGGGCTCCTGGCTCCTGATTTCTTATTGGCCCAACTCTAGTTATGGCCATTTGGGGAGTGAATCAGAAGATCTCTCTCTCTCTCCCTGAAAGAAATAAATATATCCTAAAATAAAATTTTACACTAGACGTAATTTTTGTCCTAAAATGATACAATGTGAAATGAAAAAATAAGATATCAAATGTAAATGTAATGTGAATATGACAATATTAAGGAAAAAAACAAGAATGAACAATCAAAACCCAGAATGATTACTCTGAAAAGATTAGATAGTAGTATACTAATGTTTATTCACTGTTACATCTATGTACGATTGTGAAAAAATTTTTATCTTATTGAAACTTTATAATGTTGGGCCCAGCATGGTGGCCTAGTGGCTAAAGTCCTCGCCTTGAACGCACCGGGATCCCATATGGGGATCCATATGGGGATCCCGGCAGCTCCACTTCCCATCCAGCTCCCTACTTGTGGCCTGGGAAAGCAGTCGAGAATGGCCCAAAGCCTTGGGACCCTGCACCCACATCGGAGACCAGGAAGAAGTTCCAGGATCCTGGCTTCAGATTGGCACAACACTGGCAGTTGTGGTCACTTGGGCAGTGAATCATCGGACAGAAGATCTTCCTCTCTCTCTCTCCTCCTCCTCTACATATATCTGACTTTGCAATAGAAATGAATTAATCTTTAAAAAAAACTTTATAATGTTTTCTGTAGTGGAATGTCATTGTCTTTAAATTCTGGAAAATAAAGTTAACATTCACTTTTTCTGTTAGGGTTTATTCCAATGTAAGTGACTTCTATAAAATGGGAACTATTAGGTTGCTGTTAAAAATTCACTCCTATTCCAAATGACAAAGGCCAACGCTCCAAGCACAGAAGCAAACTAAACTCTGATGTAGAATTATGGATGGAGGGAACCAGATGTAACTTCAGTTGGATCAAAACATAATCCAGAATGTAAATCTGGACATTAGCTTATTTAATAATAAATTTTCAGTCACCTCTCAGCAACACAAAGAGTGCACTTTGAGGGCTAGATAGTGAGCACGCTGTGCAGGGAAATTTCCTAGAGTGTTGCATGGCTCATGAAGGTGGGGATTCCTATTGGAAGGGTGGCCTTAAGTTTGCTAGAGTGCTTGGTGATTTAATCTTAAAGCCCCCACGCCCCCTTTCTTCTTTAAATTGTTATTTGTTTTTTCAACCTCCAATATTTATGCATCAGGGTAAAAAGGGTTTGGAAACACACATGGTCATTGTATAGAGCATTATATTTTCTCTATTTCTTTCACTCTCACTTTTTCTATTTGTTTTCTTTGTCCTTTTCTGAGTAGGGATTTCTTTACTGAAATAAAAGGAACAAATTAAAGTATAAAATAATTCTGTTTTATATTAATTCAACTACTCATGTGATGTCATGTTTGCTTCCTTTTGGACCTCCTTGGTAAATGGTGAGTTATGTTGAATTAGTGTGAGTTAAGCTTTTCAAAGACACCTAAGCTGTGGCAAAGTTAACACCTTGCACCTCTGTAAAATGATGGATCAAGAATTATAACTCCAGGAAAGGCCTTGGCCCTAAAATTGTGTTATTTCTTAACATTTAATAGTAGTTTTGGATGTGATTCCTAAAGACCTGAGCATTCAATTAGGAGGTGATTTTATTTAAAACAAAATAGAGCAAGCACAGAAGTATCTTGTGTCTAGGTTAGACAACTTATGGAATGAGTTCACCTATTTAAATGGAATCAAACAGATATTGATGTCTTGGACCTAAATCAGATAAAGAGGAGATATCTACTTGGCCTTTGGGGGAAATTCATGTGTAATTGTGAAGTTTCAGTATTATTTCAAAATATCAAGACATAATTTTTTTCCTTGAATGATACTGCAGGTTCTTTTGATTTCGCTCATTGATTTAAAAATAAATATCAACTACTGTGCTTTCAAATTAATAGTGAACAGGCTTATGAAACTACAATTTCTGTCTCCAGTTTCCCCAAAGAAAACCATAGTTATAGCCTTATAAAATATTCTATATGTTGCAAATTCTTGGTTTCTTATTATCAATTTATGCTTTATGCTTATACCTATACTTTAAAACATGCGAACCAGTGTGCACTTGCGGTGTGTCTCTGAGAATAAGCCTTTTGTTATTTTGTATAGACTCAGAACCTCTTCTCTACATAGCTTTGTGCTGTCAAAAGTTGTGTTTTGTAAAAGATGTCACTAAAAGAGGAAGAGCATTTCTATTAATGGTTTAACCCCTCAGACACTTAAGAAAGAGACTATGAAAGTTTATGAAAGTTTCTATAATGCCTCCTGGGACACTGGGAGAGAAATGGTGGGTGACTCCATCCCAAAAGCTTGAAAAATGGCTACAGCTATATTGTGATGCTTTCCCATGTCTGCAGGTGTATATGAGACATAGAAGTCTGACCAGCAATTTGTCGGTGGTGACAAATGCAATGTTTCCTGCCGAGGTGGATTCCTGTAGCTCCAAAGACTGCCACTGAGTTGGGTCGGTGTACAGCATTTTCATTCTGGGGATGCCAGATTGTCCCTTGATCCCACTATTTTCTCTACCTGGAAAGCAGCTGATACACTGAGCAGAGATGACTTGTGGCTTGTTGTGATTAAGCAGCTTACCTGCTGTCTTCCTCCGTTCTTTCACATGCTGTCTTTTGAGGTTAGTCATTTCCGTCTCTGAATGAAGGCTTAGGTCCCATGACTTTTATGGTCACTTTTGGAATAATACAATTTTCCAGTTACTTCAGGTCACAGAAAACCACCTCAGTTTAGAAACTTGACAGTATTAGTAAACTCTGAGCTGTTGTTAATAATGAAGTTTCTTCCCATCTGGCAGCTTGGATTGGCTGTGAGTGCGAATGTGAAGTTCAGTTGAGGAGGGCACAGTAGAAATTATTTTCTGACTACCTACTCCTTTTCCAACTCCCTAGTGGAATTTTCTGGCTTTTCCAAGGTTGTAGGTAGGGGATGGGGAGGCAGACATGGCATGAAAGCCAGTAAAGAAAGCACTTCACAGTTCCTTGTGTGGTCATCTAGCATTTTGGCAGGTGTTCACAGCTGACAGCTTGAAGGATATTTACATCTGACACTTGCATGGGCTTTGGAGACTCTTTTGCACTTCCCTACAAAAGTTCACGCAGAGGTCAGGCTGGGCTTGGCTGTATCATTAGTAATGTGTCTTGTTTTAGTAGCAAATAATCTCTTATCAGGTTTTGGCACATGCCATGAATTCTACCTGGGGTCTGATGGATGTGTGATAATCAAATGGAGACAGAAAGAAATTGTACCTTAAACCTAGCGGTTTAATCAGTCTGAAGATTTAATCTGACAGGAAGTATGGGACATAAGGATGCATAGACAGAATATGACAAAAATCGTGTTGGAACAGAAAGTGGGTTGGCACAGAACTGCTGCGATTGAAATCATCAAGAAGGGATGAAACAAAATGGGAAATAAGAAAGAAGAGCATTAAAATAGCATCTATGTCATGAAATGAAAAACAGAATGCATATGTATCATTAGGGCTGGCTATCAATCAGAAAATGTTGAGATGTGAAAGAGGAAGTTGTACCAGTATATTGCACTTGTGGTTAGGTGGGAAAGAATTTCTCAATGATCTATGACCCAGCAGGCTTAAACAGCACTGTCTCTGTCCAGGTAGAAAATGAAGCAGGAAAGGAGGAGGCAACAGTTACCATTATTCTTTTAGGAGATGTTATATGCTTCTTTTCAAGGATAAAAAAATATAAAGTATAAACAGAAATGACATGGTTGAAATAAAAATTTATTTTAATGACAGTACCTCTAATGTGCTCATTAAAACCAGTTACTTAGTAGATACCTATTTAATGAAATTTACCAACTGCCAAAAGCTCCATGTGCATTTGTCCCATATCCATTAACTATTAAGTAACTTTGTTTGTTATGGATAATACAGTTAAGTTATTCCAACACAATAGGAAAGCTACAAGTCATAATCATGGGCAATATTGGTTGAGTGTTTATTATGAATCAGGCATTGTTCTAAACACTTCCTTAGCATGATCTCTTTTAGTTTTCAGAAAACTATTGGGTTGATATTAGTATATTCTCAAGCATGGTTGGAAAGCTGAGGCCTGTACAGTGTCTTTAGCTTGCCCGAGGTCACAGAACTGGTCAGTTGTATAAAACTTGAACTCAGGTTGTCTGACATCAGCACCTGTGTTTCTAACCCATACATTACCCAATAATACCTGTCCTAAAAATTATTTGTAAGAGTCACAGGACAAATGTATGTGTAGCCTTATCAGCTAAAGACTGTTATTCTGACTTTAAACCTAGGCTTACAAGTGATCTTTGTCCACTGGTGGTAGGAATTAGATGATCCTTTGTAGAAAGCTACTGTGAGAAAATCTGCTTGTTTTTACTTCTGCACACAGCTTCAGCCAGACCAAGAACTGTAGACAGGAAAGCAGGGCTGCTGAAATTTACACCGTCCTGGTTCTTACTTTGTTTCTCATTTTAATTCTTTCAGCACCTACAATCTTTCAGATCTTCCTTCTTTTTGTTCACTACCCAAAGCTCTCTTTCTCACTATGGTGAATTTTATAATTTTTTGTTACTTTTATTGATGCTTTTATTTTCCACAATACAGTTTTGTAGGTATAGGAATCCTAATCCCACCTACCTTCTGTTCCCTTTCTTTCCATTCTCTCACACCCCCACTATTTTCCCCAAGGTATAGTTTATCAGACACCGTCACAAGTCCAATGCTATTTAAGTATATCATGGCATTGCAGGTACAGGCAACAGCAGAAAACCTATTTTCTTGACAATTGTACTGTCAAGGTATATTTAATAGTTTTATTTGGAGTCTTCCTTTTATTTGAGAGTAGAAAAGCATACTGCAGTACATTTTCTTTCTTTTTTTTTTTTTTAAAGATTTTATTATTATTGGAAAGCCGGATATACAGTGAGGAAGAGAGACAGAGAGGAAGATCTTCCATCCGATGTTTCACTCCCCAAGTGAGCCGCAATGGGCTGGTGCGCGCCGATCCGAAGCCAGGAACCAGGAACCTCCTCCGGGTCTCCCATGCGGGTGCAGTGTCCCAAAGCTTTGGGCCGTCCTCGACTGCTTTCCCAGGCCACAAGCAGGGAGCTGGATGGGAAGTGGAGTTGCCGGGATTAGAACCGGCGCCCATATGGGATCCCGGTGCGTTCAAGGCGAGGACTTTAGCCGCTAGGCCACGCCACTGGGCCCTGCAGTACATTTTCACTTCCAGTATTCTAATCATCTTTATACAATTCATGTATGCATATGAGATTATATATACATATACATATGTGTGTGCATATATCTATGCCTATATATCAGTTTGTTTTGTATTTTGCATGAATGTTGCCTTATATCAGGAAGAACATATGTTATCTGTCCTGTGTTTTTTGTGATTGACTTGTTTCACTGAGCACAGAGATCTCCAGCTGGGACCATTTTGTTGCAAATAGTAGAATTTCATTCTTTGCAATGGCTGAGTAGGAGTACTCCTTGGAACAGGCGTGCCACAGCTTCTTTATTCCTCTTGAAGGGTATCTGTGTTGTTTCCCTGTCTTCACTATTGTGGCTTGTAAATACAGAGTTGCCGTTCACTTTCTCATGTATAGATTTGCTTCCTTTGGATACATTCTCAGGAGTGGATCATATGATAGATCAATTTTCAGTTGTTTTAGCTCTCTCCATACCGACTTCCATAATGGTTGCATTAGCCTAAGCTCCCTCCAACAGTGGAGTAGGGTGCCTTTGTTCCTGCATTCAGACCAGCAGGTATTGTTGGCAGATTTCCTAATGTTGACCAATGTCACTGGAGTTAAATGAAATATCAATGCAGTTATTTTTTAGATTTCTTAATTTATTTTGGAAAGATTTATAAAAAGAAAGAGAGACAGAACAATCTTTCATTCATTGGTTTTCTTCCAGAATAGGCACAATGGGTAGAGCCGAGCTGATTTGAAACCAGGAGCCGGAGCCAGGAGCATCTTCTGTATTCTCGCATGCAGGCACGGTGTCCCAAGGCTTTAGAACACCCTCCACTACTTTCTCAGGCCGTAAGCAGGAAGCTGAATGGGAAGTGGAGCAGCCACAATATGAATCAACATCAATATGGGACCTGACACTTGCAAGGGGAGGATTAGCCAATTGAGCCATTATACTGTGCCCAGTGTAGTTTTTATTTATATTTTCCTACTAGGCAGAGAGCCTGAGCATTTTTCCATAGGCCTTATAGACATTTGAATTTGTTTGAAAAATGTCTGTTCATATTCTTTGCCCATTTCTTAATAGGGCTGTTGGTTGTGCTGTCACTGAGTTCTCTTTGTGAAACCTCAATATCAGTCCCCTAACTGTCATGTAGCGTGCAAAGATTTTCCCTTGTTCTGTTGTTTTGTTCTTTGCTTTGCTGATAGTTTCTTTTTTGTGCAGAAGCTTGTTAGTCTAATGTAGTCCCATTTGTTTATTTTGACTTTGACTGCCTGTGCTATTAGTGACTTTTCTAAGAAATCCTTATAAGTATCTATTTTTTGTGGGGGCATTTCCTATGTTTTCCTATAATAGTTTAATGGTTTCTGGGTACAGATTTAGGCCCTTGATCCATTTAGAGCTGACTTTTCTATAAGGTGTAAGTACTGTTTCTTACTTCTACAAGCTGCTATCCATTTGTCTCAATAGCATTATTGAAGAGATCAGCATTTTTTCCTGAGTTATTCTCAATTTTCTTGTGAAAGATTAGTTGGCTTTGCATGTGTGTGTTCATTTCTGGGGCTTCTGCTGTATTCCATTGATCTTCTTGTTTCTGTACTGGTACCAGACTATTTTAAAGATGACTCCCCTGCAGTATGTCTTGAGGCCTGGAATTGTGTCCAGGTCTGTTTTTATTCTTCAGGATAATTTTGACTATTCATGGTTTCTTATGTTTTCAGAAAAAAATTTTGTATCCTCTTCTCTGTTTCTTAGAAGAATGTTTGTGGCTTTTGACCACTATCACATTGAATCTGTATCTCACTTTGTAGTTTCTGTTTTGCTTGTGGCAATGAGTGGAGGCGGACAATGGTGGAGAAGAGCTTGTCTCAAAGATTACTGGAGTTTTAGAGCACATTGTAAGAGTCCATAGATGTTTGAAAGAGTGTGCAAAAACAACCTGAGTGGTTTACATCTGTGGTTTTATGTTACAGTTAATATTTCAGGAACAGTTGGAGAATGGCGAAAGCTTAAAAAAATCCCCGGTCTAAAAAAGAATGCTGTGTTCACTTAATTATTGCTTTTCAAAATCATATTTAATAAATACACCCCTATCATGATTTTTATTTTTTGCAATCCAATTAATAATTAGTCCACCAAACTTACTGTTTGCTGCTAATGAACACATATGGAGTGTTTAATTTAATTTTCATTAAATTCTTGCCCAATATTATTTGTTTTCACTTTATTTCTTTCTACCTTCCTTCATTTTTAAAAGTTGAAGTTATTATTATTTCTTATTTTTCTACCATGTTATCTAGGTGTGCCTACCAATGAAGATTTTGAAAATTCCAATCACAATTATATTTTTATCTTTCAGTTGGCTACATTTTAGTTTGTCTCTTTTGGTTAAGAACTTAATCTTTCAGGCCTCAAAACAGTGCTAACTACATTGGTACCTTTTACAATTAAACAGCACCCTTAACAACAACATGTATGAGATCTTATTAACCTCAACTGTGAATACATATATGGCAGGGAATAATAATTATGCATACACCATAGACTGTGTGAGTCAAAGCCTAGAGAAAGCACAGAAATATCTTAACATGCTTAATTAACCGTATCCTGTCAAAATAGATTTTTAGGAATAGCTATAATGGATGATAATAGTAAGCTAAATTAGGTTCCCTGGATCAAAGAGTCCTTTATCAGAGATCATATGACCACCTTTTGGGAAGTCATTGCATTGTCTAATTATGTATTTGGAAGGGGGCTCTTTGCATTTGACCTGTATTTCTCTTTATGTAACATAAACTTGTTTCTTCTTAAAGTATGCTCTTGGGAGGTAAAACCAACTGATTCATAAAAGGACCCCTAAATTGCGGACTTATCACTGAGTCAAGCTTGTACTTCTTTGTCTAAGTTAGGTAACTGTCACTAATTAAAGTTGGCTGGTGTTTGCCTTGCGCGTAACAGGACTACATGAGGTACTTTGTGATATAATCCTACACTTCAGGTTCATTCATTTGCAGTCAATTAACAGGGCTTTCTATAACTGAGAATATACTGAATAAATTCTTATGCTAGCTTTTATTTTTCCTATTTTTTAAGATTTACTAATTTTTATTGGAAAGTCAGATTTACAGAGAGGAGGACAGAGGGAGAAGAACATCTTCTGTCTGCTGATTCACTAACCAAGTGGCCACAATGATCGGAGCTCCAAGCCAGAAGCCAGAACTTCCTCTGGGTCTCACACATGGGTGCAGTTTACCAAGGCTTTGGGCTGTCCTTGACTGCTTCCCCAAGCCACAAGCAGGAAGCTGGATGGAAAGCAGGGCCTCCAGGACACAAACTGAAGCACATATGGTATCCCGGTGCAAGCAAGGGATTAAGGCAATGGGCCCTAATTTTTAGATTATTAGAAAGCCAGTGATGTTAGAGTTATCAATCATGATGTTAGAGAATCAATCATGCGGTGGCATTAGAATAAACGAGCCAAAGAGAACGTTTCTTTTTCTTTTTTTTTTTTTTAAAGATTTATTTTTATTACAAAGTCAGATATACAGACAGAGGAGGAGAGACAGAGAGGAAGATCTTCCGTTCGATGATTCACTCCCCAAGTGAGCCGCAACGGGCAGATCGGGAACCAGGAATCTCCTCCAGGTCTCCCACGTGGGTGCAGGGTCCCAATGCATTGGGCCGTCCTCGACTGCTTTCCCAGGCCACAAGCAGGGAGCTGAATGGGAAGTGGAGCTGCCGGGATTAGAACCGGCGCCCATATGGGATCCCGGGGCGTTCAAGGCAAGGACTTAAGCCGCTAGGCCACGCCGCTGGGCCTGAGAACGTTTCTTTTTCATGGAGTAGATGTTGCATATGTTTTAGTTGATATGGTTGATTAGTTTATATATAAATTCTACAACTATTCTGTCCAATAAGGGAGTCATTAGTCAAATGAGGCTCTTAATGTTTAAATTAGTGAAGTGGAATAAAATAATCATTGAGATCTTCAGTCTTGGTAGTCCTATTTTTCTCCATCTACTCAGTAGCTACGTATATCCAGTGTTTTGTATGACAGAACACCACCAACACTGCAGAAAATCCTAAAGGATTCTGTGGAAGAGAAATCGTTTTCTCCTGCGTGCATTCTTGTGATGAAGCAGAAAACTGTTTTACATCTGCAAGGGATTGTATTGTAAGACTGTCGAGTGTGTCGTGAAAGACTCCTGAAAATATTTTATGTTCCATACACGCGTTTTCACTATTTAATAAAAAGCAGTTAGCAGAGACTTGAGAAGTCTTTATTTGCTCTCATCTTTATCCACTTGGCTGTTTGTCTAACTGCTCTGTCTCTCACTGGGAATAGAGAAAACTTACTGAGTTTTTCAGCTTTTATTAGAGAACACAACTTCTGTGATAGGTGTTGCTTTTGAAAAAAATATTAATTTTATTGTTGTTTGAAAAGCAGAGTTACATAGAGGAGAGAGGAAAGAGATGGAGAGCGAAATCTTCCATCAGCTGGTTCACTCCCCAAACGACCATAACAACCAGAGCTGGGCTGATCGGAATTCAGGAGTCAAGCGCTTCTTCTGGTCTCCCATGTAGGTGCAGGGGACCCAAAGACTAGAGCTCAGCCCGTAAGCGAGGAGCTGAATCAAAAATGGAGCAGCAGGGATACCATATGGAATGCTGGCACTGAAGGAAGATGCTTGGCCTACTACACCATGGCTCAAGCCCTGAAAAGTTATTATGATGTTACCTATGTCACCAAATTCCAGATTATCAGCATTAATTTCTCTGGTCTTAAATTCTTCCTAATTTCTTTATAATTATTTAAATGTTAATATAGTGGAGTTTTACTACTTTTATATTCCTGAGATATATTTTGATCTCAGTGTTTCATTATAACAGTGTTAACACATATTTTTAAAAATCTTTTTTTAAAGATTTATTTGAAAGTCAGAGTTACAAAGAGGGGGAGACAAAGGGCGACACCTTTCATGCTCCGTTTCACTCCCCAGATAACTGCAACAGCCAAGGTTGGGCTAGTCCAAAGCTAGAAGCCAGGAGCGTCTGAGCGTCTTCCAGGTCTCCCACATGGATCGCAGGTGTCCAGATACTTGAACCATCTTTTATTGCTTTTCCCTAGCCAGTAGCAGGAAACTGGATCCTAAGTAGAGCAGCTGGGACATTAACCCGTCTATATAAGAAATACTGGTGCCACGGCCAGTGGTTTTGATCACTAAGTTGTTCAAGCATTTCACACGAGAGCCAAGGGCAGGAAGCATCGCTGTGGGAGCTGCCCACTCTACTGGACTCTTGAGCAAAAATTCACAGCAAGTGGCCGCCTTCCGTCATCATGGGTAAAGGAGACCCCCAACAAGCCGAGGGGCAAGTTGTCCTCCAAAGCCTTCTTCATGCAGATGAGCCGGGAAGAGCTCCAGAAGTAGAAACATCCAGACACTTCCGTCAGTTTCGCCGAGTTCTCCAAGAAATGCTCAGAGAGATGCAAGACATGTCCGCAAAGAAAAAGTCCAAGTTTGAAGAAATGGCAAAAAGTGAGAGAGCTCGCTATAACTGGGGGATGAAGAATTACGTCCCTCCTAAAGGCGACGAGAAGGGAAAGAAAAAAGATTCCAGTGCTCCGAAGAGACCACCATCTGCCTTCTTCCTGTTTTGCTTTGAACATTGTCCGAAGATTAAAAGTGAACACCCAGGGTCGTCCATCAGGGATACTTCAAAAAAAATTGGGTGAGATGTGGTCTGAACAGTCAGCCAAAGATAAACAGCCATATGAACAGAAAGCAGGTAAACTAAAGAGGTATGGAAATGACACTCCTGCATACCGTGCCAAGGGCGAAAGGGAAGCAGGAAAGAATAGTCCCGGTTGCCCTACCGGCTCCAAGAAGAATGGACCAGAAGATGAGGAGGAAGAAAAAGAAGAGAAAGAAGATGAAGATGAGGAGGAAGAGGATGAAGACCTAGAATAAATAACTATCTTGGAATGATGTGTGGGGAATGTGCATCTGTGCTCACGAAACTGTTTTGCTAAGAATGTGGATTCAAGTGCAGCTCAATATTATCTTCAGTATAGCTTCAGCTTTTGTATAGCTGATAAGATTCCTTGCAGAGAAAATACTTTTTTTTTAAATGCAGGTTGTAGCTTTTTCAGGAGTTACTATATATGGCTAGATTTTTAAAGCTTCTGATGTTGAATTGTCCTAAATATTTAATGGTTTCTTTAATTTCTTGTGTATGGTAGCACAGCAAACTTGTAAGAATTAGCATTAGTAGTAAATTTTTATTGTTATAGGATGTTACATTCTGTTTTTTTAAAAAAATTAAAAGATTTATTTATTTTTATTGCAAAGTCAGATATACAGAGAGGAGGAGATACAGAGAGGAAGATCTTATGTCTGATAATTCACTCCCTAGCAACCTCAATGGTTGGAGCTGCACCCATCCAAACCCAGGAACCAAGAAATTCCTCCAGGTCTCCCATGTGGGTGCAGGGTCCCAAGGCTTCAGGCCGTCCTTGACTGCTTTCCCAGGCCACAAGCAGGGAGCTGGATGGGAAGCAGGGCTTCCGGGATTAGAACCAGCGACCATATGAGATCCTGGCGTGTTCAAGGTGAGGAGTTTAGCCACTAGGCCATTGTTCCAGGCCCTTTAAATTTTTTGTAATAAAATTATTTATGTTAAAAAATATTGATCATTAAGCTACAAGACTGGCCCTTGAACACTATGGATAGATTCTTTTCTGCTCCCTGTATTTGGTGACCCTGATTGGCTCTGTACTAATCATGGCATCAAGATGAAGATTTCATTTCTACCATGGGAACAGAAAATGAAATGAATTGCTTGTCAAGAAGCAACTTCTGACATGGTGTTCCTTAAATATTTTGATTTCTTCTTCAATCATGATCTCTAATGAACTTTCCTATGTAATTTTTAAATTATTCCGACTGCAACACACTGGTGTTCTCCAAAGAAAAGCAGTCTCCTCAAGAAGGACTTAATTTTTTCTAAGACAATGTTTAGGAGGGAATATTTTTGTTTTTAGATTTATTTGATTATTTTCATTGGAAAGGCGGATATACAGAGAGGAGGAGGAGAGACAGACAGCAAGATCTTCTGTCCAATGATTCACTCCCCAAGTGACTGCAACAGCTGGAGCTGAGCCAATCCAATGCCAGGAGCCAGGAGCCAGGAGTCTCCTCCAGTCTTCCATGTGGGCGCAGGGTCCCAAGGCTTTGGGCCATCCACTACTGCTTTCCCATACAACAAGCAGTGAGCTGGATGGCAAATGAAGCATCCAGGACACAAACTGGTGCCCATAGGGTATTCCTGCGAGTGCCAGCCAAGGACTTTAGCCACTAAGCTACCATTCTAGACCCAGGAGGGAGTATTTTTAAAAGTGATGCAGATCTTTAATGTGACTTTCAGGCTTGTGAATTTGCTTTTAAAATTAAGATGAGGGTACAGCTGTGTTAATTCACTTTCTTAACCTCTCTCCCTCTGTCTAACATTTCTGGAGGTCTGTTTTGTTTCCTCTAGTTGATGATAGTCGAACATTTTTCTTTGCAAAATATGATCATTCTTTATATCCTCAGATGCTGGTAAATGTGTTTACCTCTGGCTGAAGCACCATTGCCTCTGGGAGTATAGTGGGGTGAAGCGATGGGCTGTTGCAGGGCAGCAGCCTTGCACATTACATTGTCACCTGTCACTATGTCTTACATTCCCTGCAAGAACAAGGTGGCCCTTACCACTCAGGCCAAGACCTTGAGCTCCAGCCAGATGCCCAGCAGCTTGTTTGACCTCATTAAAATTGAGCGATCATGTTAATGTTTGAGTCTGAGGCCAAAGCTCTCTGAGCTGTTTAAAATTTCTGAGAATATTACCATAAAAGATTTAGTTTGCGATCTTTTCTTGGTGTTATTTGGCAGGTCAATCTGAATGGAAACAGAATAAGAGGTAATTACATCTCTGGAAATCAGGATTAAAATAAAAATATGTCGCAAAAATACAGCCCATGTTTCATTAATTTTGTTCTAAAACCTCACAATAGAAACAAAATCTACAAAATGCAATGCTTAAAAATTAAGGTTCAATAAAAACCTTCAAATTAAAAAAGTATGGCTGGCTAGAGGGAAAAAATTACAGATGGTATTTACTTTCCGAGAGCAGGATATGGGACCTAACAGCTTCTGTCTGGCACTCTGCTGTGCATGGTCTCCACTACTGCTTCCCTGCCCAACCTGTTGGAGGACAAAAAAGTGAGTTCACATCACACAGGACGTGCGGCAGAGTGCAGTTTCCCATGATTCTGTCATGATCTCACGAGACTGGTAACTGAGCAGATTTTCTGAAGGCTGCCACTTTTCTGTAACATAAATCAAACCTTCATCTATGAAGGATAACAACGTTTTTTTTTACCTCCAGTTTAATTATTTACTGCCAGAGTATGTGATTCCACTGTTGCTTGGGTTCCAGCAGACTTCCCGGCACAGTGCTTCTGTCAAGTTGGTGCAAATGCCTGCACTAATTGGTGTCCTGCCCTGTGGTCCTCATGCTGAGTTCAGCATGGAGCTGGTCTCTTTCAAAGAACAGGCTTCGTGGGATGAAAGCGCTGAAACACAGCCGAGCACAGATGTGCCATGCCTGAATGTGTTTGTCTGGGCAGGGTTATGCTTTTCAAACACAAACAATACAGGTGACCATATTTGATTGTTCCTTTCAACTTTTGTAGGAGCAAAACTTACAGCACTTGAGCTTTTGTACATGCTATTAACCAACAATGACTTTGATTTTATTCACTCTTCAAACTACCACCAGTCACAGAGGCAGCCAGATGACTTACCTGAATCCCCATGCTCCGCTGCCTGGTGACCTCTGATGAATGGAGCAACATTTTTCTGGGAGCAATGTCAGTTACATCATTTCATACCTGGGCCTTAGTCTCCTTGTGTACGAAATTATGACATGGATTGTAAGTTGATTGACATCCTTGCTAATTCTACAAGTATACGATGGTCAGACAAAACCAGCTCATGAACAGAAGTGAGGATTCAGGAAATACTTTAAATTCTTTGCTGTTTTAAGTCATAGACATTTTATAAGAATGTGATGATATTTTAAATTTTTTTTTCTTCTTTACAAAGAATAGATTGTGAATTGTAGGATAAGAATGTTTCACTTTAACAAAACCATACCAGCTTTCATTTGCAGTTTACATTTCTTTAAATTTATTACAGATATACTTCTCTTTGGGGCTGAGCAGCGGTGACCCCAGTGTGCTGAAAAGCCAAGGGAGCTCTCCCATCCAAGAACGTTTGAAACGCTGAGTCTGCACAGGTCAACACCCACTATGATGATCTATCTGCCACCACAGAGGCACCCCTGAGAAGCTCCTCATCAAAACAAACCCACGGAGACCACTTATTTGGGGTAAAATTATTGGGAAGAACTCAAGCTGCTTTTCATCCACACTCAAATGTAAAACATTTTTTTGTTTGTTTGTTTCTACTTGAACTGTTAACCAGCTTCTTTTGCGTGGAAACCAGCCTGTTCAGACCTCCCACTGCTACCCCAACCACTGGGGGACCACTGTCTAGAGAACACTGTGCCCAAACTCAGCCTGAAGAAGCTATTCGAGGGAACAATGTTTAACAAAAGGGAGCAATGTGAGCAGTGACTCAAACATCAGCCCTGAAAATCCCCTCCATTTTGGACTCAGTACCATTTAAAATATCTGCTTCCCCTAGGTCTTGGCTTCCTTTAGATCTACATACCCTTTAGGTTCAAATTTTGTCTGCCAATCCTCTGTAACTTTGTAATCCTGTTACCACCAATCCTCTGTAACTTCATGGCACCATACCTGACAACGCATATCCCCAGCCCTACCCCCTCTGCCCCCCTTACCCACACCCAGTCCTCACCCATCGTTGCCTTATCCACCAATCCCTCATGGTCCCATGATGCCCGTCTCCAGGCACAAAAAGCTACACTCCCGTGTGTATGATACAACTGCTATATTTTATTCATTGCTAGTAAACCTGCTAAGAAGCTTTAGCTTTAAAACAATAGTGCCTTGTGCCCGGCGTGGCCTAGCAGCTAAAGTCCTTGCTTTGAATGCGCCAGGATCCCATATGGGTGCCGGTTCTAATCCCAGTAGCTCCACTTCCCATCCAGCTCCCTGCCTGTGGCCTGGGAAAGCAGTCGAGGATGGCCCAAAGCTTTGGGATCCTGCACCCGCATGGGAGACCAGGCTTCTGATCAGCACAGCACCAGCCGTTGCGGCTCACTTGGGGAGTGAACCATCGGACGGAAGATCTTCCTCTCTCTCTCTCCTCCTCTCTGTATATCTGACTTTGTAATAAATAAATCTTAAAAAAACAAAACAAAACAAAACAATAGTGCTTTGAAATTTAAAAGCTGTACATTTATGTTTGTAGTTCACTGGGACCATGTTTGGTTGTTTTTCCAGAATTGATTTCTCTTCTAGCCATATTGTAATAAAAATGAGACTGTAAAATTGAGATCTCAAAATTGAGATTGTTTTAGAAATTAGCTTGCTTTTATTTTCAAAGGTAGCTGAAAAAAAAAAAACTTATTCCTTGGAAAGAAAGCTGAAAAAATTTATAGATCTATCATTGGGTTACGATCAGTTTTCAAAAAAATATATATAATGGGTGAGTAGTAAAGAAAGGTGTTACTTTCTAATAACTGCTTCCTTGATTTGGGGTAAAATTATTTCTTTCAGATAGATTTATTGACAAGTATATTGCGCCTGATATTCCAAATTCTAGAAGGATGTATAGACTGAATTACTCATGGAACATGGCAATTAACTATTATACAATTTTGGAAATTTTGTTTGTAATGCTACTATTATTCCTAGGAATAAAGAGGACAAGCCAAATGTGGTCCAGACATCATGATTCATCGAGAAGTCTGGACACTGTGTTTTGACAATTATTGCAGAACTTCTCAGGATGTTTCTCTAGAAGCTGAGATAATAAATCACAATCAAGATCTCAACAATGGTAGTTCCCAATTTCCAAGGACAACTTATTTCACAGCTTTCATGTTAAGAGGTGTTTGACTTTCTAGCACTATCCTTTTGTGTGTATAGTGCAATTTAAAAAAAAAACAATCTCTAAGCAAGAGGAAAGTGTTTGTGTTTGTGTTTTATCAGAATTAAGGAGACTTATACCATAAAATTTTTGCTTTCTTGAAACTGTGGTAGACATTTTTCAGGTGAAAATTATTTATATTAATATGACCACAGCTTAGAGAAGCATAATGATAAATAATATTTTCTTGTTTTAGAGCTTCTCGCCCCTCCAGAGCTCAGACTGGCTATTTTGAATGGCATAAGCCTCACAATGACATTCTCCACTTTGGCTCATTTTGTTGACTGCATTGCTTACTAACAATTCGTTCAGCTTTCTCTTGAGATGCAGGGGGAAAAACTTTTATTCTTGCTTTGAAAATTTTGTTAATTTGCTGAACAAACCTCCAGCCTGATCTTTTTGGTTTGTAAGTTATGTAAGGCGTGCTGTGTGAATTAACATCTTGTCACTCACTGTCCTGAAGCAAGACCCAAGCTAGTGAGAAGCCACCTACTGCCAGATATCAAGCCTGTGCCAAAAAGGCAACAGCTACATGCTGCTCTGTTGTGCCTTTAATGATCAAACAATCCTAGGAGCAAACAGGAACTTCAGCAGCAGGAATCAAAGGACTTCTGTAGCCAAGCAGAATGGGGAGAAGCCAGGAAGGGATTTTCTTAAGGTGAGGTGACACTATGCAAATAAAGGCACTCTCAGAACATTTGAACAGGTTGAGAGGGCAAAGCTTCAGGCTGATGCAATTTTTATTCATGGGTTGGACAAGCAACAGAGGGCCACTGCAAGGATGATTATGTTTTCTGGTGCGTGAGTGTGTGTATTTATATTTGCACTTTGTTCAAAAGTGAGAAAAATATCTCAGCCTTTTATACAACCCTTCTTTATCTGTTCTTTAAAAATGTTTGTAGGTCTTTTTTTTTATTTAAATGGCAGAGAAAGAAAGAGGGAGAGAGATTATGAGAGAGAGAGAGAGAGAGAGAGAGATCTTCCTATAGCTGTTTGTTCCTTAAATTCCTGCAACAGCCAGGGATGGGCCAGGATATGGTCTGCAGCTTAGAACTCAATTTGAGTCTCCAACATGAGTGACAGGTGCTCTACTACTTGAGCCATCATCTGCTACTTCCCATGGTATACATAAACATGAATCTGGAACGGAAATGGTTGACCTGGGACTTTAACCAGGAGTTCTCATGTGGGATCAAGGTTTCCCAAGTATCAAATGCCTATCCCCTTTTCCATCCGCTAGTAAGACTTTCCAGGTTATCTTTTGTATGTAATAAGTTAGGATACTCATTTTAATAATGAAGTTGACAAAAAAATTACCTTAATGCCATTTCATCCTTTCGGAAGGTTGTTTTTGTGAACTAATACTAGGTCTAACTTTTTCAGGATATTGAAAGGCCATGCTGTGGTTGAATGAATCTTTTACAGAGTAGTTAATAACTCTTATATCTAGAAACTCATGAGTGGCTGAAGATGTAAAAAGCAGTAATTCCTTTATGGGATACTGCTTCAAAAATTACGGAGCAGTGCTATGGCTTAAAAGATACTAAAATGAACCAACAAGAAAACGGTGGATTGTTTCTTTTGGTCTGTCATAGTTGTACTCTGTATTGTTCAGTCATTGATCCTGCCTGTTAGCCTCATGTTATCTGTGCCAAATCTCCCTAGTTTGACATCACCAACATGTAGCCATAAACTTCAAAACACTGAATCTATAGCACATTTAATATAAGGAATGGGTTCTCTCTTTGCTTATTTATTTATTTACTTAAAAATTTTAAGATATTTCATTATTTATGTATTAGGAAAGCAAATTTACAGAGAGAAGGAGAAATAGAAAGATCTTTTGTCTGCTGCTTCACTCCCCAAGTGGCCACAAAGGCGGTTGCTGTGCTCATCTGATGCCAGGAGCCAGAGCTGCTTCCAGGTCTCCCATGCAGTTGCAGGGTCACAAGCTTTTGTGCTATTCTCTACTGCTTTTCCAAGCCACAAGCAGGGGACTGGATGGGAAGTTGAGCCACCAGTACATGAACCAGTAGCCATATGGAATCCCGGAGAATACAAGGCATGGAGTTGGACATCAGGCTATCATGCCAGGCTGTTTACTTTTCACTTTTCTTTTTAAGACTAATTTATTTTTTTGAGGAGTCAGATATACAGAGAGAAGCAGAAAAACAGAGGAAGATCTTCCATCTGCTGATTCATTCCCCAACTGGCCACAATGGCCGGAGCTGAGCCTGTCCAAAGCCTGTCCAAAGCCAGCAGCCAGGACCACCATCTTCTAGGTCTCCCACACGGATGCAGGGTCCCAAAGTCATCTTGGATTGCTTTCCCAGACCACAAGCAGGGAGCTATACGGGAGGCAGGGCCGTTGGGATTAGAACCAGCTTCCATATGGGATCCAGGCACTTCCAAGGTGAGGACTTCAGTTACTAGGCTACCATGCCGGGTCCAACTTTTCACTTTTTCATATTGTTTTGTTTTGTTTTCTATGATATAGCTCCATAGGCCCATGGTATTATGGAATGAGTGGGCAGTAACATATTAAATTATAGTTTCTTGGTTTTCTATCATGTTTTAATGGACTTAGTGAACTTTGGCTGTTATAATTACGTACTACAATCTTAACAGTATAAAAGCAACAAAATGTTCCTGGAAGCTGGATGTCAGAGGGTGAAGTGCAAGCATGGTCAGGTTCTGGGTTACAGGCTTTTGATTTGTCCTTGTATTCTCTCCTGGTGGGCACAGCAATTAAGCTCTCAGGACTCTTATGGAACAACACAAATCATGTAGGATCCAACCTCAAAATCTCATGTAATCCTAACTTCATTCCCCTAAAACTATCAATCACAACGAACATATCCATGAGCTAGTGATTGGATTCAAGAAAATGTTACATATACACTATGGAATATTGCTCAACCTTGAAAATGAATAAAGTCCTGATTTCTGCAATAAAATTTATGCAACTGGAAACCATTGTTCTTAGTGAAATTAGTCCCCAAATGGCAATTATCATGTTTTCTCTGATTTTTGTAGTTAATACAGAATTCAATAAAATGTGCAGGAATAAAGCAGATGTCTTATCCTCTGATTGCAGTTTCTAGTCCTTATTTACACTGCTATGGAACTGTGATCTTCCCACTCTTGTTGAATATTATGGTTATTGGTGCATCAGACTTGTGTTTATACAGCAGGTTGAAATTATGCTTTTGTAAAAATTAAAGAAAAACAAGAAACTGAGAAATGGGGGAAATTAAAGGAGGGAGAGTAAGAAGAAGGGGTATGGTTTTAGCCTTTTGGAATTGTACCCATGAAACATATGAAGCTTTTCATTTTGTACTAAGAAAAAGTTTAAAAGTTTTGAAAAATTAAAAAAAAAACTCTACCAACTACATGTGGTGTGTTTCAGCTATGTGTGTTTATTGGAGGTTATATCATGCCTCATTCTCCCAGGCTTGCTGCATTTGCATGATGAGAGTAGCTTCATTAGTGTAACATTCCTGACTTCATTCAGGAATGAATTTCTCTTTTCCTGCACTGCAGAGCAAACAAAGCATGATTCATCCAAGTGGAAGATTTAGAAGAAGATTGAGTGTGTGTACACTGGTGTTTTTCTCTCCTTTCTTTTTGGAGTTGGCCTCCTTTGTTCCTTAGACTCAGCATCACCATTGACTGCCTGAGCACCTAACCACTGTTAGCTTCCCTCTGCCCACACAGGTAGCCTGTGTCCTTCTCCTCAGCCTCCATTGGTAATACAGGTTTTCTTTTGAGCCTCTTTCTTAGTTGATTAGGGTTGACATAACAAAGCACTAAAGACTGGGTGGCCTATAAGCAATAACAATTTATTTCTGCAACCCGAGATTAGAGTGCCACAGCCTGGTTCTTATCATCATGTGACAGAATGGAGAAGACTACAGAATTCTCAAGATCTCCTTTATGAAAGCAGCCTATTCGTGATGGCTGTACCCTCATGCTATTCTTGCCTCCAAAGGACCCATGTTTTAATAGCACCACATTAGGGGCTAAGATTACAGCACACATGTTTTGGAGGGATGCAAATATTCAGTCCGTAACACCTTCCCTCTGCTGTCATCTTTGAATCATTACTCAGATGATATTTCTTGTGTCTAGATTTGTTTATGGGATTGTTTAATATTATTTTCAGGCAACAGAAGAATGTATATGTATGAGGCATAGGGTTATTTGGAACCTACATGGGTTGTCTCCTTTTTCTGACTGTATCTCTTTTTCTTTTTTCTATGTTAAAAACAATTTGGTTTCTCCTTTTTTCATTCCATGCTCCTGTGGAACAAGAGCTCCCTTCTTATTGCTCCTCACTCCCCAGGCACACTGCCAACTACTTGGGTGCAGATACTGACTGGTCCAGTCATTGTTTTCTCAGTGTGTTTTTTTAGAATCTAGATCCAGTAGATACCAATAAAGTTTCATAGGATAGAATTAATGCATTATGGAAAGACTTAAGATCAATTTTTAATTAGCTGTATTGAACTATGAGAGTTTAGTATTTTAGTAACAAAAGAAATCATGAGTATGTGTTTTTCTATAGAAACGAGCTTCCATTTTTCTGCTTAAACTATTTCATATGCTCCATAATTATAATGGCACACCTCCAGAGGTTTTGCTATAAAATGATTTCAAACTCCACTCTGAATGACATATTTAAGAATGGACAGTCACTTCTATTTCTCTTTGTGATTATTTTTGTTGATGAATCCAGTGACCAGAGACGAATGTAAGCCTGGGTTTGCACCTTAGGAATGGGACTTTATATTTGAGACTTAGCGCCAGAATTCTGAAGGTGAGGAGTGAAAAAAACCCTGGTATGTATTTCATGATCCTGACTGCGAGTAATTCTGAGAACTATGTTATTAGAGTGGTTCATTTGAAGTCAATGATTTTGAGATGAGGGGAAGAGTAGCCACCAGTGATTGCCTTGGCAAGTGGATCAGGCCTTAAATCAAAGGGCAACCTTTATCTTTGTGATCTATGGATATCAGCATCTATAGTTCATTATTTCCTTTATTACTGTCTTGCTCATGATAGACATCTATGTATTTTCTAGTTCAGTATCTTTTTCAATGTATTTTCCTCATCTCCTTAAATGGGTTGTAAGCTCCTTTGGAACAGAGTGACAACAATGATACATTTTGTTGTGATCTCTAAGTGTGTTGCACCATGCCTTGTACACATTTCATGCACACAGAAGGTTTGAGTATGTGATTGACTACTTGTAAAACAACAAAAGCAGATCAACATTTAAAAAAACAAAATAGCACATATTTCTGTTTTTAGTCCCTTAAATGTAGTGGAAACCAACCATTGGAATCATGCATAATTTCTGCATTATACCAGAATAAAGAAGATTTTCTGCTAATTTACTTAACTGCATTAGTTGAAAAAACTAATTGAAATCCTCAAACATTTTTGTGACTTCTGAGTTCAATATTAGTAAAAACAAATGTGCCATTATTGCATTCCAGGAGGAAATAAATGCTTTAGCTTGAAGAAACTGTCTGCTAGACAGTGAGACAGGTGTATCATGTTTACAAGTGATGTGACATTATAAACTCAGCTGAAACAACCCATCCAGATGTGCAATGATCTATATCCATGAACCCAGAGAATCTTGTCACGGGTTTCGAGGATAATTTTTGTTTGTAAATGTTGAGACACCTTAGCAGCCAACTGGAATATGGCCAATATGAGTAACAACACACAGATGAAAAACCATTATCTAATCAACTCTCATCAAACCAGTCAGTGGTAAAACAGTGCTTCACTGAAACACTTATTACAGATAACATTCTGGTTGTTAAATTTATGAAGTGTAAAGTTATATAACTTTTCTTCTACATTTTTTTTTTTGGAAAAAGTCAAGACTGCATTTCTATACACACATCCCCTCACAAACACAGTTTGACAGTACAAGCACTAATAAGGTCATTGACAAAAATAAATTACATAAATTGTATTTTGCAATTTTCAACATTCACTGAGAAAGTCTTTGCAGGGAGCATGACCTTGCCAATTATGAAAAATGGTATCCTGAATAATTAGTAGAGTCTGTTGACAAAAATGTCAGCAGAAATGGAGGCTGCATGCTTTATCTGCTGCCGGAGATGGTACAACTTTTTGAACCTGAAGTTTTGCTAATTTAATTTATTTTCATCCTGTATGCATATTATAATTCTTCACTGTAAATTTGATGAAGGCTATGTTTGTTTTAGAAGAAACATACCTATTGTATTCTACATTGTTGTATATAACAAGGGGCCATTGTTGCCACCTCATTTATTTACATTGTGGCTAGTAGTTTCCCTCATTTCTTTGTCATTCAGACATGTGTGATGCCCTTACACCCCCTAGATGAGGAAATACTCACAGTGAGTTGAGCTTTTGGGACCATTGAGATTATGGATCTCTGTTCCCACAAGGTAAAGCTGAATCATTAGATTCAGGGTGTGGATAACCCTAAGCTTTCAACATATGGTCACTTAAGTCTACAGTTAGACACTTTATCTGTTAGCTGATGCACTAACGTACAATCCTTTGGGCTGCTTTTAATACACACCCAAGAATAAAGTGCTGAAGAAATGATAAATAGGGTAATGAATATATCTTGGGAATCAAGATTTTTGAGATAGTGTAATTTTCTCTTAGTATCTTTTTTTCAAACTACACCTAATACAGCAATCACTAATAAAGATCCAGAAATACTTCCTAAAATCATAAAGACGTTTTCTCTCTTTGGAGTGTTTGGCCCTGACTGTGGACTCGGACTAGCTTCCCCAGTGCACCTTGGGGAATCTCACATTTCCCTCTTTCTCTTTTCCCTCTTCTCTACTTTCCTTTGAACTTTTCTGCATGGGAGTTTACTAACTTGGATCTGTACTTTTTTCTACATATTCACTGATAATCTTCTCCTCTTTTAGGGCTCTGATTGTGAACAGTGTTAATGTCTGTCAAGTTTATATCCATCTGTGTAAGTTATTAAAGCATATCCTCCTATCCACATGTTTGTATATAATTTTTGCATCGCTTGACGTTTTGCAAACCAAGTTGAATGTTTTTCCTTCTAAGATATTTTTCTCATTTTTTTAACTGCTGAGTATCATGACAGTTTGAAATTAGAACCTAAACTTTTGTCTTGAGTCTTTCTTTGTTTCAGCATCTAACAATTCATCAAATTCTCTTTTCCTTATTATTGGCATGCCCTGCTTTTGTTCCTAACCTCTGACCTTCTCCTAAAAAGTTCACTGAATCTTCAATAGATATCCAAGACTCTTTTTGGCATAATTAATCTTGTAAAATGACTTTGATTGATCTTGTAAAAATACTGTAATTTCAATATTCTAGAAATCATCTGTTCAGCAATTGAGTATTTATTATATAGAACTACCATGTAATCCAGCAACCCCCTGCTGGGTACATATCGAAGGGAAATGAATTCTGTAACGAGTTATTCGAATATCCCACCCTGGACCCGGTGCCATTTCCTCTTCCTCACAGCTCTGGTCTAGCCATCCACCAATGAGATGTAACCCGGCATTTCACCTGAGAATCCCACCCCCAATCTTCCAGCCCCTTCCCCAACCCAGCTCACTCATCAATCATCCCTAGGCATTCACCTGCAGGCACCAATCTCCTGGGTCCTGCCCTCAAACCTTGCCAATCCCACCCTCCACACCTTGCAGACAAAAAGGCCCCCAGGTGAGGCTCACTCTCTCTTCTTTTTCTGGCCTCCCTTCCCTTCTCCTTTCCTCCTCGCCTCTTCAACACCCCACCCCTATTCCTGTCCCACTGGAATAAACCTCCTAAAATGTCTCATTGCATCTGGTATTTTCAGCTCATGGTAAAAACTAGGTTGTGGGAATTAGCTGCACGTAAAATATCGTAGTATCGTATGAACTAGAACTCTAACACTGTTTTAAATTACTAACAAAATCAACACTACATAGAAATATCTGCACTCTTGTATTTATTGTAGCAGTCAAGGTAAGGAAATAACCCATGTTTTCCAAAGAAAAACATTCTGTGACACAGATAAACATGTACATAAGTACAAACACAATAAAAGCTATTTACATTTAAAAAGAATATACTACTCTTAGGGAGAATATGTGTGAACCTGGAGAACATATAGTAAATGAAATAAATCTATAAACAGAAAGAAAAATAGTTCATGGTCTCACTCATATGTAAAATCTTATAAACCCAAATAAATAGAAACAGCAAAATAGTGTAACAAAAGGAGAATTGAGGAGATGGTAGGTTATAGGTATAAATATATACATATGTAGGTTGAATAATTCTAGATTTTTAATGCAGGAAGCCTGTGGTTAATACTACAATATTATATACTGAGAGTGGCTAACAGAATAGATTTGGGATGCCTATACCATACACACGGAAAAAAGAGCTATGAATGTAGTGGATACATTAATATGCTTACTTCCATTACCTATTTCTCTATTCATATACATTTCAAAATATATTGTGCACCTGAAATATTTATTTAATTTTCACTGTATACTCGAGATTCATAAATCTTAGAGCACAAATGTTGGAACTGATCTTGTTCTTAAGGAGTTCTTATATTTCTGAACTATAGAAAAAGTCAGTTAAGAATTCATTTATTTTCCTTTCTTTTCAGTGCTTAGAATTCCTTTTCTCCTATCACTACACAGCATCTTCCCATTTTAAAGGTGCAGATAAAGTTGTACCTTTATTATGGTGTTATATCATATTTCTTTCACTTGAAATCTTATAGAATTTATTTTCTAAACCATTTATTTAGAAATTAATAATGTTTTCATTTCTCATCTCTTATAATGCTATTCTTCACTGCAATTTAATTAGCAATATTTGGTCAAATCACTTAGATTATTTCAGTTCTATTTTAATGACTTTTTACAATTTATTTTTATTATTTTATTACTATTTTTTTCCATGATATGGTTTTAGAGGCACAGGGTTTCTCCCTCCACCTGTACTTCTTCCCTGCCTTCCTCCTACCCATTGGTTTCCCCCATGTTACTAAAATAATACAGTCGTTCAGCAATAGTCACAAGTCCAGCATTTTGCTTTTAGGTGTATAGGTATAGGTAAGGGGAAAAAATCTAGTATCATGCAGGGAGCATGACCTTGCCAATTATGAAAAATGGTATCCTGAATAATTAGCAGGTCAATGTATATTTAAGAGTTTCATTAAGAATTCTCCTTTACATGAACAGTCCTCATTTATGTGTGAGTAGAGATGAACACTGCAAACTATCTTCACTCCCAATATGCAAATCTCTATTACACATCTGTGAAATGCATAATGACTTCATCTATGAGAATATGTGCATATACATGCTTACCTACATATCAATTTGCTTTGCATTTTACATGAACGGTGCCTTATGTCACAGAAAACATATGATATTTGTTGTTTTGGGATTGGCTGATTTCACTGAGCTTAAATGTCTCTAGTCAGGACACAGTTGTAAATGGTATAATTTCATTCTTTGTAATGGCAGAGTAGTATTCCATGGAGTACATGTAAAGTTAATGATTAAACCTTAAATTTTTTTTAATCCTTCCTAAGGCTGTTATAAGTTATTAAAATACAATTTGCAAATACAAACATTATAAATGATAAGTAATATTCAGTGTACGTTTTCCTGGGTATGTGCCAAATTTACATTTTTTGTTCTATCTTTTAAAAGCCCAAGATGTCCATTATCAGATGAATGGATAAAGAAAATGTGGGTACACACACACACACACACACACACTGGAATATTATAAAGCTATCAAAAATCAAATCCCACCATTTGCACCCAAATGGATACAGCTGGGGGATATTGTGTTGCATGACATAAGCAAGAAACAGACAAATGTTGCTTATTGCCCTTTCCTCATCAGGTGATAAGCTAACATTTAAAAAGGAAAAAGATAAAAATATACAAATTCAGAAAAGAAGAAATGCTGCTATGTTTCAATATTGCTCCAAATATAATTTCTGTTGAATTTTGTCTTACATCTTTGTCAAAATGGTTAAGAATGATTAGTTGCTTGGGCCTGGCGCGATAGCATAGCAGTTAAAGTTCTCACTTTGCATGCACTAGGATCCCATATGGGTGCCAGTTCTAATCCCAGCAGCCCCACTTTCCCATCCAGCCCCCTGCCTGTGGCCTGGGAAAGCGGTCGAGCACGGCCCAAAGCCTTGGGACCCATGTGGGACCCTGCACGCATGTGAGAGATCCAGAAGAGCTCCTGGCTCCTGGCTTCAGATCGGCTGTGCTCCATCTGTTGCGGCCACTTGGGGAGTGAACCATCAGATGGAAGATCTTTCTCTCTGTCTCTCCTCATCTTTGGATATTTTCCTTTCCAATAAAAATAAATAAATCTTTAAAAAGAAGAAATTGCAAGATCAGATTTTGAATAAGATAGAAAGATGAAACAGAGTACATAAAAAATTTCAAACTATTTTTTTTTCAGTTTTGGATAATTTTGCTAAAAGAGTATGATTTTATGTCCTTAACACTGTTTTTTAAAAGAAAGCATTTATTGATTTATTTAGCTTTATTTAGCTTCTCAGGGTCATAAAAAATACATGAAAAGGTCTACAAGAGTTCTCCTTAATTCTCATGTTAATGTAGCATTGCTACAAGGACAACAAAGCCAGCATAGTTCACAGATACAATTCAAAGCGATATTTACTTGCTCATTCTGCCTTGCTGGTTTTAAAATTTTTTGAGATAACAGATTTTTAATATACATTGCAGTTAGAGGCTGACTAATCCACTAGTGTTCAATGAGTAGAAAGTGAAAAGGTCAATTCAGCAGGAATATAGACAAGGACTGTAAACCATAATCACATGCAAAGATGTCAATTTCTGTCATCTTCACTACATTTTAAAAGAATTGCAAGTATTTACAATAGCATCTAATCATTGCTTTTTTTTAAAAAAGATTTATTTATTTTTGTTGGAAAGACAGATTCATAGAGAGCAGGAGAGACAGAGGAAATGATCTTTTGTCTGCTGGTTCACTTCCCAAGTGGCCGCAATGGCAAGAGCAGCGCAGATCCGGAGCCAGGAGCCGGATCTTTTTCCAGGTCTCCCAAATGAATGCAGAATCCCAAGGCCTTGAGCTACCCTCTGCTACTTTTCCAGGCCACAAGCAAGGAGCTGAAATGGAAATGGAGCAGCTAGGACAGAAACAGAGCCCTAACAGAATCTTGGTGCATACAAGGCAAGGATTTAGCCACTGAGCCATTGGACCGGGCTGTGCAATTTGTGTATGTGTTCTACACTAATAATCACCACAATATTGTGGTTAAAATTGAAATCCAGTGTAATCTTCTGAGAGATAAAATATGTCCTTCAGGGCCCGGCGGCGTGGTCTAGCAGCTAAAGTCCTCGCCTTGAACACGCTGGGATCTCATATGGTCCCTGGTTCTACTCCCTGCAGCTCCACTTCCCATCCCGCTTCCTGCCTGTGGCCTGGGAAAGCAATCGAGGACGGCCCAAAGCCTTGGGCCCTGCACCCGCATGAGAGACCCAGTAGAGGTTCCTGGTTCCTGCCTTCGGATCAGCACAGCACTGGCCGTTGCGGTCACTTGGGGAGTGAATCATCAGACAGAAGATCTTCCTCTCTGTCTCTCCTCCTGTCTGTACATCTGACTTTGTAATAAAAATAAATAAATCTTAAAAAAAGTATGTCCTTCAAGACAAATTCACCACAACAGATTATCTGACTCAGGAGATTCTGACACTTGCTAGTTCGGTTTCCAGGCAAACCTTGACTTAATAATGTTAATGTGAGGAAATGAAACCTTATTAATGATGCAAGAATTGTAAATTCAGTCAGACAGTATTCTATATTTGTGTTGAGTAAGCAAATCACTTTAAGGTTTGAAAATAACACTTTTTTTTTTTAGAAAAAAGGTTTTCTTATTTAACTGAATATTACAATGGAGGGACACATAGACAGACAAACAGAGAACGAGAGATCATCCATGTGCTGTGTCACTTACCCATATGATCATGATGGCCAGAGCTGTGGCAGTCTGAAACTGGGAACCAGGAGTATTCTCTGGGTCTGCCATGTGGGTACTGGAGCCCCGTGGTCTTTTCAAAGGGCATACACAGGGTGCTGCATTGGAGGTGGAACTTCCTGTGCATGAATAGCCTGTCAAGCCACCGTCCTGTTCCCTGAAAATAACACAATCTTAAAAATGAAATTATTATGAAGACTGTGTACAACTGTTACTGATGTTATAACAAATTATCAAAGGCTTAGTGACTTCAAAGAACACAGATGCATGTGCTCTTACAGTTCTGCAGATCAAAAATTCAACAACAGTCTGTCTTCCATTTTGCAAGGTGGGTTCCTTCCTGAGACTTTGGTGGATAACATGTTTTCTTGCAGTTTTAGCTGCTAGGAAATGTGGGTTTTCCTTGGCTGCCTTTAGCTTAAAATCAGTGACACTGGTGAGGGTGTGGGCCTGAGGTTTCCTGCCTTTATTGCCCTGGTTCTCTCATGATCACGTCTCCTCTGACCTTCGCCAGGAAAGTTCCTCTGATTTTGTTAAAGACCTATATGATTATAGTGTACTAATACTTATCCCATTTCAAGGTCCTTAGCTTAATCACATCTGTAAAATCCCCTTTGCCTTATAAAGTAACATACTTATAAGCTCCAAGGACTAAGACACAGACATCTAACGATTATTCTGTCTGCTACGTGACCTATTTTATGCATCTATAATATTTTAGTTGAGTTTTAATTGAATGTATTTCAATATCATTACCAACTTTCCTAATTTCCCTACAATTATAAAATCTAAGGACTTGAAGTGTTCACAGAGGTCAGCTATGGTAGTTAGCTTTCGAAGGAAGCAGTCATGTTTCTCATCTCTGGGTATTCATTGCTTTGCACAGTCTCTTCTCACACTGACCCTAGGTTGAACTTGAGAGAATTCTGCAGAGACCAAGGGGACTTTCCCACTTGGGGACAACATCCTTGGTAAGTAACTTCCAGGAAATTACTGTTTGGATGTAAATAATGCTGTATCTCTACACAATGGGCCACAGAGGTGGCATCTGTTTTACTGGAATACAGAAAACTCCCTGGACCCTCCAATGTGCCAGTAAACTGGAGCTTAAACTAGAATGAGAAGAATGTCTTACAGGCCAGGGACTTTGGAAGCTTCCGTTTCTAAGTCAAACTCAGAGTGTGAGTCTTTTGAGTTAGAACTAGGGCTGACAAACTGTCATAAAAGCATGTTTGTGAAGGTGAATGGATAGAAATGCTTCATTTAGCAGATATTTTGGCTGGGTCTGTAACTTTTTAAAAACTTTTTAAAAGGATTCATTTATTTTCATTGGAAAGTCAGATATCCAAAGAGGAGGAGAGACAGAGAGGAAGATCTTCCATCCTATGGTTCACTCCCCAAGCAGCCACAATGGCTAGAGCTGAACCAATCCAAAGCCAGGGGCCAGGAGATCTTCTGTGTCTCCCACATGGGTGCAGGGTGCTTGGGCCATCCTTGACTGTTTTCCCAGGCCACAAGCAGGGAGCTGGATGGAAAGCGGGGCTGCCAGGATTAGAACCAGCGCCCATATGGGATCCTGGCGTGTTCAAGGCGAGGACTTTAACCACTATGCTATGGCGTTGGGCCTGGGTTTGTAACTTTTAAATAGAAACGTGGCATGTGGACCTCTGTTTACAGCCTGTCCTTTCCTGCAGCTTTCCTGGGGTTGCCAGGAGATGCACTGTGTGTAGACATACCTGCTTAGGTTTGTTGAAGAAGCTGATTTGTAGGTATCTAAGATTCGGGTTACACATTACATCTTATTGGTAATTTTGAGAAGGAGTTGAAACATTTACTGCCTCTACGATAGGATGTTTCACCAGCATTTACATCTTTGCATTGGGATTCCTAGCTCAGCCAGCTGCCAAGGAATCTGAATTTTGCTGGGTGAATAGGTAATTTCTTAACACTGTTGTCTGTCTCTAATTCCATAAGTCTAGTGTGCATAAAGGGCACAACATCAGCTGCGAAATCCTTGGTAAACAAAATTCAGGCAGCCCCCCAGATCCATCTCTGTAATTCTTTTCGTTATTAAGATTTTTTTTTTATTGGAAGAGTAGATATACAGAGAGCAGGAGAAACAGAGAGGAAGGTGTTCGCTCCTATGAGTCAATCTCCAAGCAGTCTCTGGTCGAAGCTGAGCCAATCCGAAACCAGGAGCCAGAAACTTCTTCTGGGTCTCCCACTGGGTGCAGGATCCCAAGGCTTTGGGTCATCCTGGACTGCTTTCCTAGGCCAAAGCAGGGAGCTGGATGGGAAGCGGGGCTGCCGGGATTAGAACCGGTGTCTATGTGTGATCCCAGTGTGTTTATGGTAAAGACTTCAGCTGCTAGGCTTCAGCACAGGGCCCTATCTCTGTAATTCTGAGCTGGGCAGGCTGAACCGTCTGTTTTCACAAGCATGCCTGGTGTTTGATGCAACTGAAGCTAAAGTTCAGCAGTTGACGACGGCAAAAGTGGTTAAAAAGTTTGCTTTAACCCAACCATATAGATCCAAAAGACACCAAACACCATTGAGAAAAACAACGTGATTTTTTAATTGAAACAAGCAAAGCTTTTTCCTCTAAGTTCTCTCTGGGAAAAAAAAAAAAAAGGTATTTCATTTGTTTCAATAATTGCTAAGTCTTATCTGCTTGATGTCTTTTGATAATGCTTGGTATCATTTGAATTTCTGTATTTTGATATTTACTTGTGGTTCCAAGCTGCAATATTGTTGTGTTCCAGGACCAAAGCCTCTAAGAGGTGCTTGATCAAGTATTGAAATGTCAGACAGGAAAATCAGTAAACTAAGCTAAAAATGAACTTCAGAGTTGGAGCGTAGAAAGAGGAAAATGCAAGTATTTATTTATTTATTTATTTTGCCAAAAGGAGAACAGATCCGTGCTTGTTCTTTTTATAATGGTTTGATTACATCCTCATACTAACAATGCTAACCAGCTCTGATGCTCACTGTGAACTGAATAATAAAAAGATCTATTTTTAAACTAGTGGTGGGAAAATACGATGGAAAAACAACCGTACTAATGTGTTCACTTCACCCATGATGAACACTTATTAACTCAATAATTCATATAATTTCGCTTTGTGAAATAATGTAAACTCAGCAATGAGAGAGAAAACTGAAAAAGGATTCAGTATGCAAATGCTGTAGGATCAAACCCAGTGTGTCACAGGACAATTTTTACAGCTGGGTTGTTGGTCAACTTTCTGACTTTGTTCATCTACTGTCTCAGGATAAAGCCTGCGTCCATGGGCACTGCTTGATTTGTGTGGTATGGTAAGTGTACAATGAAATTGATCTGTTATAACTGAGTATTCTTGTGAATATTGATAGCTTATATTAAACGATTTATTTGCTTTTCATTTGAAAGATAGATTTACAGAAAAAAAATAAGACTGATCTTTTGTTCACCGGTTCACATTCTAAATGGCCGCAATAGCTGGAACTGAGCTAATCTGGAGCCAGGAATCAGAAGCCTATTCCAGGTTTCGCAAGAGGGTCAGGGGCACAGGAAGTGAATTATCTTTCAGTGTTCTCCCAGATTATCAGCAGGGATCCGGCTCAGAAGCAGAGCAGCTAGGACTTAAGCCAGTGCCGAAGTGGGATGCTGGCAGCGCTGGAAGAAGTGTTGCCTTCTCTACCACGGTACTAGCTCCTGAGGATTGGCGGCTTAGGATCAGTTCCAAAAGAGCCATATCAAAAGACTTATATAAACCAAAAGCAGAGGAAGATTCATCCCTATTAGCACATTGTATGTCATATTTCTCATTTCTGGAGTCCATGTTTTGTTTCTGTATTATTTAAAAATAACATTGTGGCCTACAGTAATAATGTCAAATTGGCAGTGTTCCGATGTTACAAGGGTATATTGAATATTTATAGTAAAAAGGAAAGCTCTTGGGGATCAGAGTAGCAGTTCATAGGTTGATTCTAACAGCATGATGTTGGACTTGTGACTGTTACTGCAGGACTGTACTATTAATAACATGGGGAAAAACAGTAAATTGAAAGGAAGGGAGGAAGAAGTGGAAGTGGAAGGGGAATCCCTCTGCCTACAAAAACGTATATGAAATAATAATAAAAAAATAAAAAATAAATTTAAGAAATTCCTAAAAATAGAACTGAGATAATCTATGTGATTGATCAAATGTTGATAATCAAACCATAGCAAAGAATAGCATTAGAAGAGTTGAGAAACTAGATTATGGTTAATTCCTGAAAAAATGATTTAGAAAATAAATTCTGTGAGATTTCAAGTGAAAGAAATATGACATTAAATAAGGGATAATTCCATCATGAAGATGCTAAAAATTGTGGGGATGAAAGAAGGGTGAAATAGAGAATCTCTGTACCCATGGAAGTATATCATGAAAAACAAACAAAAAAAATGAAAATTGTAATTTTGGGACCCGACGCGATAGCGGAGTGGTTAAAGTTCTTGCCTTGAACACGCCAGGACGCCATATGGGCGCCGGTTCTAATCCCAGTGGCCCTGCTTCCCATCGAGCTCCCTGCCTGTGGCCTGGGAAAGCAGTCGAGGATGACCCAAAGCCTTGGGACCCTGCACCTATGTGGGAGACCCGGAAGAGCTCCTGGCTCCTGGCTTTGGATTGGTTCAGCTCCAGCCATTGTGGCTGCTTGGGGAGTGAACCATAGGATGGAAGATCTTCCTCTCTGTCTCTCCTCCTCTTTGGATATCTGTCTTTCCAATAAAAATAAATGAATCTTAAAAAAATTCTTTTCTTGTAAGTTTTTATTTTTCATGATACACTTCCACAGACACAGGGATTTTCCCTTCCAACAACGTGATTGGAAATGGAGCTCTTTTTACTAAATGAAATAGGCCAAGTAGAGAAGATAATATTGTATGACATCACGTACGTGTGGAGCCTTAAAAAAAGTGATCTCACATGAGACAAAAGGCATAATGGCTGTTACCAAAGGCTGGGGACACAAGCAGAGCAGAGGGCATAGGGAAAGGGCGTTTAACATTTCATAGATGAAATTCCTGAGTTCTGGGCTTCCACTGTACTGTGGATAATGTTGATGTTATATCTATTTCTGTGTCTGAAAAACGCTTTGATGATAATAGTTTGGATATTTTCCCAACAAAGCCTTATTAATGGTTGAAGAAATAGATGCATTTGACCCAAAAGGATATTAACAGTATAGACATGCATTGAAGTATCAAATGGTACCCAACAGATATACACACTTTTTTTTGCCTATTAACATTTTTAGGAAAAATTGAAAAACAGAAAGCCAAACTTACGTAAAAAGACAGTAACAGTAAAAGTAAAACACATCAGTCACTTAGTTCCAAATATTTTTCAGCCATGATACAAAAATATTTGCTATAGACTCAGTATGTAGAAAATGGTTTTCTAGGAACTATGGCTATGAAGATGATTTTATAGTGTAATTTTCCCTGTCTCTATGTAGCTTTTGTCTACTAGAGGGAGAAAAAGCCCATATAGTTAGTTAGTTTAAAATAAAAGTATTAGTAGATCTTTTACACTAAGCTTATGATATCATTAAAAACTGTCACTGGAATGCCTTTGGTTAAATTTTTAAATCTAAATTTATGTTTGAATATGAAAGTTGTATAATGTGTCGTGAACAATGACAATAGTAACTGATTCAGAAGAAAAAGTGCTAGTCACTCTTCACAAATTGAGGCTTAAAAACCTGCTAGATAAAAAATAATTAGCTGACTTATATTGGAAAGGTCAGTTATTTTCTAATATCACTGATTATAAAACAGTACTCCAATTTTTCACCTAAAGGCTAATTTTGTATTACAAAAATAAATTGAGGTCTGTGTGGCTCAACCTCGTGCTATTTAATGTGCAGTCATGGAGTTGTATTTTTGGCCTGGTGTTCAGTGAATCCTCAGGAGATCCTGATGAGGGATGTTGAGAACAAGCTGATGTACTGCGTGGACAGCTATGGGTGCACTGCAGTGTGTAAGAATCACGAATGTGCAATAAAAGCAAAATGAAGGTACTGCAATTTGTATATCACAACACCACTGGTGAAACTCCAGACACCAACAAGAGATTAATCCTTGCCTATTCTCCTGGGATAGGATTGTATGTGCAGTTTTATTGCATGTTACAGGTAAGATAAATAACTAACTTCAGGTTGGTTGTGGAGTGGGAATAAAACAGAGCTCTTTGTATTTCTTATCTTGTGATTTAGCTACTGCTTTGCCTAAACAGGTCCTTATGTGTGCTCTTTCATGAGTCTCAAGCTATTTTTTATTTTAAAATCTCGTCTCAACTGAATCCATGACAAGATTGCTTTTTCCATAGCATATACTATTGGTCACATAGTAGGTAGGTGAGGTTTTTGTTTTTTAACTCTCTAAGATACGTATAAGAAATCCCGTGTACTGAATGGAAAGATTCAACCTCACAGGATGTTGGTTCTGAGTAGCCTTTGATTACTGGCACACTGAATACTGATTTTGCTTTGATGGTCTGTGCCTTTCTAACATAGCTTTTCTCTTGGAGCAGCAAAGCTGCAGTCTTCTGGCTTTTACAAATGAAAGGTGCTGCAGAATCAGCAAAACACACTCTCAGTGCTTCTGAGAACTTATTATGTAAATATACATTGTTATGATCATCCATAATAATAATTTATTTTCTGAAGCATATCAGAGTCTAAGTCATATACTAAGTCAAATATTTGTTAGTTGTATGGAGGTTTCATCAAATCCAATCCCCATGCAGAGATAATAGATTGCTTGATGGATTCTTCTTGTTTTTCATATACTTTAAGGTTTAAAAGCAAAGGCTTTGTTAAAAACAGTTTTTTTTCCCTGAAATTTCATATTCTAGAAAATTTGAAGCATGAATACAAATAAAAAATCACAATCCTTCAAGAAATTAAATTTCCTTCTCTCTCTCTCTCTCTTTTTTTTTTCATTCAGTTGGAATACTCAACCACATATTCCAGAGTTGCTGGTCTTTGTATTTTACATGACGTATGATGTGTTAACTTTGGAGGTAGTTTTTATATATATTCTTTTTTAAATTTTTATTTTGAATTTTTGAATTTTATGGTACAAATTCACAGAGTCTTGGATTTCCCCCCCACAAAAATTCCGCCCCCAGATTGATTTTCCTCGTGTTATTACAATAGTATAGTCCTTCGTAAGGAGTCATGATTCCATCAGTCTGTTATTTAAGTGTGTCCTGACATTGCTGGTACAGACAATGTCAGACACTCCAGCATCCCATTGCCTGCACATTTCCAATAATCTCATTGGGAGTCCATCTTTGATTTGGAAGCAGGGATGCATATTGCATTGTATCTACATATCTGGATATGGTAGTCTCTATTACTCCATCACTATACATTTCCTTAAATGAGAAGCCACAAAATAAGGTCAACAACTGGTATGAATTAGTACAACAACAACAAAATTACAGCACCATCGAGTGGAAAAAAAAATGCGCCACTGAATAACCAACATATGGATGACAAAAAGAAAACATAAAAACCTCTTGAGTAAAATGATACCACTGTGCAAACCAGCAATGATTTTGACAAGAGAAAAGAAAGTATTTGGAATAAATGAAAATGAAATAAAAACATCAAAACACATGGAATATAACAAAGAAACCAATATGGAACATGTTATTGAACTTAGAATTTGTATGATGATTTCCTTATATGAGAGAGAACATATGGTTTTTGTCCTTTTGGGATTGACTTATTTCACTTAGTTTAATGGTCTCTAGTTGGGACCATTTGCTTGTAAATGGTTTCATTTCATTGTTTTTAATGTGGAGTAGATGTTCCACAGTTTCTTTAACCACTCTTCTTTGGATGGGCATCTGGATTGTTTCCATGTCCTTGCAATTGTAGATTGTGCTGCTGTAGATGTAAGATTACGGATCCCCTTCTCATATGCAGTTTTCATTTCCTCTGAGTATATTCTTAAGAGTGGGATAGCTGGGTTATATGGCAGGTTTATTTGCAATTCTCCAAGTACTCTCCATACTGATTTTCACAGTGGTTGTACTAGCCTACACTCCCACCAGCAGTGAAGGACAGTACTTTTCTCCCCACATCCATGCCAGCAGATGTTGTTAGCAGAGTTCTAAACATAGGTCAATTTCAATGGAGTTAGGAGATGAATATTGTCTTTACTTTTCAATAATAGTATTAAACATTATGGCAGTATGATGGACTTCTCAGGGCACTCAGAAGACACCTAGTGAAAGACCGGAGAGGAGAACAATTGGCGGGGGGAGGTGAGGGGTGTGGAAACCCCAATGCCTAGCCTATTAAACTGTGTCATAAAAAATAGTATTAGAAATTCAACTATAAGAGTATAGAAAAAATAGCATCAATAATTGTGGTTGGGAAACATTTGGTATGTCATTAGTCCCTATTAATACAAAAATTTTTGTTATGTTAGTTTCAAGTCAGGGCTTTCTCAGAAGTTGTAATGAAGGAGTCACAAGGACTGTCACCTATTTGAAAGATTATGACATGGAAATGGAAATTCCTCTGTTAGGTGTAAATTACAGCAGAGCAACTTATACACAAACACAAGGAAAGAGCTCAAACACAAAAAGTGTTCCAATCACTAATGGGAATATTGGAGAAACAGATTCCTGAGGTCTGTTGCCAATTTGAACCCCATGGACCCTAAAGGCTTCTCAACTCTAAAATATTGGCAGTGCCAGGTGGATCTCCATATTGAAAAATATTGAATATGAAAACTCCAATAATATAAAAATGGATACTTCCTCCAACTTCCCAAATTTTGCCATTAAAAGATTATGTTTCCATATTCCAGGTATCATAGTGTTGAGGTAATTTTTTCCTTTATGCCTATCTCCTTGGAAATCTCTCATAACTCACCTGTTTTGAAGGCTACAGATTCTAGTCCTATGGTTACTGTCAACTGTTACATCACTCATCCTCATTCTCTATAAACTAATCAAGTCCTTAGACAGTTTGGGCCTATGTTAGTGCAACAATTTTTTGCTATCTCCTTCTAATCTATACACAAATATTCCTTAATGTGTAGCTTCCTGGACATACCATATTTATCGTTACTCTTGCTAAGAATATCATTACTCCTTTAACCCCTGTAGTGGCCTGCATATTTCCTCATCTCACTATTTGAAAAGCTTTTTAATATGATTCTATCTGCTAAGATTTTCTCTTACTGCTTCCGAACATCTATCAACTTGTTCTCTTCAATTCCTCTCAGCCCAACACACTTTGTTCTCAAATTTACTTGAAGGGGTGTGGTCTACATCAAAATAGCATTAACTTTTTAAAACAGTTGTTCACTAGGTTTATTTATCCATGTATATGAAGCTTAAAGTTATCTTCTTGATAATGAGTTTTAAAGATGTGAGTTGGTATTTTATTTTCTGTTTCAACTTTCACAGAATCTAAGCAGTGCATGTATGGACATTTATTGAGTCCCACTCCTTTCCGAATGTCAAATGAGGGAATCAAAAACTGTAAGTAGGGGCCCGGTGCAGTGGCCTAGCGGCTTAAGTTCTTGCCTTGAACGCGCCGGGATCTTATATGGGTGCCGGTTCTAATCCCGGCAACTCCACTTCCCATCCAGCTCCCTGCTTGTGGCCTGGAAAAGCAGTCAAGGATGGCCCAAGGCTTTGGGACCCTGCACCCGCGTGGGAGACCTGGAAGAGGTTCCTGGCTCCTGGCTTCGGATTGGCACAGCACCGGCCATTGGGCTCACTTGGGGAGTGAATCATTGGACAGAAGATCTTCCTCTCTGTCTCTCCTCTATGTATATCTGACTTTGTAATAAAAATCAATAAATCTTAAAAAAAAAAACCCTGTAAGTAGTAGAGGTTCAGTGAAGGAAAGGACCAAGTTGTCTTCCCAGGGACAACATCTAAGACATCTGTGGGTAGTGAAAATGACAATGGAGTCAGTCCCTGATTTAAAGCACGCTTTTCTCTTGATCCATTTTGATGATACTGCTCCATGGGCTATTAGTCCCCAAAACATTTTGGGTTCAATAAGATAGCTCACTGCACATAATTCTCATTTTTTCAGTGAGAGCTTTAGCCTTTATTACGTCAGTAATATCATGGAGCACAGCATCTTGACTTTGATTTTTTACAATGTATTCAAGAACAGAGATTTCAGTGAATTTGATTCATATCATCAATTCTTCTATTAGCAGGCATACCGATGGGGCCATAAACCCGTCAGCCCAGGTGGCACTAATGAACTCCTTTTGTGAGCTCTCCCAGCAATGAGCATGGTATTTGAATTGAAATGGATACTGGATCTTTATTTCTAGAAGGAGAAGAACTACATTTGTTGCTGTGAGATTTTGTCCTTGTCAGTGATTGATATATTCTTTGAAGAGCACTGTATCCCTGAAATTCTGGGAATTTTTATGTTAGTGTAAAACTTACCTCAATTTTAACTTCATAATATATTGAACTTTTAAAGTTCTCTTCCTTCTAACATAAGTGAAGAAACCAAAATGTAACTATACAAATGTAATTTTTATATAGAAGTTTTAACTCTTAATGCTTTAATTCTAAAAGTATAATAGAAATACCCATCTCAATATGATTCATTGCTTAAGAGTTTATCAACACGACACTAACAACACCAAGACTATCATCATGCAATTGAAATCACTGTGGGGCTCATGTTAATGATAGACTATTTAATTTTAAATGAACGAAGTGTTGTGAAGCAAATCTGTATTGTCCTAGGAAAACATGCAATGGGGAGAGCTGGAAAATCTTGAAGGGACAGGGGTCAGGAGGAAAAGCAGGCTTGGAAAAATTTCTCTGAAGAAATGGCATTCAAACTGAAATCTTAAAAATTGGAAGAAAAGGGTTAGGTAGTGAAGACCAGCTGTGGAGTGCAGATGGGGGTTTTAGGAATAGCACACAGGCAATTCAGCAGACTCCATAATTGTCTTGTCTTCTCAGAAAAAAAAAAATGAGTGAGCAGTATGCCTTCAATAAGGCCAGACAGGAAAGAAGTGACTTGTTATTTTGAGCTGAATGGAGGTGCTAAAAAGTTTTACCTTCAGATATGGTGAGTCTGGTAACAAGGCTAATTGTTAAATAGAAAAATGAATAAAGTGGACACGTAAGAGGTGAATGAAGGAAGAATCCATGTCTTGGTGGAGAGATATTTGATTCTAAAAAGAAATTTTGAACCTTTAAACAGATAGGATTAGCAAGTTTGATGCAACTGAAATGCTTTTATGTATCAGAAAGGGAAAGAATGATCAACTAATTACTCCTTGTATTAAAAGTGTCATTCATCATGCTGTTTTGCTTTGCTTCCTTGAGATGATGAATCGGCACTTCCTTGCATCGCTAACTTAGCCTCCAAACATTTTTCTTACTTCTGATCCCAGTTGCTCAGGAGGGAAACATTGATGGATAGTCATACCCTTTATCTTGCTATCTCTTCAAAAATATATTGTTTTTTTTGCCTTTCTCAATCCATTTCCAAATGTTATTATTGAGAATTTATGGCAATTTTTGAAATCTTTTTTGGCCATGGAGGAATGAGAAAACCCCAAAATGACTATAGTGATGACTTGGGACAGACTCAGAAACAGGAATTCTGTCAAACACTACAATTTTGAAGAGTTTATAATCTTTAATTATTCAAATCAGCAGCTAATGTTTGATGCACACTATAGGCTTGTGGAATGATTAAACAATTTCCTTTTCTGCTAGATATTTACACTCACAAGATATGTTCACAGTTATCCTACTTGGAATTCAAGATCCCCAAATTACTTGGAGGATTGTGAGATTAAGGTTGTCAAGATTACTTTTCAAATGCTTCCCTAGACATTCTTAACATCTGACTTGAGTATTCATCCAACAGGATTAAAACAAAACAAAGCAAAACAAAACAAATAAACAGTGAGACATTTTATTGGTTGGATCCAGCAAAAAGGGAGAGTGAGATGAGTGGAAGAATATACCTTGCTGTAGATTGTCCCTTTCATTGTTATGATCTGTTTTTCAAAAAAAGCTTGGGTAAAACTTCTTCACGCCAGTGGAATCAGGAGAGTATGCCATATGCTGCGCCTCATGCTTTGTCATGATAAAGAAACAGGTTTAAATTAAAGTATTTTGTAATCTGTCAGGCATTTGGCACTTGGTCTACCTCATCATGAAAGGACAGTAATATCTTTGCTGTGCTAACCTTGTTTAAAAAATGTGAAATGTGGATTGTGGCACTGAGGGAGTTGACAGTAAATCAGATTTGATTCCCCCACTGAGAGTACAAAATGAAACTTGTCGTTATCAGGAAGACAAATGAAATCTTTAAATATTTCTCAATGTTTTGTCATCTTTGCTGTTGAGGTGATTTAACATAAAATTTCCCCAAAGTAGGAAGTGTAGTTATTATTTCATCTTGTTTCAAAGATAAGCTTTATAGTTTCTTCTTAGAAATTACACAAAACACGCAATTTGCAATTTTAGAGGCTGGCTAGGTCAGGGTAAAGTATCATTAGTAAAAACAAAACAAAACAAAACAAAAAAACACACTTTGTGTTTTGTCCCCTGCCAATAGCCTGGCAGTCCACGAAGATAGTGATATCTTAATGTTCATAGGAAAAAATATCACAAGGGTCAAGAGAAGGTGTTTATGAATGATTTGACTTAACTGTCTCTGAAGCAGTTTGTTGAACTCTATATGCCTATTTCTTATATAGCTTGTGGTTACCTGTTTTCATGTTTTGAACTCCAGTTTACTTTTTCTTTCTCTGCTTATTTATAGATAACAAAATGCTACAGATCAGCAATTTTTATTACTGCTCTAATAAAAAATTTTATTGAAAAGAATTCTTATTATCTGTATGTGAGTATTGCATGCCCACTGCAGAAAAAAAAATAAAATGACCCACAAAATATTTCCTGCGTCTCAAAGAAAAATATTGTAAAGATTTTTGTGTATGTCCTTGTGGATTTCATGTGGGTATATTAACATTGGGTCATGCATTTTAAATCACAGAGTATTAGAGAATGAAGCATCCCAAATTCTTTGGTCTCAATGATAAAAAACAAACAAACAAGCAGTAAGTTCTATTCAATATTCTGCTTCAGAGAAATATGCGTTTTTCTTTCAATTCCACTAAAGAAAGAATAAGAAGGACAAATGGCCAACTATAATATGAAGTAGTTAGGTTATGTTGGGAAAAAATAGATTCTTGGTGCTGTTCATTCCTGAAAAGAATACCTTATTAATCTTTAATATTTTACCACTTTCAAGATACCAATGACTATATTTGTCGACTGATTGGCTAACTTGGCTGTCCTTTAGCAGAAGGCTGTTTCAAAATCCTTTACTAGGAGAACACAAGGTTAAAACCAACAAACACCCTTCTCAGTGGGTTACAACACAACATGTTATGTTGTAATTTAAGAATTCAGTGTAACAAAATATTGTTTTTTGAGAAATAATAAAATTAAACATTTCTGCTCCATAGTTGTTTGTTTCCTGTATGTTCTGGAAGGAGATAGATGTAAGGAGAGCTATAAAAAGCTTGAGTCTGGATTTATTAATAGTTCACATGTTGTCATTATTCCTCATAGTTGTTGAAAAAGGGATGGGAAGTCACAAAAAGTTTGAGAATTTTACATCATGTCTGATTGTGTCCCTCTGTTCTGACGTGTTTGGTGATTGTGTATATGTTCGTTTGGTAGTAGTTCTTGTTCTTGTTTTGGATTGGCTACGTGTGTGACTTACTTTTGTTTAACTCATTTAGACCTCTAAATTCTTCAGTGTTCTAAACCAAGTTTCCTGACTTTGGGATTTCCAACAGGATCCCTGGAACTCTCAAAGATTGGGACAAAAATCAGATAATATAAATGTCATTTAAAATAGTTTGGATGATATGATTGTCATTTGGGATAATTTAGATCATGTGAAGTACATTGTGAGGTTATTAAGATTATGCCAAACTTGTTGTCCTAATGTCAGTTGTGTATACCTGGAGCAGTGCTTGCCATAAAGAGGAGCAATGTGAGCTTGCATGTTCTATTAAAGTGAATATTAGTATGGTTACAAAAATTATTGGTAAAGTTTCAAAAGTGGCTAATGTATACTGGTGCTATGTTTACTGGTCAAGATGTCTTCTAATTGTGCAATTGTTCCAAATTGTGGGATTACTTGTGTTCTTCAACAATCAATTGATCTACCAGACATTTTAAGCCTACTTGGCATCCTTCACAGTCATTGAAAAACTCAAATAGTTCAAATTTGCTGATTTTGGTATTCCCAGTGAGGCCTCATGAGAATGTCAAAGAACACATCTCTCATTTTGTAGGGATGACCACTGATTAGGTTATTTGGATTCTACTTAAAGGTGCTGTAGAGATGTGAAGTGATTTAAGCCTTATGTTATACTAATGAAATGTTAACATAACAGACTGCTATTGTGACAAATGTGAAAACATCACTCAAGTCTAATGATCTTACTGCATTATTGTTCATGGGTGTTATCCTAATGAACAAGATCTCAAAGCCTAAACAGTACAAGTATGTGTAAGATCTTACAGGTGGTTCCACAGTGTGCTGTGTAAAGTAAATAGATGCTTATATTTGTTAATATTTTTTATTCTACCAATGAATGCTTCATCTTCTAGGTTCCAACAGACCTATTGCATCCATTGCAGATAGTTGTAAAGTTAAATAGTAAGCTAAGCTAAGCTACAGGTTCCAAATGAAAGCATTTTAACTCAGGTTACTAAGAGCAATTTGTAATTCTAATTACCTGGTAACTTTAAAACACTTGGGAGACTTTTCAAAAAGCTGTTACAAAAGCTGTTTTATTTTATAATGTTTGTCACTTGATATAAATGTACATATTTACATGGCAAGCTATGTAGTTTATTTTAATGGACTTGTAGATGAAAATGTTCATAAATGAGAATGGCTAAGCTAAATCTTCTTGATTTTGATTTAAATAAATCCTTGAGGTTAGGGCCAGAGAGAAATCCTCCACTTTCTTAAAATGCTTGAGGAATGACTGAGTATATTCCATCGGATCTTGTGTAGAGAAGAAAGGGTAATGTAAATGCATGATTAGGCTATTGGAGAGTCATATCTGTTTCTGTTTTCTCAGGACCAACAAAGTCTGTTCAGTTGTATAGTTCTGTATACATTCAGATGGATTACTGCTAAGCATACAGTTTCAAAACTGGCCATGAGACATCAAATTCCCATGAGCTAGATGGGTAAAATATATGGGTATATGTAAGTAAGAGTTCAATGATAATTCAGATGTCAGGGAATGTTAAAATGCTCCAGCATGGAAAGCAGCTCATAATACTCATAGACTGACAATCTTGAGCAGCTCTCAGTGGCCTCAATATCAACCCAAAAGGCATTCTGGTCTGACAGGAGCATCAAGAAGACAACATATCAGGTGTAGAAAGCCCAGGACACTATTGCAAAGAGTGCCCCTCCATGAAGGACTTCAGTGGTCCACGCCCCAGTTCAAAGAAGCAGCCATCAAAGATGGTTGTGCTTTTCTCTTAATGGAGGAGAGAACTTACACTTTGTGTGTGGCCTTGTCTAAAGAATCATGGTGTCAGACTGCTTATGATCTACATCAAAGAATTGTAAACCTAATATACTTTTAATACCCTATGTTATTACGTAAGGGGGTGGGAGAGTGGAGAAATCTTCCATCACCCTAGAAGGTGTGAGGAAGACGTGAAATATTAGTTACTCCTCACTAGGGTATTGAGGATTTCTCTGCACACCCCTCCTAAAACTGTTCTGCACCTAAACTGTTGACATATGTCTTGTTAGAGTTATGAGCCAGTCTAGACTACCCCCCAAAAAAGCCAGGTTCAGCAAAATTATGCTTCAATACTATAAAAGGCTAAATATTATAATGAAAATAGACACAAGACAGCTGAACAATAATCTATAGCTATTTTAGGATGTATAGAACCCGTTGTATATAAACCAAAATTGAAATGTCAATGAAGTAGCACAGGATGTGGTTAAGAACTTGCATTAACATATTGGTTACTCAATACTATGTCAATTAATTCCATAACGTTATAAATTGTTGCTGATGGTATGTTGGAGCTTTTAATTGATTAGGATGATACTCTGCTGGCTCTGTCTTCAGACCAGAGAAGGTCTCCCTAAGAAGCCGTTGAACTTAACTGGACAATAAGATGCTAGACTTTATGCTTGGTATATGCTTGCAATGAAGGAATCTCAACCGAATTTCAACTGTGGTAATGCAGCAAGGTGGAGGAATCCACCATGGGGGGGGGGTTGGGGAGGGGCAGGGGGAATCCCAGTACCTATAAAACTGTGTCACATAATACAATGTAATTAATAAATAAATTTAAAAAAAGAATCATGGTGTCGTTCTGAATTCAAGAGGCTTCTGGAGCCAAAGCATTATGCATCAAGAGCCTCAGATGATCACTGACATCACACATAAGAGTGCAAATTTGATAAATTCACTAGAGTCACTGTGTACTGACTTCTCACGCAGGACCTGTATCTTCAGAGTTGTATTAGAATTAATAATAAACCTTGCTGTATTTTAGCATATTAAGATTTATAATTTAGTTTTGGCTATGTCTGAATATTTAGCTCTTTTGCTCTGAGGCAATTGTTTGAAGTTTTGTACACTCCTACAACCAGTAGTCTAACTGGTTATATTTAGTTATGTATAGCTTGTAAATAATATCCATTTTGACATAGGAAAAATTTAGGCTATTGTTAAATATGGGAAGAATTTTATGTCTGTTTAGGTATTTACATTAAGGAATATGAAAGTTCTTTAATTGCTGCAATTTAGATATTGGTACAAATTCGCAATAAGAATGCAATTGAAGAGTGAAGTGCAGTGTTTCTCTCTGGTGTCTTCAAAACTTCTGCATTTAACTATACTTGAATTATACATTGTTAATATTTATAGACTTTTCCAAGTAGTGTCATGTGGATCTGGAAGGTCCTATTAGTAGGAAGAGCTTAGAATACTGTAGCTAACGGTGGCCTGCCAGTTGTCTGGCCTATAACTGCTCAACCAGTGCCATGACTAGGCCCCCTACAGGGATGTTTGACATCTCCCTCTTCAGTTTTCACTGGACTTCACTGGGGTAGGATACACTCACTGCCTTACGACAGTCTTCATGTCTTCCTCATTTGCCAAGTTATTTGGGATTTCTCAGCTCATCTACTTAAGATTTTTGTGTTCTTCAATTGCCAGTACATGATTGATAGACTATAAACTAGTAGATTGCTTGCCTCTGCCTCAAAGTGTATAAAGTTTGGTAAAATCTTGTTAGAATTCTGTAAACTGCTGGGTTATTGTAAATGAAAACTAGATTAAACCTTTTGCCATCTACAATGTACCTAATAGGTCTTGTTACAGAATGTTTTCAGTGCTGTGCTTTATGTTCTAGGCTATATGCCTTTCTGAAAATCTTAGAGCTTGCAATGATTGGTAAAGTATAATTGTATTAGAAAAATCTAACACTTGCCTGTTCCCTAGCTAGATGCAAAATTTCTAAAGCATTTTCAAACATCAAATGTGACAATTGTTAAGGTTAGTCAAAAAGTCAGCTTGCATTTACCTGTCCTGTGATGGGTTTATATTCTGATACTACATGCTAATCCTTTCATCATTTCAGATAGCGCTTTGATACAACTCAAAAAGTTTCAGGTGTTCCATTGCATTCATTGAGTATGATCCAAAATTTAAGACTTAAAGGAATTAACTTAAACTAATATAAATCTAGTCCATAATTTTTAAACTAAAGTAATGTTTACTCTGACAAAGGTTGAAACCTGACAGTTCTTTTACATCTAAGCTTGAAAGCCCAACTATTCCAACTGGGGTTTATAACTGAAGCCATGACCTGATAGGTTGGGAAAGATTATAACTATGTAATATTTTGTTGTCTAGACTTCAAAAAAGAGAAGCCTTCAAGTGCCCGGGCAATACTTTGGACACCTGATGACTTTTACCTTCTATCAGGAACCCCTGAAGAATCCCCTACTGCTGATGTTACTCAACAATGCCCCCTTTCAGCATAAGCAAATTGAATGGTCATCGCCCCCTGTTCCCTAACAGCAGTTGGGGGACCATTCCTTTTTTGGGAATGTGACGAGTTAGATGGGATGATAGGCAGTCAGGATCTCTTGTTCATGGTGAAGTTGCCTTGTCTACCTTGACCATTCAGAGATAGTGAAGAATCAATGGCCAAAGTAGAAGAAGGCTTACCTAAGAGAGAAAGAGAACTCAAGCCATCTTTTCAAAAGGACTTTAGATAACTAACCCATCCCTCCATCCCTGTGTCATCCATTTAAATGTAAAAAAAATTTTTTTTTCTAATCAAACCATTAACCAGCTTCTTTTGCAAGACTAGGAGCATCCTTCCATCTCCTATTCCTCCCATCAGGCTACAACCACTGCCAAGAGAAAACTCAGCTTGAAGAAGCCATAAACAATGCCCCTCTTCCTTTATATATAACAAAAGGGAGGAATGTAAGGAGTTATTTGAATATCCCACCCTGGACACAGCGCCATTTCCTCTTCCTCACAGCTCTCGAAATTCGCATCAGTCCTGTCATCTACCAGTCAGATATAAATTGGTATTTCACCTGAGAATCCTACCCCCAATCTCCCAGCCCCTTCCCCAACCATGACTGCTTACCAATCATGCTTAGGAAATCACCCATGACTGTCTCAGGTACCAATCCCCTGGGACCTGCCCTCAATCCCTCCCAAACCCTGTACCACCCACACCTTGTGGGCTCACCTGAGTGGCATAAAAGAGCCTCCAGGTACAGCTCTGCCCACTCTTCTCCTCCTGGCCTCCCTCCCCCTTTCCCTCTCTTTTACTCATCTCCCACCATCTCAGTCCCATTCCTGCCCCGCTGGACTTCACCTCCTAAAAGTATCTTGCTGCATCTGGTGTTTTCAGCTCATGGTAAAAGAACCAGGCTGCAGGAATTAGCTGTGCATAATGACGTAGTAATGTAAGAACTAGAACTTTAACTGTTTTGAATAACTAATAATAGTAATTTGTGTTATATATCTGTACTAAACACTCAGGAACACTGTGATATATTGTTCAGTAATTAGCAAGCACCTGCTATGCAGCAGGCAGTGTGCTACATACTGGAAATTATGGACAAAATATCACTCCTGTTAGCATTCCACCCTAGCAGGAAGCAGGGGCAGGGAAGGCAGCAAGTGCAATAAATAAATAAATATAATGGATAATATAAATGTTGTGGGTACTATGGTGAGAAATAAAGACAGATGAGTTTATGAAGCATTCTGATACAGAAATGAGCTCTTTATATACTCATGTGTTCTGTCTTCAAACTTTGTGCTACTCTGATTACAAAAAGGCATGCCAAAAAAAGTGGTATTTTTGTCTGGAGATGTTTTTGAAAATAAAATCACAGAAAATAATAATTTTTATAGTATCTTAATTATCCCTTAGCTCACCAGAAAATAACAAATAAATGCTATTGAAAGAAAAACAGCTGGCAAGTTATTACAACTTAAGAAAGTCGAATAAGTTTAATTTTCAACAGTTGCCATTAAAATATCATTAACTTGGTTCTGGTTAAAACCCAAGAACTGGAACTGCTTGGGTCCATGCAGTCCATGTGGAGGACACAAAGGTGTGAGAAAAGCCACTCCCCTGCAGGCAGGGCTGCGAAGAGCTTTCCACTTCTAGGCAAGACCCAGGGGATGTCTCTGCAACCTCATCAAGGCAGTTCCACCCCCTTTTGCATGGACACCTGACCATCCTGCTGAGAATTCTGTAATCTATTTAGGTATTGTCTTCCACTATCAGTGTGAGCTTGGGAGCTGATTTGCTGATTGGCAAAAGGGCCTTTTATAATTCATGCTGCCTCAGCTGCCCCATGGGCCATCCTTGATCTTTAGACCTCTCCTGTGATGCGTTTCCTCCTATAACTGATTCATGATTAAGTTGTAGAATGAGGATTGTAGTATGAGTGTGTTATTGATTGATATGCATTGTTTATTGAGAACTTCCTGACTACAGGTTCAGGATGGATAACATCCTGCTTTAAGGTGAAACAAACGGCAGAATTATCCTTGGAAACACCAACTTGACCATGATGTAAAATGTCTGTACCAGAGGTTGTGACTGCTTCTGTATAAATAAAGGGGACAGCTTTCTTGCATTGTCCATTATGATCATGAAATCATAGCGGTCCATTTCTTTTCTCTTTACGCGTACTCCATGCACCCTTCTAGAGTTCCAAACACTGGCTCCCGGCATGGAATCATTCGGATTTTGATTTTTATTTACTTCCAGCACTGTGTCAACAAACCTGTGGAGTACTCAATATATCCAAAACCAACAGAGGTTTTAAGTGTATTTGTTTTGTCAAAATGTCAGCATGTATTACCGTCTCATCTTGTCAGTGTGTATTTCCACCTTCTGCACTTTGTCCTAGTTTTTCCCTACTCTCAGTTCTTCCACAAATCTTCCATTCTAACTTAGCCAAGCCAGAAGAAATTTCCTGCTAGAGAAAGTGACTCATGTGCAATGAACACTGAAAGTACAACAGTGTAATGATTAATCCTTTATCTGTAAGAGTTAAAACAATTCTAAGCAGAAAAAGGACTATAGAAAGAAGAGAAGGAGAAGGAATGTTAGTGAAGCAATCAACTACAGGAAGTAATGTTGTGTGAATTAGTTTATCTGTATTGTCAGGCACTGTGCAGTCAGAGATGCAGATAGATATAGATATAGATATAGATATAGATATAGATATAGATATAGATATAGATAGACAGATACATAGACAAACCACTTGGATAGATATTTAGATAATAGCTAGATAGCTATACAGCCAGATTTGTGGATAAAAGAGAGGAAGAGGGGAAGAAAGATTTACTGGCTCTTTTGATGCTGGAAACTGGCTAGTAAATTAGAAATCCACTGGTAGGCAAGGAGTAATGGAAGCATGTGGGGATGTTCTAGAATGTGTAGAAGTTATTGTCCACAGGAAAGCTTCCTTCTGTCTGTAAAACTTATCCCTTTTGTTTAAGTTACTCCAGTTGATTCCATTAGGACCACCAGAGTATCAGCATGATCTACTTAAGGTACATTGATAAAAGGTGTAAATACATTTGCCAAGTTTCTTCAAAACAACATCTAAAACAGTATCTGATTGGGTAATTTATAATTATAGACTTGAATAGGAAACAAAAAATAAGTAATTCCGCATGCAGATATGATTTTTGAGAATTTCCTTTGATATGTATGTATGTGTGTGTGTATGTGTATGGAAACTATGTTTCAGGAGTTTTATATATATATATATATATGCATATATATACATACACACACATATGTATATAGACTCTGAAAAGCAGTGTTTCTATATGTGAAGAATTATTTTTAGTTTTTCATCTGTCAATGTAAGAGACTTCGAAAAGTTCATGCAAAAATATAATTCAAAGATATATTTATTTGCTGTAAAATGTGGAAATTCATGCAAAGTATTTTCATAATTCACAGATTTTATGGACTTTTTGAAGCCCTCACATATTTCAAAATAAGTAAAATTTATTTTCAAATATAATAAATCAATCTGTTGTCTCTTCCAGGTTTTTGTTTTTTAGTTTATTTCTTATTAAAAACAGAGCAACACCAAAACCAGATTATCTATTAGCCACATACAGTACTTTTTTCACTGGAAGCAGATTACTTCAACACTTTGTGCTTTCCTTCAGTTTGTTTATCTGTTCTATGGGGTGGGTAGATGTGTGTGTAGCCCCAGTGGACATGGTTGATAAGAACGGTTACAGGTATCTTTCTGCTCACAGTTGAGTCAGAGATAGTCATAGAATAGAGTTTTAGAAAAGGCTTTAAGGGTGAATAGCAAATGGAGGCTTTTCACAAAGATTAAGTCCAACCCTAAGAGGTAGACACAAAGAAGAAAGCCTCTTTGCTTCTGCCCTTTTCCTGCTTGAGAAGACTGTGGAGCGACTGTGTAAAACCTGAAGCTCTGTAGGCCACATGTGGGTTTAAAACGATACATCATTGATGCTTTATGGGTAGCAGATCCAAAAAGAAGAGTCGTATCCTGAAGATATGATTGAGATATTAAATTCACCTGATATAATCGACATCCAGACATGAAAAGTGGGAACCATATTACAGTACCAGAAAATAAAGAAGTGTTTAATAAAAACCACAGTGACACATACGTCAAAGGGACACAGAAAACCAACTGAAGAGATGATTAGAAACTTAATTCCATCTGCAAACCCCCTTTGAATGTTACTTAACATGTTACAAATTTCAAAGATTGGAAAATAAGCACAGCTGTGGTGGGATACTAGCATTCTGTCTACTGCTGCTTGCAAACACCATTTCAGCCAGCTGCCCAAGACTCACAGCGGTGGTAAGTCATGTTATCAGCTTAGGCACCCTTGACTAGGGATGAGAGTTTATTTTACTTCTAAGGCCTTCTTCCCCCAAACCTATCACACTGGCCAAATAATGAGGGAAAAAAATCCAATAAATCTCAATTGAGGGACAGTTTATAAAGCATACAAGATGTAATACTAAAAGATACCAAGGATCTCTGTAAAAGGAATCTGGGTGGCTCCACAGATTGCTTTATTGAGCATGTTGGATATACAGGGGTAAGATAGAGAATACAAAAATGGATTTATCAAGGCTTTTAAGATACATAGATTTGGAATGGGAAGCAAGTATGTTTGTAAGTTGCTGTTACAAATGAAAAAGCAATATAGGCATACAAGCAAAAAAAAAAGGTTCAAAAGACAGGAAGAAGTTAATGTTCATTTGGAGACCCTGTGAAGGAGGTAATGTTCACATTCTTCCCTAAATATGATAAGGGTGTGGGCCCGGCAGCGTGGCCTAGCGGCTAAAGTCCTTGCCTTGAATGCGGCAGGATCCCACATGGTCGCCAGTTCTAAACCTGCGGCCTTGCTTCCCAGCCAGCTCCCTGCTTGTGGCCTGGGAAAGCAGTCAAGGATGGCCCAAAGCTTTGGGATCCTACACCTGCGTGGGAGACCTGGAAGAGCTCCTGGTTCCTGACTTCGGGTTGGTGCAGCACCAGCCATTGCGGCCACTTGGGGAGTGAACCATCAGATGGAAGATCTTTCCCTCTGTCTCTCCTCCTCTCTGCATATATCGGACTTTGCAATAAAAATAAATAAATCTTTAAAAAAATGATAACGGTTTGTACATATATTCATTAAGAAGATGAAAACTGATAAACCAAAAGCATTAGAACAAAGGCCTAGGAAAGAGGGCATTAGCAGAAAACATGCAGAGTTCTGTAGACTGGAGCTGTGAATCGCTTCCCCATTACTAGTAACCTCATTGCTTCCATCAGAACATACAGCAGTTTCTGTTTAAATATTTGTTTTAAGAAAGACAAATATTTAGGAAATAAACCTTGAATGCTATCTTAGAGAGTTCCTAATTGAAGGCTTTAAGCAGAAAAACGTGATTTGAACTGTATTGTAGAAAGATGAATCTTACCCCAAAAAATACATTTCGCATGTATAGGAAGATAAATAAAAACGCTGAAGTTGTGCAGTGAAGATATTACAAATATGTTGATTCTATTTATTTTCTGATATAATCACTAATCTCTTTTTGCTAAAGGTTATATTTTATTTATATTAAATGATCACAAATAAGAAAGTGAGTGATTATTAGTGGTAAATACTGGTCTCCTGTTCAAGTAGGGCAACCTATTTTCTCTGCTATTTTAACATTATTGTTGCAATATTTATTGTTATATTGCATATCATTGTTGCACTATTTACATCTTTAGTTTTAAATATCCAGAATGTGTGTCTAGTTTTAACTTTTAGATGATATCTTTTGAGTCTACTATTAAAAATGAAAACTTTGCTTTCTCACACTAACCCGAGGTCTCTTACTTTTACTTTTTTTTTTTTATTAATTATGTTGCATTATGTGACACAGTTTCATAGGCTCTGGGATTCCCCCAACCCCCCGCGTACCCTCCCCCCATGGTGGATTCCTCCACCTTGTTGCGGTATTACGGTTCAAAGTAAGTTACATTTACTTTTTTTGAAAGATTTATTTGTGTTTATTACAAAGTCAGATATACAGAGACGAGGAGAGACAGAGAGGAAGATCTTCTGTCCGATGATTCACTCCCCAAGTGAGCACAACGGCCAGTGCTGTGCCGATCTGAAGCCAGGAACCAGGAACTTCTTCCGGGTCTCCCACGCGGGTGCAGGGTCCCAAGACTTTGGGCCGTTCTCGACTGCTTTCCCAGGCCACAAGCAGGGAGCTGGATGGGAAGTGGAGCTGCCAGGATTAGAACCGGCGCCCATATGGGATCCTGGTACATTCAAGGCGAGGACTTTAGCCACTAGGCTACGCCGCTGGGCCCAACACATTACATTTACTTTTATAATACCTTTCCATGAATCTTCCAGTGTAGTCACATTAATTGTTTTTGTTGGTTCAATAATTGATGTTTATACATCTTGATTAAATAAACATGTACATAAGCCAAGTGGACCACTATGATTACTATATTCCCATTCTTACAGAACTCTTTGTGAAGAAGGTAACCATTTTCTTGTTTTACTTTGCTTAATGTCTGTTAGCTCTTTTAAAATGGTTAAGTGCACTAGGAATTCTAATAGACTGAACTCCTGTATCAACTTGATTCAAACACTCTGAGATTCTTTTCAAGATAACACATTATTACATAAAAGACATGTTATCTTTGAAATTCCAACTGCCTTTTTGTCTTATTGACTATCCCTTTTCTTCAATTACATATTTTCCTCTTTGTAATTGGTTTTCTTGACACACCTATTCTGAGGAGCTTAATATGATAACTGGAAGATAGTACTTTTTCAAGGTTATATGTCTACCTTATTCAAATTAATTCATTAGGTGGATATGTAAGTCTAGTTTGAAATAGATTTTCCCTCTGAGTTTTCAAGACAGGTCAATTATATTGCCTGGTTACCAATACACCTGAGCACAGTATATCTTTGATTTCTGCAGATGCTAGTTATCCATGGGAATTATTAGAAATTTTTAAATGCATATAATGTTCTGAAACTTCACTAAAATACGGAAAGGTATGAGTGCTTCTCATTCCTCACCTATTTATTCCCCCGTTTCCTATTTCCTGAGAATTGTGCCCCCTGGTTTCATTTCTAATACTTCAGTTGAAAACAATCATTCTTAATGTCTTTGTGCTATTTGTTTTGTGAATATTTTTTAAAGATAAAATTCTAGTTCCCACTTCATGGCTGTAATTCTTTTATCTTTCTAAGAATATTAATTGCAGTGTTGAGAAAGTTTTTACTCTGAATTCTTTTTCCCATTGGTTTTATTTAGTCTTTCTTGTCTTCAAATGGCTAATGATCCCTGACTTCTACCCAGCCTTATTTAAAGTTCTGTACACATGGGTGAGAACTGTCTAAAGGGCAAACAGATGGAGTTCCCACTGTTTTCACAGGAACCCTTAAGTGTCAAATGTATAGGTCTGTTATTTTAGGCTAGCTTGGGTGAAAAATCCTCCAGCCTCCAATATTCTTCCCAGGAGTATAAACTGGCTGGTATGCTCTCTGAGCTAAGCAGGGCAGTTGAAATTGGCAGAGAATACACACTCTCCTCTCTACAAACTTTCAATTAATCTCCCTCTTCAAAAATGGTGCCTCCTATCAGCTTTCTAAGTATGTTGTCTCACATAAAGTAAGAATTCTCAGATTTAATTTCTCCAGGGAGTAAATATCACTTCCTGCTGGGGTAGAGACCAATATGGGAGGAATCTTGGATGAGAAATTACTCATTAAGCAGTTCCCCTAATCTTTTTTCTGAAGCTCTTGAAGCAAGATATGTTTGAGGATTCAGATTCCATATTTTATAAAATAATATGACACATAAATGATACATTATGGGATCTGTGGCAGCCTTCTTAAACACATTGAACTTTCTACAGTGGAACATGTGTATTTTTGCTAGGATGGATGCATGAAGATATAATTAGCTTTACATATTTCAGATCATATGTGATAGAAAAGTAGTTTGGCTAATGTCACATTTTGCTACAAAGTGACTTTTAAAAGTTTTTTTAGAACTGTTAGAAGTTTCAATAAATGATGACTGAATATTTTAATAAATTCAATTTACTTATTTGAAAGGCAAATCTATCTATCTATCTATCTATCTATCTATCTATTTATCGAGAGAGAGAGAGAGAGAAAGAGAGAGAGAGAGAGAGGGAGGGAAAGTGGGAGGGAGATAGAGATGCCTTCTATCTGTCGGCTGAGCCAATCATAAGCCAGGAGCCAGGAGAGTCTTCCAGGTCTCCCACGTGGGGTGCAGTGGCCTCAGGACTTGGTCCATCTCTGTTGCTTTCCAGGCCATAAACATGGATTGGGATCACAGGTGCAGCACCTGGGACTCTGGTAGTACTGGTACTGAATGTAGAAGCTTAGCTCGCTATGTCACAACATCTGCAGACTCAGGATTACTGAATCTTTATCTCTCATTAAAGTCTTCAAAAAGAACAATGCCTTTAATATCTTCTATGTGTCTTACTGACTTTTCTCTTTGCAAGCACAAAGGTTGTGCTTTTCTGTTAAGGCTGCCACAATCTGTACATCTGCTTTCCTTCCACCTTCCAAAATTTGATTGATGAATCTCTTCCACTTTTATATCTTCTATCAAAATCCCCGAACATGGATATATTCACCTGCTTTATTCCTAACTGACTTTTTATTTTTGAAATTAACAGATCAGGGCTCGGCAGTGTGGCCTGGTGGCTAAGGTCCTCGCCTTGATCCCATATGGCCTCTGGTTCTAATCCCGGCAGCTCCACTTCCTCTCTATCTCTCTTCCTCTCAGTATATCTGACTTTGTAATAAAAATAAAATAAATCTTTAAAAAAAAAAGAAAAAAAAGACATTAACAGATCATTGGATGTGCCTGGTGTGCCATATTTAACTTGAATTCATATGCCAATGCTAACCAGAACCATGAAATTTAGATAAAAATGTTTTGCTTGATTAATAGAATTCCCCCCACACACAAACTACGATAGTTAATTGAATCTGTTATTAAACCAGACTGTATTTTGAGTCTGAACCTGAACTTTACATATAACAAATAGAAAAGCAAACTGTGCTCCACATATGAGGGTAAAAACTATGGGTTCAGGGCTAATCACATTGTAGTTTTAAATTTCTACACCCTAGGTCCTTCTAGATGTCACACAAGAAGTCTGCAGTTTTCTTAAGCTGGACCATGTCATTATCCTTGAGCTTCTGAGGATACATGGAAACCTCAGGAATACTGTATTCTGTATACCATACATGTTGATCCCAGGTGAATCCTGAAAGATTTTTCAACATGGAGCCAATGAAATCAGCCACATTTAGTCCAATATTCTGGTTGATGTGCCATTTTAGTTTGATGGCTTCATAGGTACTTTCCATTACCATCTGTGTACCCACTTCCAATTTCCACTATGATTGTTTGTTCCCATGTCTGGATGCAGCTCTGCATAGAAACATCTGCCATTTACTTTCCTCTAGAATTGAGTTGCTGTGTTTACTCAAAATTCATTCATGGCAGTTTTGGAATGAAGGCCCAAGTTTTTCAGCCATTATACAGTGAAATCTAACAGAATCCACATTACAACCTCTTCCAATCACATGGTACTTGAGTATTCTACTTGGTTTCCAGGTTGTGTACGTAAGGATGTGCGGGCTGGTGCTGTGACAGGTTGAGCTGCTGCCTGTGGAGGTTCTCCTCAACATCTACTTCCTGTGCCATCCATTTCGCTCACATGTTGCCTCGTCTCTGCCAGCACCATCATGACATCACCTTCCCAAGGTCCTCAGTGAGTGCTCACCTAGGATAATCCATGATAAATGTTCCTCTCAAGATACTTTACTTAACTACATCCTTTTGCTCTATAAAGCAATATCCATTCTGTTGCCATATAAGGTAATAGTCACAGATTCTAGAAATTGGTAGTTAATACATGGACATATCTGGGAGCATGACATGGAGAAGCCAGAGGAGAAACATTTATCTCACTGCAGCCAGATGGTATTAATGAGCCTATAGATCTATATCCAACATAGACATTCCATTTCTGAAGGTGATGGAAACTCAAGAAATTATTGCCCTTGTATTTTCCCTATAACTCATTGCTCTTAATTATCTGAGATGTGATAATAGAGCTACAGAATTCTATTAACTGGAATACTGACTCCTTTGCATGATTCTAAACATGCTCAGCTGGCAGATTCTGATTCCATCAATGTACAGTGACAACCTGAACACTCGCACAGTCTCATGGAGAATAAAGTCTAGGGTAGGCCAGGTTGTTCCATGTTTCCAAGTTTTGCTTTGATGGAGAGTGTAAGAGGTGCCAATTCCATGGCAGAGCAGAGCTGCACTGCATATGACATCCCAGGGAGAATGAGAGTGATTTTTTGGAATCTAAATCACAACAACTTCACCGCCACTCAGCAGTAAGAGCAAGCCCATTTTCTGCTAATAAAGGTAAGGTGTTCTGTTTAGGGGAATTTTTTAGTTTGGCTTATGATCATTTCACTCTGAACAACTGTGCCTTCGCAGTCTCGAGTGGAACTGTAAGCACAGTAGTATCTGTTCTCCTAACTGACCTTCTCTCATGCATTCCCCTGGCTCCCTATGGTTCAAAATGCAGTGATCAACACCAGAAGTTGCCTCCATGGGTGGAAAACAGTGCATTAATGCAGGTAGACTGGGCACTCATATCTTTGTGGTACCTCTCTTTACTGGGTCTCAAAGAAAGTGGTAATAAGACTATGCACTGAGAATCATATTACTGAATTCTTCGTACATTTTCTCTGTATCTGAGTTTGCTCGCTGGAACTAAAGAAATGAAATTCTGGGTAAAATCATGGCTACCCAATATTTAATAATAGAGGAATTTTCCCAAGTTGGTATGATTTCAAACCTCTGTTATTTGCTTAGTAGTTACTCACCAGTATTTGTTTATTAAATATTCACTGTGATTATAATCTTGAACAAGACTAATAAAATTTTCAATATTTCTTGTTGTGCTCAAACTATACAAGCCATCTCAGACTAGCATGAATTTTTATGCTTCTCAAATGTCTGAAGTTCTAACACTTATCTAAAGCTCTAACACCCATCTTTCCTTGTAGCTTATTCATGTCTGTTTAATCAGTAAAATTAATAGAAGTATGTTATGATTAATCTTATGCCAAAATTTGATGTTATCATAAATATTTTAAAGCACTTTTATTCAATGTTGCTAGGCACTAGAAAATATCGATGCAATCAAAGACATATACTTTAGACACTAATGTGATGAAAATTCAAATTATGAAAACACTTGCTTGACATTCTCTATCAATGAAATACTGGATTAGACGTGCAAGCATGTCTTTCCCTTAGGAAACTCATCATCTATCAAAGAAGTCCACAGGCTACTTTTACATGAATTAATTTTAGTAAACTCAAAATTATGTTGTTATTAATATAATTGTACCATAATCTTTCACAAATATTGATTTATATCAAGAAGAACTAAAATTAAATTAGTGAGTTGCAAAAAGGAAACAAAAATGATCTGTATCTTTTTGACATATCTTACTGGTTAGTTTTGGCTGATGGGACCTGGCTTGTCAACTCTCTGTTCTCACTTCCTCATGAAAGTCCCTTCCAAACCATGCTCTTAATTATCCTGATCTTTTAGGTAGATACTAACCTCATCTGAAGGCTTTTCAATGAGCTGGATCCATATTAGAACAAGCTCAAGGTCTATTTGTGAAGAACAGGAATTCCTCAGTTTTTCCAAGTCCTAGTGGTTTTCCAAGTCCTAGTGGTTTTCCAAGTCCTAGTGGTTTTTATTTTTTATGTAACCATTAAAAAGCTAGTCCTTGGTGTTCCTATGACTTTATTTAATTATGTTTTATTTGCAAGGGCAGATTTATATAGAGAAAGAAAGACAGAAATATTTTCCATCCACCTGTTCATTCCCCAAATGTGTTACTACTAGAGCTGGACTGATCTGAAACCAGGAGCCAGTAGCTTCCTCTGGGTCTCCCAGTTGGCTACAGGTACCAAGGCTTTGGGCTATCCTTCACTACTTTCCTAGACCACAAGCAGGGAATTGGATGGAAATTGGAGTAGTTGGCACATGAACTGATATCCTATAGAATCTCAGTGTTTGCAAGGGAGGATTAGCCAACTGATCCATAACATCTGGTCTATAGCTGACTTTTTAGCTGATTTTCTCATAGGCTATGGAAGAATTTTGGAGATGTGTACCAGCATGTTGTGTTAAGTTTCCTTCAGAGGTTTATTTACTCAGAATCACAATTCTTATTTATTAAGACAACAGCATCCCCCTTGATATCTGGTAGAAATCCATCCAGAAAAACTCAGTGCCAAAAACTCATGAGCTAACCAACTGTCTTTAAAATAATGAATTGGAAAAGTGGGTACTAAACTGTAGCAGATTATACACTATGAGATATTTTAATTCTACAACAGAGTGTGATGTTTGGAAACTATGCATACATAGGCTTAAAACAACATCCTTTCCATTGTTCCATGAAATGCATTGATTTCAATATATTAAGGAAACAGATCATAGGAACAGGAATTTGGTGTATTTCAGGATATTTACCTACTGCAAAACAGAAATGTGAATCAACATTTTCACTAATGAGTCAGTGTACCTGGACTCAGGTGCTTTTTGCTTAGGATATTTAGAAGTTGGTCACCAATTGCATTCTTGAGAAGAGGGGGAATTCCATACATTTTGACTATCTATTTTAGAATCTATTTCTATCAAAGCATGAGCATTTGTGTGGCAGAAATACAATTATAACCTAACACTTCACACTTTCACTCTGAGAGGAAAAATATCCTGAGCTCTGCTAGGAGAAAATAACTTGTGTATTTCCGTGCATCAGAGCTTCTTCCAATACACAGCTGTGGCAGATTACACCTTAGATCTCCGGAGATGCTCAAATATAGATTTTCCTATCCAAACAGACTTGCCAGGGAGACTGTAATTACCCTGTATTTTGAGATTTATAGCATATGGCTCAATTTTAAAAACTACAAACAATTTTCAAATGTTTTAAATATTTTTATTTCACATGTAATTTACAACCTCAGCGCCTCAAACTTCATCAAATTACAGCTCCCAGTAGTTTTCACATGGAGGGTTTTTGGGTCCTGTCACTTGATGGCAGAAGCTTGAGGGTGAAATTGCACGGATTTTATAGTAGAACATCACTAGGTTGGTTTGTGCCTAGAAGTTAGTTTCAATGTTCTTTAATCTTGTAACTCATACATTTCTTCTTGAACTAATTTAACATTCTTGGCATTTTAGATGATGTTGCTATTACTAAGGAAAACCCAGAAGGTAGACACATTGTATGGCTGCCTGTCACTTTGCAGATTATATTTAAAACAACAAACAAACAAATCACAAGGTTTTCAAAATTGGTTGCACCAAAATAAACATGGCTTTCAATTCCATTTTTCATTAACTATTTTAAGTTTATTAATTATTTCTATTTGAAAGGCAAAAAGAGAAAGAATGGGAGAGAGAGGGAGAGAGTAAGAGAGAGTAAGAGAGAGAGAGAGAGACCACTATCTACTGGTTCACTTTCTGAATGTTTTAAACCACTTAAGCCAGGCAAGACCAACGCCAGGAGCCAGGAATTCCATCTAGTTCTCTCACATGAGTGACAGGGAACCAATTACCTGAGCCATCATTTGCTGCCTCCTAGGGTGTGCATTAAGAGGAACATTGGAATGAAATGGAGGTAGACCCAATCCCAGGCATTTGATATGAGATATGGCATGACAAGTGCCGATTTAACTTGTACCACAACACTGGTCCCTTCATTAACTTCTTGATGTGCACATTTAAAGTTTAAATTGAACTATAGCCTACACAGGATAGTACACCTTCCTTGTCTTTGGAGCATTGCACAGCATTTCTACTGCCTCAAATTAGTTATTAATTTACAATGTACTAGCAAAGGATGAGAACTGACACTTATAAGGATTTCCCAAACATTAATTAATCCAACAGAGAAATAAATAGTATGTCTTATGGTAGAAAGCTGCCTAAGTCTTAAAACTATATTATTTGTTACTTGATGAGTATTTCCATTGAGTATTGACTAAGAAGGAAAAAAGAGACTACATTATACAATCTTATTTTTGTTGATTTGCACTGAGATAACATGATGGGCCTGCTTGTGGGAGGACATCTGGTTGTATGGCTCGCTGCAGTGTTCCTCACAGAGTGGTATAAGTAACCAGCTTACAAATAAATTGTAGATAACAGTGAGACAAGAAAGCTACAAAGTGTTAGTTTAAGGTAAACAGATGAAGATTATGGATGAATTAAGACCGGTGGTTTGCTAAGAAAGACAGCTGCAAACATGACAAAAGAAGTGGCTTAAAACAACACAGATTTTTCACTTCTTGGTTCTGCAGGCCATTAGTCTGAAATGAGTCTTCTTGGGAAAACACCGAAGTATTGATAGGGCTGACTATCAGAAAGTTCTAGGGCAATAACGTGTTTTTGTTTTTTATCTTCTTCAGTTGTTCACATTCTTCCTAAACTTCTGGCTCCCTGGCCTTCGAAGTGAGCAATGGCTGTTTTAGTTTTTCTGGCATCGTGCCACTCTGATGCTGCCTCTTCTGCTTACACACAAGGAGGGAACCTTGTGATGGTGCCTCGATAATCCCAGATATGATTCCTGTTTTTAGCTCAATTGGTTAAGTAGTTTAATTCTACTCGAAGTCATAATTTTCCTTGTCATGCAATCCAAAACCTTCCATTTGCAGGATCAGAATATTGGCATCTGGAGTTTGGGGTGGGAAAGACCTTTTTTTTTCTGTTCACCTTAAGAAAGAATTAAGTTACAGTTATATAGATGTAAGAAGTTCTGAGATTATATTGCACAGTAAGATGATTATAGATGTTAAAATATTCTTACTCTGTATTTTGCTTAAAATTCTAGAGGAAAAGTTTCTGAATATTTTTGCAATAAAAAACTTGCACAAATTTGAGACTATATATACATTACCTTGACTTGGAGAAAATATTTTACAGATGTAAACACATTCCATGTGACATCTAAAAATAAACAAAATTTGATACAGTAGCATATTATAGTAGATATTACCAATACAGTCATGTTAAAATTGGCTTTAACTTGGCAATTAACTGTAAGTGCCACCTTTATAGAAGTCTCATGTCATCCCTCTGGGATATCTGTTATGACAGAGAGAATTCTCCTAGATGAAGCACTTGAGTTTGTTGTTTAAAGACTCTTTACTTCCACCAATATCCAATCTCTATCCTGTACATATATCAGGGTGGATTTTTAAAAGACAAGTCTGTTTATGTCACTCATCTTTTAAAACCAGTCAGTGGTTTCCATCATTCAGAGCTAGAATTCTGATCAGCACTGGACCCATCAAAATGTTCTTTAAAAAGCATTTAGAACTACACAGATTTCCACCTACCTGTTCCAAATTTCTAAGATACTGCTTTAGGCATCAAACCCTCTCCCTCATTGAAAAACCATTTGAAAATTATTGTGTATGTGTGTGGTTCATGCATAAGCACAGTTGTGGAATTCACAATGATTTTTTTCTCCTTTATGGTTCCCCTTTATAGTTCCTTTTAACACTTACTCTGTGGGGTTAGTTTTTCTTCTGAAGTAGACATAAGTCCAGTAGTCCTTGACCTTTCTAATCGATCATGAGTAACATGAAGTCATAGGATCATCAAAATATAGCTAGAGAGAATATGTGCCAAGAAGAATCCTGAAGATGATATTTAAGATAGTATTCTCTTAACAACTTACAGACAAAAAATGTTTACCAAAAGCTGTCAATTGTGCCTCTTAAATAACTCTTGTATTTTTCTGGTTCCATGATATGTAAAATTTCTAACTTCATTCAAATGGAAGACATTTCCCATTTCATAGCTAAGGCTGGTTGGCTGTGCTCAGATTTTTCATTCTGCCCTTGTTTTCTCAACTTTGCAGGTGTGGTTTCTAGTCCTCTTGGTTATAGTAGAGGAAAAGATGTGTGAGCTAGAACTAGACTGTTCAACTGTTGTATTCAAAAGTTGATTCCATATACACATAAGCCTTCTGAAGTTTAATGCCTGCTAGAAGCTGACAGGGCTTCTATTTAGACTTGTGGTTCTATTTAGAGCTCACAACAGAGGGAAGATCTTGCATTTTCCTAGATACAGGGGATTTTTCTTTCTCTGACTCTGCAATGTTTTAAGTACCACTGTACTGTGCCCTGTTTTCCCATGTGAATTATTTAATAATAAAGTCCCTAGGGTTCCACAGAACCCATACTCTTACCAAATACTCTTGTATGCTTTTTGCTTACCAAATTGATAACTGATATTTTCTTTCTCCTGTCTGGAGTACTAAGCAAGCACAGATCTATGCTTTCAGTTTTTCAGGCAGGACTCACACTCTACTCCACTGCATTACTCAAACACCTATTGAGCTCTCTGCTGAAGCTGTTTCAGTAGGATTGAGAGGAAGAATCAACAGATCCTTTCTCTTGTAAGCTGATGTTGGTCATGGCAGGTTAACCAATGGTTTATTTTCCCTAGTATCCCAACAAATTATCTCCAACATTTCTAGGAAAATTTTTATATATTTTTCTAATTTAAGAAGACAATTTTTACTTTGAAAAAAATGAAATAGTTGAAAGAGAGTTATCTGTACCCCATGTTATAGCAGCTCAATTCACAATAGCTAAGATATGGAATCAACCAGATGTCCATCAACTAGTGACCAAATAAAAGCATGTTATACATCCACTACAGAATACTACTCAGCAATAAACATGAGACAAATCTTGTCTTTTGCAACAAAATGAATGCAACTAGAGACCATTATGCTTGATGAAATAAACTAGCCCCCCTCCAAAAAAAAGGTGAGGATCATGTTTATTCTTATCTGGGATAACTAACACACAAAGTGCAAAAAATGTAATGATTATGAATGAAATTGTTTTGATTATTGTTTATGCCTTTACCTACACTATTGAAGAACAGTGTTTATTTTCTACTTGCTATTTGTTGAATTCTTCACCTAATGGTGTGGTAAGTCTGTGATTATGAAGTGAAAAGAAAGTATGTCATTGTAAAAATAAATTATTTTTAAACAAGTGAAAAAGTAGGAGGGTGGCTAGGAATGCAGGTAGGAGGGAGGAGTGAGAAGTTTCACTGTGCTCCTAAATCTGGGTTGTGAAATACAAGAAATTTATTCCTCTTTATAAACATAATAATAAAATAATAAACAAAGAAGAGAAAGATGTATCGTACATAATTCAATATCATTGGTTAAATTTTGTTCTATATATTGGCATGAAAGTGTTTTCCTGTGGCATTAACATTTAAGTAGATTGAATAAAGCAGACTGTCCTGCAACTGATTGTATGAAACCCTGAAATGAACTAAAATCTTGATATTACTACAGGTAAGACTCCTTGCTATCCAACTGTCTTTGAGTGTGGGACATCAGTTTTTTCCTGCTTTAGAGTACAAATAATATATTTGCTCTTGGATCTTGGCTTTGGGAGATGGATCACACCATCATCTCTCCTGAGTCTCTAGGATATGGTCTCACACACACACACACACACACACACACACACACACATCTTAACAGACATAACTTAGGGTGTTTTAGAGCACTGGTTGAATTTTTTCACAATTCAATCTGGTTTCAACGACTTGTTGCCTGATAATCTCAGCCCAATTTCCCCTGGGACATTCATTTATACATCTCATATATAATTGAGAAGCACTTTGTGATAGAAGTATGTTATGCATGCAGACTACATAGGAGAAAAAGGATAAAAGCCCTTCTCTAAGATCTGTGCTTGTCAAATACATGAGACGCTGCTCACATGTGCTTATTTAAACTTAAAACAATGAAAATAAAATGAAATATTGAAGAGTTGAGTTTGTTGAAGCTTCTGTTTGTCAGAATTTGTTGTTTGGTCTCAGAGAGCTCCACACTCAAAATTGGGGGTACTAGACTCCCCACTTTCTCTTCTTGCTTCTCTTGATGAATAATATTCAAGATCTTTTTTGATAACCTCTTGTCATTGATGGTGAAAGCTTCTGATGTTTTCCTATAATATCTCCAGTTTGCCAGCATCTCACAGGTGACACTTTGCTGACCTGTGATTCTTACCTCCAATTCTTTTGATCTCATGTGATGCAAAATCAAGCAAACCATGGTCTTAGGGAGAAGTGTATGAAGAAACTTGGAGTAAATACATTTTCAAATTGTATTTACCCTTAGTAATTAGAGGGGCCACACTTACATGTTGGGGGAAAACATGGCTAATGATACTACACAAAAAAGTATTGAGCAAGAAGTTTTTTTCTGAATAAGAGGGATTTGAAAGGACATTTGGATTTGAAAATAGATATCTTTTGTGCACCTAGAGTTAAATTCCGTCGAGATCTGGGAGGCTGACTCAGTTCCAAGAGGTCTATACAGAGCTTATGTAGTAGGTCATATCTTGGTTCTTAATTTGTATCTCACTCTTGAAACGGTTTGTTCAGGAATATGTATAGCTTAATTAGTTTTCTAGCCTTGGATAGCATAGTACTCTTATTGGTCAAATGGATTTCAACCATGCTAGTCATTTTACTGTTTCCTTTAACTTGCGTGAGAATGCTAGAGTCTATTCTAAAATTTTGACCTTCATTTCTACCACCTAATGCAGATACCAATGCTGCTGGAACGCATTCCTTTACTGTCTAATTCAATTGAGCACGTACGGGCTTCTGAAAGAGAATCACAATAGCTTTTTATTTGGGGGAAATCTTTGCACCTTTTTTTATAACAACGTGCAGAGGCCACCCTTTTGAGACACAAACATGAATTATTCAATACCTCCTACATATGTGTAACAGGAAATACAACTTCTGACGTTATCAGTAATGACTCTCTGAGTACATATTAGCAGAAAGTTCAAATAAGAAGCAGGTTAGCACTTCAACTGAGGTCCTCTACATGGCATGGAAACATGCCATCTAGCATCTCAACTGCTGGGTCAAATGGCTACCCCAAACTTGAACTCTACAGTTATGGGTTTTCATTACAAACAGCCACATTGAGTTCAGTCTGTGGGCTTATAATTTTGGGATTTTACAGGACTGAATTTTCAGTTCTATTATCCAAGGAGGAGAGATGCTAGTAGATCTGCTATGAACACTGGAAGATAATTTTAAGATTTATAACTTCTTTTATATATATCTGGTAGTCACCAAATGGTCATCTTTAAAACTGTCACTCACATTTTTTAAAAGTTTATTTATTTGACAAGCAAAGTTATGGAGAGAGAACAAGAGAGAAAGAGAGAGAGATGTTTTTGCTTCACTGATCCACTCTCCAAATCCAGGAGACAGAGACTTCATCTGGGTGTGTCAGAGCAGCCAGTGGCTTTACCTGTTATACGACAGTGCTAGCTTCCCCTCATACTTCTAAAGTGGAGGAATGTATAAACTGGGAAAAATGCAGGTTTACATATTCTGTACAAGGGCATTTAAAAAATTCATGGAGAACAGATTCACAAATTTATTTTGGTGTAAAAAACTTCCAGAAACCATGGATAGCTTGTTTTCATAAAACATATTTTCTATGAACTTTTTGAAGACCTCTTTTACAAATGCATATGTTTACATAAGTTGACATGTATCATCAAAAACATACATTTTCATGCTCTCTAATAGGAGAGTTTGTAGGTTGTAGGTTCAAGCTTATATGAAGAAGAAAAAATAGATGTTAGGTACATAAGACTATTATCTTATTTTATCCTCAAAGGGCATTTTTGAACTAGATAACCATACCTTAGTTTAAAGGGACAAGAACATCATAAAATAAAACAGTGTACTGGTAAGGGAAATCTCTGTAGCTTAGCCTCACAAAGGTTATTTTAACCCACAAATACTGGCATAGAGGTTGGGTAGTACAATAGCTTTATTCCAACTGGCTACTGGGGAATCTGGCTTTCTTCCACTATGCAACCTCATTAGATCTGACACTTTCACTTCCAGATACACATAGAGGAAGTGTGAGTTTGGAAAATTACTTGGAATATTATAGGAGCCTGGCCTTAAAGAGGTTGATATTTCTGCCCTACCCCCAAATTCAGTCTGATCCAGTTCCAACCAGTGTGGACAGTTAAGGAATAAACCAGTAGATGGGAATTTCCTGGTTTCTTTTTTCTCTCTCAACTAAATATTTTTTTTTTAAAGAGTTCAGTTTTGTGTCCCAACATTATGGTTTCTGCGTCCAAAGAATTGTGAAAATTTCTCAAGATATGAAGCTATCGTGACTGATTTCTGGGTCCTTCTGAAGTCCTTCTGCAATCAACAGAATTAGAGAGCCAAGGAGTGCATTCTCATGGAATTGTTTGTATCACCCTACTACCTGACCTCAAACAAATGGCCAAGGTAATCACAAGTAATACTGAGAAATGTAGAGATAACACTCTGGTAAGGACCAGGGCTTATGGTTCTGAGACCCCTCACAGAGTAAGCAGAGAAACCGGAGACTCCAAAACTTACATTAGAAAACACATCTAATAGAATGTTTGGAAATTCTGCAGGTGATGTAGAGCAGAGTATATCTCCCAGCTTCCGTATAACACTTTTTGTTTATCAAGGTATAAATTTCAAAATATTTCATAATTTCTCTGAGATGATAGGAATCCAAAAGTGCGACCTTGGCTGACAAAATTTTCAATGATTTCCATTCTTGAAACTGAAAATATCTTTTAATAAAATCTATATTTAAGTTTTTATTAAATGCAAGCTAAATGGTGAAACTATATGGCCTTCCAATATGCTTCTTAACACTCAAAAATAATGTTTCTTTCATTATGTGCTTTCTAGGTAAGACATTTAAGGAAATTGTAGGTGCAGCTTCTCACACGTTTATGCTGTTGTAACACAACAATTCTTTCTGAGTATGTGATTGACTAAATGCCAAGCATCTAACAGAAGATTTTGTGCTCTAAATATTGCTCTCATTTCTTCCAATGAAAATTATAAAATTTTAACTTTATAATTGTTAGTGTACTTCAGAGAAGCCAATTATAGGTGGCATAGACAGTGACTCACAAAATGTTAAGATTTACAGCAAGTAAAACATTATTTTGCTTCCCTTGCTGGTTGTGGCTAAGAGGAAGGGGTTGGATCTTATCTTGGCTTAATTGTCATACTATTTGACAAGTTATTCCAATTCTCCTAATCCTAACTTGTTTCATCTACAAAATAAGGATAAAACTAGGTTTTCTGAGGAGGTTTCTCTAAGATGTGTATTTAAACACTCCATTCAGAAACTGATACTTGTTTTCCAAAATATTACTGTAATAGCCATAAGAACAATCATCATGAATGTTATCACTATTATGTTAGTCTGAATTTCCATCTCTATAAAATGGAGATAATAACACCTGCACTGTGGTGAGAAGTAAATGAAGTGTATATAATATGTCTGCCGTACACTAGGCACTCAATTGGAATTATTTCCCTATTCCTTTCTAGTGAAATGCATGTCAGATTTATCTCTCTGTTCAGTTACAAGACAACAATATTGTTTTGCCTAAATCCTTTAGACTCTAACAGAATCCTTTAGATTCTAATTCTACAGACATTCTTGCTTTTTTATTTTTAGTGTATAGAACACTTCTTACTTCTTATAACAATATAGGAGCCATATAAAAATGAGTTCTAGTTTGTTGGAACAATTGAACTTTCTCTGCACTATCTTTAGATTTAACGTTAATGTTATGCTGCCTTGGATAATGTTCACGGCAATTACTCAGGCTTTAATCCATACATACTCTGTCATTTGGCAACGATATTAGAGCCTCAAGGACATAGACGAGGTATCAAGTACAGCAGATCACATATTGCAGGAAATGACTTTTGCGGATATCAATTCTGAATTCTCAAGTGGGAAATTTTTTTAGATGATGATTTTAAGTAATGAAAACAAGAATTAATACCTACAGAGAAATGTCTGTAGGCTTTCTGTGTTCAAGGATAGCTAATACCATAGTGAAATGATTTTCCTTTCAGCATGTGTGGTGTCTTTTGGTGAACTCTGAATTTTGTATTACTAGTTTAAAGTGAATGTCTCAACTGAAATGAAGAAGGAAGAGGATCGGAGTCAGTCCAGCTAGCTGCATCTCTGTCTTAGTCATGGAGTGGAGACAACCCTTGAAAGCAATTCCTCTGCGTTGACAATTTCCTTTTCTCTTTGAGGTTGTGGATATAGCCGGTGCAGCAGAGTTGTTCTTCTATGTTGTAGTCTTTCTTGTTCCATGTTGTGGTCTTTCTCCCTGTCTGTGTTTATTTCTCAATAAGGATTACCTACCGTCTCGTACTGCTAAATTTTAAGTGAAAGTCCTCATTTATCAGGCTTTCATGCAGCAACATGGTCAGTAAAATCAGCTCTGGGCAGGAAACTGAAATTGTTTTCAGCGTTAAACAATGAAACTGCAGGATTTCACTTGCAGTCTGACTGGGAAATAATAAAAGAGGAAGTCATGATATTACTCTTTGATCAAATCAATTGCCTTGAGATATAACATTAAAAAAATTCCACCCCAAACTCACACAGATGTAAAGCTATAATAAATAAGTTATGAGTTATTTTGGGGGGGGGGGGGGTTGGAGGTTAGTAGAGCCTCATTGAGGACCCAGGCAGAGGAAGCCATGGCAAAGCAGCTGTACTTTCCTGAGCTGCTTTTGGAGGAAGAACAAGCCTGAGTTTGTGTGAGGAAGAAAGTGCTAACAAAAAACAGCAATGCTGCTTCCGGGAGTTCTGGTGTACAAATATAAACTTCATTGTTGGGCAGGAGGTTCTGGCTTTTTTTATATTTTCATATTTACTGTGACCTGTCAGAAGAATCTGCAGAAGATGGGTCCTGACAACACGAACTAGCAGGTTAGAGAGACCAGACAAATGGGGACCATGGGAAAAATTGATAGCATGACTCACACCTCTCAGGTGAGGCTGATGCACCTTGAGTTGCTACAGTGCTGGAATCAGCATGGCTGTGCCTGCGCAAAATGAATGAAGAGCCAGAGACCTATTAATCTTCAAAAGGCTTTCATTTTCTCAAAGTAAGAGCAGTTTTGCAGAGCCAAAATAATGGTCTCTTTACCACATGAAGACCCATACTCTCCCAGTGAAGACAGTGTTTAAGCAATGCAGATAAAGGTTCTTGATAGGCGCTTATTTTGCAAAATACTTATTTAAATCAAGAGAGCAGTAAAATCTATTCCATGCAGTAAGGAGGCCCATAGCCCTCATGGACATCATTCTGTACCTAGATGAGAACATTCTTCTACAGTCTGGCAACACTTTGGGGGATTTGACATATTTTTTTTTAAGTTTCTTTTTTTTTTATCAGAAATTTAGATTTACAGAGAAAAGGAGAGACAGAGAGAAGATCTTCTGTCTGCTGGTTCACTACACAAGTGGCCACAATGGCTGGTTCTGAGCCTATCTGAAGTCAGACGCCAGGTGCTTCTTCTGGGCCTCCCACGTGAGTACAGCGTCCTTGAATACTTTTCTTGCCTTTACTTTTTCTTTCATTTTTTCCAAATTGTTTTTAAGGTGTTGCAAGAATGTTTTCATGCTTAATCTCACACACACACACACACGCCAACAGGGGAAATCCACTGGTAATCTTGACCTTCAGTGAACTTTTTATTTTTTTTCTGGAAAAAAATTGCCAGACAATAGTACAGAGAGAAAACACTAGGATGCGTATAGTACAGAAATAGGCACGGGGTAAGCAGCTCAGGGGAGTAGCAGGCCTGCCTCTCACATGCCTGGTTGACAGACCAAGTAGTGCAAGGCAGTTATGCCACGTGGATGTCAGGGAATATGTCTTGAAAGAAACTGAAGAAACTGTGGCCTGTAATTATTTTGAGGACGGGCAGTTGCTGAATATCTTTCTAATGACAGCAGACAGATGTCTTGATGCTTTACTTAATAACACACTTCATAACCACTGTGGGCACCAGAATCTGCTGCCAGTTTCCTGTTTCTTCCTTGCTGCAGGGGCAACAGGTGGGGCATGCCAAAACTTTGTACTTTAGGGTCAACTTTTTAACAAAGTATTTAATTCACTGAGATGCTTTCATTTATAGGTGGAGACTCAATGTATTAGATTATGATATTTGGGCAAGGGAGGTGTTAGGTACTCTTAGATCCTTATGGAGAAAAAAACAGTTTCTCAGAAATATGCCCAATAAACTCAAGGCATAATTATCTGGATCACTGCTATTGTTGTTTTCATGTGACCAGGTTTCTAGATTTGTACTTGGAAACAGAAGTAACTTTATGAATGTCATCCTCAGAGCCGGGAGAGCCGGGAGAAGTTAACCCTTGAAAGAAAAGCAGCCCATGGGAGATGTCTCCAGCTTGCTGAATCAGGATCATTTGCAGGTGCTGGATGGCAGCATCCACTGCTTTGTCAAAAACGGCGACTAAATTGTACGAGGAATGCAGGAGCCTTCATCTGCTGACCACCTCAAGGCTTGAACATGCAAGCTTTTCCAGATGTGCTGAGGTAGAGTGGGTGTCCTGCAGATTTAAAGGCAAGAAGCATGGGAGAATTCTAGAGGGCATCTGGGAGTCTGGGAGAGAAGCATGATGGAGCCAATCATCATGTGGGAGTTAGGGAGGAACAAGTGAACAAAGGAAAAACTTCCATGGGAGAGTTTTAGCTGAACAAGTGCATAGAGGCAAGACTATCTGAAAGATGTTAGATTAGAGCATAAAATGTTCACCTTCTTCTCTATCTTCCTTATGAAAACATTATGGAATTTGCAGTACTCGCTTGAGCCCTGTGTGGTGTTTGTGTGTGTATGTATGTGTTTATGTGTGAATTCCTTACCATCATGCAGAGGCCACAAGTTCTATATCCAGGTTTTCTTTGACAGATCAAAACTAGTTCATGCCCTGGTAAACTCAGGACCATGAGGATCAGGCAATGTTACCCTTAAGTTTCAGGAATAATCCCTTAAATAAAACAGAATTCCAACAGAAGCAATTTAGGAATGGGTAGGGACAAGGAGATTGCTAATCTTGTTTGGCAATATCACACCTAAGTGAAAAAATTACCAAATATGGTTAAAATTAAAGATCCTGAAGGAAAGAAAGAAAGAGTGAAATTATTTTAATTGTAGTATTTTAATTATTAGTAAATATTTTAGAATACAGTGGTGTTGAATATTTGCACACTGCTTCATGGTTCCAAGACTGTTAACATTCCATTTTCTGAGAGTCTTTTGATTATCTGAATGCTTGATATAAGTGATCTTGGAACTTTCTTTTTATTCCTCTAGAGATTTTAGGTTGGAGTTGAAATAACAAGCTTGGTGCTGTCATGATATGCCAATTCAAACAAAATCAGAAAAGATCAAATAAATAAAAGCCAGTGGGATATGTGGAGATGTTTATTGAGTTGCATCATGCTCTTGTGTTCTATTGCTTTGCTTCTCTGTTCTTAATAAAGACTGGGAACCTTGCAGAATGGACTTGGGCAGCCTAGTGATCATTAAGTTTTAAAAGCTAGAGGAGCCAAAGAGATTATCACCTTCTCCATCTCTACTGGACTTCACTTGTACCCTGACAATCTAGAACGGAGATCTAACCTCTGATTGAACTCTTCAGGGATCTACAAGGCTGACGATTTTATTTCCTGAACTACTCTGAATTATTGAAGCATTTTGTGTAAGCTACAGCATGTTCAGTTAAATTTTTTCCTGTTGTCTCCAAGGGCTTAAAGTTACAGAATAAATCATTCCAGCTTAAGCAACTAGAGTTGCAAAGTGGTAAATCCTAAACTGGTCTGTGTGAACTACCTGTCACCCACCCTAAGCATTTTTTTTTTTAAGATGAAGCTGAAAGACTTTGGGGAAGGCATTTCTTTGAAGATAGTTTTCTATTTGTCACTTTTAAGTGAGAAGGCTTCAAGGGAGGACCAAGTTAAAACCTTTGGAAGATGTGTTACTTGAGTTAGTCTGCTGGTGAGAAACTGTAGATGAAGTGGCTTCTTCCAGGATGCAGAGGGGAAGAAGACTCTGGGCAGGTGCTCAATCTTGGATCCAGCTCTGGATTAGTATATGTACTTACTTGGATCTGGATTTAATCCCACTGAGGGAAGTGACTAAATGTCAATCTTAGAGGAATCTCACCCCCAAAGGACAGAGAACCCCTGGAAACTCAACATAGGCACAAAGAACAGTTAGAGAGTTAGCTTGTGCTGACTGATCTGCAGGGGGCGAATACTTAAAGACAAGAGTCTCAAGCAATCAACAGAACACAAGTTAAGGAAGCTATTACCCAAAGGGCCCCTGTATAAACAAGACAGCAGGATTTAGCCAAGAGAGAGGCACAGGACCACGGATTGAGAATATGAAGCAGTTGACACATCAGAGGACTTCAGAGGGAGGAAGCCAGACATAACAGACAAAGAAAGCTGCAAGAGAAGAGTTGAGTCACATTTTTGAATGAAGCTGTACAATGTCATCAAGAAGGATCCTTCTGTGTCCCCTTTCCTACATCGTGCAAAATCCCTTCTCCCCTGCTGTAAGAGCCCTGGTGGGCTGCTAGCCACAGAGGCTGTTTGGTTAGGGAGCTGTACCTTCTCATTGTTTCCTTCGCTTCTTACAAATAAATAAACACTCGCTGTGAGCGATTCCCACTTGAGACTGAGTGTTTGGTGACACTCTAATTGGAGAGACCACATGCGTCTTAATGTCATACCTTCATCAACCTCATACAGCTGAGTTGTTTATGCTGAGCCATCTCTCTCTCTGGCTAGGCCAGACCCTGGAACCAGCAAGAAAAAGGAAGTAGTGAATGAGAGTACGAGGTAGAAGTGGGAGGATGGAGGCCAAGCACTCAAGAAATTCAGATTTCCAGCCAGGATCTACGGGGAAGAGGAAAGCTCCTTTTAGTATAAGGTTCTGAGATTTTATGTTATTGGCTGTAGGTTTTCAAATTATTGGGTAAGGGTCTACTTGTGACTAAATGGAGCAGAGGCTTGCTATGGATGTTATAAATGATGGGGAAAAAGGAGCACCTGAGTGTTAGGTCAGAGTGAACTGGGTGACACTTGGTATGATTAAAAGGTTAACATCACACAAAATGTTTTTCCATATAGATTTCTAATAGTGAGTCATTGGTGCTTTCCACTGACCAGATGTACAATGTAGAGAAAACACCTTGCATTCCTCTGGACATTTTATCTGAACTTTAAAAATGAGGAATAGTATGAGATGAAATTAATAGTTCACAGATATTTATGGGGAAATATATAGGAAGTATCCAGGTACAAAATATTAAAATATAACTATTTAAAAATTATTGAAAGTTGCTTCTTGATGAGGGGGGCAGACAACATTCAACTGATGTTGATACAGAACAAATTGGGGCAACATATAGGAAAGTAAGTTCCAGGAAGGCACATATGGACTCTCAAATATATTTGTTAGGCAAACTGAATAATTATGCTTCATGATTATTAAGAAATGTCCTAAAAAGAATCTATGTACTTTCTAGTACACTATTTTTATACAAGTTCTCCCTCTGAAGATGTTTTTCTTCCTTCATGTAGTATTATTTGTAAATAATATGATTTCTAATGTGTAGATTATTAGATACATAACATTTAAAAATTAATTGATTAGGTCAATCTCACATTGACTGCTGACCCCAGCACTAGAGAATAGCAGGTAACTGGCAGAGAGAGCAGTCGAGGAAGATAAAGGGGGCAACGGTGTTTAGAAGAGGTGAATGAGGACTGCCAGAAGTGGAAGAGATGTTTATCTTCCTACAGTCTTCATTCAGTCCTGCCCAAGCAAACCTTGAATTTCTTGGAGTGTTTGTTGCCCAAATACTTTGTAAATTGACAAAATTCAGGATAATGGCTCTAGAGCAGAAGTCAAGGGTAGATCACTATCACCTTTAAAAGGTAAATAAAACAAATTCTATGCTGACAGCAGATCCAAGAGGAAGAGTAGAGTGAAGAGAAATATGAAAGTGGGGGAAATGAGTTGGATTTTCCCCCAATATTTTGCAATTCTAACCATGTATGTATCATTAATGTTACAGATGCAGATCAGAGAGCCCAGGTTTTCATGTAAGTACTAGATAGGGGATAATGTGAGCTCATAGGATTCAATAAATCACACATCACATAACTGAATTAAATCAACCAGGTAAAACTAGATGGGTGAGATGGAGAAAAAGTGCTGTTGTCCATGAATGGAGAAGAAATTTTAAAAATATAGTGTTTGCTTTTTGAATCATTTGGCTTACTTTGGACATACGAAATGATATTATAAGCATGTATAGAATTATATATTGGTAGGAAAACTAAAAGGTGTTATCTGGTAAAATTTAGAAAGGATAAACTAGCTATCGTTATCCTTTCTCAAGTAGAATTCAGGTTGATTTTGAAGCAGAGTATAGAAGAAAATTATGGTCATGGGAGCCATAAGCCATCTAATGGATCATATTGCATTTTAGAAGTATGTGATCATGAATATTCCACACCTCAAGAATGACTACAAATGTAGTCCTTGAATCTTAACTTTGATGTGTAGCTACTCATTTGTAAGGATTATGTCCCTCAAAAGTTAGTTGCCTATGTGAGTCAGATGTGGTAAAATCACTATCTTTCTTTTCTTTACCTTTTATTATTCTAAATGTGTCAGTACTTATTAGGAATTATTTTGTTGATTACTCTCATCCTTAAGTATCCAGCTTCTCCTGCTGCTTTTTTCCCCTTATTTTTGTCCATTTTATTCCCAAATTATGTTTTCTATCAACCAGTTGTGTGAAAAACACCAGATTAACCAATTTTATTATTTATTTAGTAAAACTTACTTGGAGGTATGGCTATTTGAACAATAAAGGTAATATTTTAATTTAATGATATTTAGTTTAATAACAAGAAATAATACATAAAATAGTACCTAATAAAAATTACATTTATTTGTTATGAAATAATAAATAATTTAATATCCTGAATTTATACAATCTAGTCCTAGCCTAATCTTGGTCTTTTACATGATTATTACTTTTAGCTTTATGTTTTTGATGTATTACCCATGATCACACTAAAAATATGTGTCAATAAAATCACATAGCTTTGTAATAAGACTCACTTGTCTTTCCAAGCTAAGGAGAGAACAAAAAAGGCAGAAATGAAATCTTTGAGTAATGGGCATTTTGCATATTTATCCTTGGAGATGACACTTCTGAACACAAATATAGTTACTGTCTGCTTTAACAGCAGCATTATTAAGTGATTTTCATAATTATTTGCATAAATATGGAATTAGTTCCTCTTCAGTTTTGATTCGGATCCTCACATAGTATAGCCAAACTGTACCCAAATTGCAAAAGGAGATGAGGGACTGTCTGGAACCTTACAGGAAAAGGGTGACAATGGGGAAGGAGCTGCTTTCCTCTCACATGAGATACAACCAGAGCGGCTCTAAGTAAACCATCCAGAGAGCACAGTGGATCCTGAGGACTGGGGCTTGTCTCACATTTGAGAAATCTGAAAACTGAACATCAGTTGAAGATCCAGTGGCAGGGGAGCATAGGGCTACCACTGAATTAATTGGCATGGAGTTGTATTCTGTCCTGCAGTCCCTTCATTGAAGAAAAAAAAATTTCCATCTGTAATAAAATTAAAAAGGGATTTTACACTAAAATAACATGGGCTTAATTCAATATGATTGGTTTCCCTATTATAAGGTAAGAGTCAGAGACACATATGGAGAACAGTGCCTACCTTGGGAACTCCTTAAGGTTTTCTATGATGAGTCTAGCCCCAGAACCCATGCATGGCCCTGTAAGGGAAAGGACTTCCTTAAATCCAATACCACCATCTTAAGGCGTAAATAAGGACTCTCCTACCATTTCCCCTACTTTACCTTCTATGTTTACTTTCTGGAGAAAGAATAAATTCACCATAAAATTGCAGGAAGAAATATTGAAAAATGAAGAAGACACAGACAGAAGAAGACAAACATTTACTCTGTCTTCCTTTATCACTGGCAGTCAGTATGAATCAAGATGAAAAACTTCAACACTGAAGTGAGTCCAGAGTTGCTATTACATTGGACAGAAAGAACACTCATTAATATCCCAAGACTGCTTGGGTGACTGAAGACTTTTCAATTATCTGAGCCTGATTAGAACCGTGCCCACATGAGATTCTCGTGCATTCAAGGCAAGGACCTCAGCTGCTTAGCCACCATGCCGGGCCCTGAAAATATTCTGATAATAATGTATTGCCTTCCTAGGGTACCCCAGAAAGTCAACAAGTAAAATGCTGTGAGCATCCCAAGAAACTTTTGCCATGTCTTTTATACTTTCACTTTCATCGTGACCTGATTGTTTCCATCTCTTGGTAGCCATTAGCTGGCTCTCTCTCTCTCTCTCTCTCTCTCTCTCTCTCTCTCTCTCTCTCTCCTTTCTTCTACTTCATTTCCCAAATGCTTCAACAACCAGGGTTGGGCCAGTCTGAAATGAGGAACTAGGAGCATCTTCTGGGCCTCGAGGAAATGGGCCATCTTTCACTGGTTTCCCTGGCACACTGATAGGGAGTTGGGTCAGGATGAGAGCAGCTGGGACTCAAATCGGTGCCCATATGTACTGGAGGTGAGTTTTAGCCAAGTTCACAACTCAAGAAGGGTGTATGGAGTTGGGTAAAAGCACACACAGACACTGTCACTTGGTGCCTTTGCAGCAGCGATTTAAGAAGCTGTCTTTCAATTTACTCAGACACGTTGCAAGTCTTGCACAAACATTTGATTGTTCTATTTTTTTTAAAAAAAAATTATTGGAAAATCGAATAAACAGAGAGAAGGAGAGGCAGAGAGGAAGATCTTCTGTTCACTCCCAAGTAGCTGCAATGCCCGGAGCTGCGCCGGTCTAAAGCCAGGAGCCCAGAGCCTCTTCTGGGCTTCCCATATGGGTACAGGGTCCCAAGACTTTGGGCAATCCTAAACTGCTTTCCCAGGCCACAAGCAGGGAGCTGGATGGGAAGCAGGGCCGCCGGGATTAGAACCAACACCCATATGGGATCCTGGTGTGTGCATGATGAGGACTGGCCGCTAGGCTCAAGTGCTAGCCCAATTGTTCTATTTTTAACTTAAGGACTAAGGGAACATGCAGAGATGCTTGATAATTTTATTTCTTACTTCATGGTCAACCAGGTTCTCTTACAGATAATGCTGTAACATACTATAATCATTTTTCTTCAAAGCAAGCCATTATCCATTCTTTAATAGTAGCCATTGGGCAACAAACAGCCAGAACTCCAAGGCCAGGCACATGCAGTTATCTAGTAATCAGTAACACATTCCTACTACATATCTGTTTCTACAACTTAACTATCACTTAGCGGGAGAAATATGCCACAAGGGGGAAAAACATAAAGATCCAAGACAAATGTTTCAAATACTAAATCCTGCTACAACTACAAGTTCTACAACCCCATAAACAGTCAAATAATAATTAAAAGCCTATTTATATAATATTAATAAAAACATTCTTTAATTCCTCTAGCCAAAAATTATAAAAGCACTTAAAACAGATACATTTTCTATGCTCCAAAGAAATTGCAAAGACAAGCTAGCATTTTAGGTTACCATAATTATATGTATCGCCATAGCAGTTTCAGCTCATACTCCCATCACTTTTATTAATTTTTAGGATACTCATCAAGCCATTTC